>NW_028185683.1:2056774-2218081 GCF_003343005.1 Rhea americana | reverse complement strand
TAGTTGCCTGGGTCCTCCTCCTTGCCCTTTCTGAAGACTGGAGGGACACTGGCTTTCTTCCAGTCCTCAGGCACCTCCCCAGTTCTCCATGACCTTTCAGAGATGATGGAGAGTGTCCCGGCAACAACATCCACCAGCTCCCTCTGTACCTGTGGGTGCATCCCATCAGGGCCCGTGGTGTTGTGAATGTCGAGTTTGCCCAGATGATCTCTCATCCTATCCTCCTCAACCAAAGGAAAGTCTTCCTTTCTCCAGACTTTTTTTTTTTCCCTTTTTTCTTTTTTTCATGTCCAGGGACTTGAGCTTCTTGCAGGCTAGGYGCAGGCCTTAGCCCTTCCCTTGGCTGCCCTTGCGGAGCTCCCTGTCTGCCTAGGTGGCCAGCCTGTGCGTGGCCCCCTGAATGGCAGCACAGCCCCGCGGCTATGAGGAGCCAGTGGTCACAACACTGTAGCATCTGCCAGCTTTCGGAGGCTGCCCTGGCTCCGAGGAGCCTGCTCGTTCATGAGGGCAGGGAAGAGTCTCGGCCTCGGGGTGCACCCCTGGGGGCCAGCAGCTGGGACTGGCCTCCCCCTGGCYTTTGTGCTGCTGATCACGGCCCTGTGAGCCTGGCAGGGCAGCCCCTTTGCAGGCCTCTTGCCATAGACTTTATAAGGTATGCCTTAAACAAACATTTTTTTTGCAATTTCAGATAAGTGGGAAGCAGTGGGAGGTGGTAAAGCTTGCTTAGGCAGGGCAGGGTCTGAGAGCTAATGTGCATGGAAGGTTCATACCACAGTCACAGCAATAGAGGGGACAAGTCAAGCACGAAGACCCTCTACACCCCACAAAACCATTTTGAGAACTTTCTGAACAACACGTTGGACATACTCAATCGAAATCTGCCCATTTCAGGAACCTCCTAATGAAACTCAGCCTGACAGGAGGTCCGTGGGGTACGAGAAACTAGTATAGGCATAGGATAAGGCAGGTAGCTGCCAGCCCACTATCCAGGAACCTCGACTTAAGAGACAATGCAGGTTAAGTCATTACTAGAACCTAAAGATGTGATCTCTGTCTTCTCTATTGTCTCTTTTTCTCTTCCTTTCTTTTTGCCTTTTCTCTTCTTCAGTGTTCTCTAGCTCACTGACAATGTACAGTAGAGAAAGTTCCATTTTGTTTGTGTAGTCAATAAAAAGGTTTAATTGGATTTATCAGTCGCTTCGTGTTAACTTTACTTGTCCACAGGGTATCGCGAAACCTCGTGCAATGCATTTTGAGACACAGGTTAGAGATTCAGATTGTGACACTCTTAATTGGCATCACGTACAGGATACCCCATTTTAGGACAGAAGCAATTGCCAAAGGAAACTGGGATAGCATTGGAGTTTTCCCCTGGGGGCGAAAGGGGTTGCTTCCAGGACAAAAGAAGTTTTTGCTCTCAGAGGGCTGAGAATAGAAATATAAATGACCTTGCAGGAGGAAATGAGGGTATGTGTATACCCACTTTTAGAAAAATTGGAGTGTTATTATGCTCATCCCACTCTGCCGGGAATGACCTGGGCTCAGCAAAATTGGCGCAACCCACAAGCTCTGATGGATGCCATAACCCTCTTAACTGAAGAGTGAAATTTCAAATGTGGTAAAGGGAGGGCTGTAGTCTGCGTTAGGGGCAGCACTCAGCTGCCCAACAGAAGTAAGCTACTCAGCAAGTGGAAAAGAAGGTGGTTTAGTCCCTGCATGGCCTTGTAAAAGCAATGCAGGAAGAACTAAAGACTGAGACCAAGAGTCTCAGGGAACAGCTAGTAAGAGAGCAGGAGCAGAACAAGTGATTAGAGCAGACTTCTAATGGTGGAGGCCCTTGGAGAAGCCATGGAGGAGTGAACAGGAGGCTCTTTCCAGGTCATAGATAATTTTGGGTAAATGGTATAGTGGTATTCTGGAAGGGGAAAATAAAGTGTCTGAGTCATGGCTATGCCATAGACAAATTAAAGCATATGAGGGAAAATTCTAAAGAGAAGGGGGAGGTAGTGTTGATACCCCTATTAAAAACAGAGGTAATAGATAGTACAGGTGATGTAGAGCATGCTTCCTCCCCTGAACAACAAAAAATGGAGAGAAACAGAGGCAGCTAAAATGAACACCCTGCTTTAAGCAGCAACATGGGTAGCATGTTCACCTGCACACAGCTGCACAATGGTGCCTTTGCATTTGGGACATCTTCACACTGACTGGAAATAACACACAGAACTATGCAGCCACAACCATTGCAGCTTGGACATCGTGCAAGCAGGAAAGTGGCATTTCCGAGGACTTGCTAATTTGCTTTACTGTGCTCTTCAACTTTGTTTTGAAGGACAGAAAGTGGACTGCTCCGATCAGGGGACTGGAGCATCAGTCATCTGAGGGAAGGGTGAGAGCAATGGGAGTTTTTAGCCTGGGGAGGAGGAGACTCGCCAGTGTACATGTATATATATGTGTGTATGGAGGAAGGGTGTAGAGAAGACATAGGCAGACTTTTCCAGTGGTGCCCAGTGACAAGACAAGAGGCAATGAACCAGACATACATGAACTACAGTGGATATGTCTGCCTCATTCAGCACTCCACAGTAGTGCCAAACTGAAAGTGAGCTCGGCAAATAAGTTCCAGTGGTACCTACACTGCTAGGATTCCCAGARTGATTGTGGAGCCTCCTGTGGAAACATTCAAAACCCTCATAGACATTATGCTATGCATAATAGTCTAGGTGATCCTGCTTCAGCACGGGGGGCGTGGACTAGATGATCTTCAGAGGTCCCCTCCAACCACAACCATTGTGTGATGGTGTGATTCTGTGATCTCAAAGGTTCAGGGTGGCAAGCACCCAGGCCAAGATCCAAATGTCCAATGCAACTTGAGCACAGAGCATGATATTTTAAAATCATAGTACTATTTCACGGAAATAAAAGGCAGGAAAAATTTTGCCAGTGGGCTCTGGGGAAAGAAGCTGTTTAAGCAGAGGATTGCTCTCAGCAAACACACCTCTTGGCCCTACACTGCACAACTTGGAGGATGGAGGAGCCCTTGGTAAGCTCCAAGGTCCCATGGACTTGTACTGGCCCAGAGCCAGAGAATATAGACAAGGGCAAGCCATGGCTACTCCTGATCCACATCCTGATCCTAGCAGCCCTACTGCGTGGTGCCATGCAGGATGAGTGCTTAGCACCAACCTCAAAATATAGTCCAGCGTATCGCTTTCTGTCATCCAAGCATGCAGTTATAATGAGGAAAGGAATGCCCTGGGCTTTGTGCCAGAGCTCTTCTGCAGACACGGCATGCTTGAGAAGTCCAGCAGGTGCAAAGCAGTGGAGCCAAAGCCCGGCCTTCCAGTCACCCTCCACAAGGCCCCGGAGGACTTCCCTAGAGCCGCCTGGGGCTCTCAGTCATGGTCCCATGGCTCCCTGGGAGAGACAAGCAGGAAGGCARCATGGCCTAGAGAAGCGTGCTGCTGTTGCAGTGCTCCATCACCAAGTGAGGAGTTACGGGAGAAATCACAGATTCACAGAATGGTTGAGGTTGGGAGGGACTTATGGAGATCATCTAGTCTGACCTCCCTGCTCAAGCAGGGTCGCCTAAAACGTATTAGGCAGGATTGCATCCAGGCAAGATTTGAATATCTCCAGAGAAGGAGAGCACCACAGGTTGCTCTCTGGGCAACCTGTTCCAGTGCTCTGACACTCTCACRGGAAACAAGCTTTTCCACATATTCAGGTGCAACTTCCTATGTTTCCAGTTGTTGCCATTGCCTCTTGTCCTAACATTTTGCACTACTGAAAAGAGTCTGACCCCATCGTCTTCACACCTTCCCTTCAGGTATTTGTGGACATTGATAAGATCCCCTCCCAGTCTTTTCTCCTGGCTGAACAGGCCCAGCTCTTGCAGCTTTTCCTAGTAGGACAGATACTTCAGTCCTCTGATTTGTAGGCCTATGCTGGACTCTCTCCAGTAGCTCCATGTCTCTCTTGCACTGTGAACTGGATACAGTACTCGAGATATGACCCCACCAGGGATGAGAGATGTGGGCAGGATCACCTTCCTCGACCTGCTGGCAACGCTCTTCCTAATGCACCCCAGGATGCCATCGGCCTTCCTGGCCACAAGGGCACATTGCTGGCTCATAGTCAGCTTGCTGTCCACCAGCACTCCCAGGTCCTTCTCCACAGAGCTGCTCTCCAGCAAGCACGTCAACCCCCCCCAGCCTGTACGGCTGCATGCAGTTATTCCTCCCTAGGTGCAGGACTCAGCATTTGCCCTAGTTGAACCTCATGAGGTTCCTCTGCGCCCAACTCTCCAGCCTGTCCGGGTCTCTCTGAATGGCAGCACAGCCCTCAGGTGGATCAGCCACTCCTCCCAGCTTGGAATCATCAGCAAACTTGCTGAGGAGACACTCTGTCCCTTCATCCAGGTCATTGATGAAGCACATTGAATAAGACTGGCCCTAGCACTGAGCCCTGGAGAACTCCACTAGCTACAGGTCTCCAGCTAAACTCTGTGCCATGACAACCCTCTGAGCTCTGTCTTTCAGCCACTTCCTGATCTGCATCACTGTGCACTCTTCTAGTTTGCACTTCCTGAGTTTACCTAGGAGGATGTAATGGGAGACAGTGTCAAAAGCCTTGCAGAAGTCAAGGTACACAACGTTCACTGCTCTCTCTTCATCTACTCAGTCAGTCATTCCATCAGAGATGACTATCAATTGGTTAAGCATGGTTTCCCCTTGCTGAATCCATGCTGACTACTCCTGAACACCTTCTTTTCCTCCATTTGCCTGGAGATGACATCCAGAATGAGCTGTTCCATCCACTTTCCAGGGATGGAGGTGATGCCGACTGGCTTATAGTTGCCTGGGTCCTCCTTCTTGCCCCKTTTGAAGACTAGATGAACACTGGCTTTCTTCCAGTCCTCTGGCACCTCTCCAGCTTTCCACGAGCTTTCAAAGACAATGGAGAGCAGCCTGGCAACAACATCTGCCAGCTCCCGCACCACTCATGGGTAGATCCCATCAGAGCACATAGATGTGTGGATACCAAGTCTGTTTGAAAGTTCTCTAAACCAAAAGAAAGCCAAGAGGCAGCCTGCATGGCATCTGAGCAGGTGAAAAAGAGATGGAGAGGACCTTCTTGGAAACCCTATAGCTCCAGAGCCCCAACTGCCAACTGCAGTGGAAATGTATTCCCATGGAAAGGAGGGGAGGGACAGCCTGCTACCATGTGTTGACTGGGCTGCGGGAGGAAGGCAGAGCAGTGCCTGTTGTCCACTGAGCCTTTGAACAGCAGCATCTTCCCAAAGAGCCAGCTAGGCAAGCAGAGGAAGCAGCGGCTCTGTCAGTGGGCACTCCGGTGGYCTGCAAAGGGGCTGCCCTGCCAGGCTCACAGGGCCGTGATCAGCAGCACAAAGGCCAAGAGGTGAGAGACCAGTTGCATCTGGTGTCCCCGGGGCCAAGACTCTTTCCTATCTTCATGAACAAGCAGGCTCCATTAGGCATAGGCCACTACCATAAACATTGGAGATCATCTCCTAGGGACTACTTGCCTGTGATACATCAATTGGAGGCAAGCCACTTTCTGAATACTTTCAGTCAGCTGGTCAATGTTAGGTGTATCAATGCTGACTGGGTCTCCCCTCTCTAAGTAGTCTAATCCTCCTGCCCAATATGCTGCCCTTTGGGTTGGGGACCAAGGGTCCTTAGGATTGTCCACTGTTATTAGCACAGGTCCCCAGTATCCCTGAGCTTCTTCCTCTGACAATATTATACGATCTCTGCTGGTTGGCGACTCTCCAAACATACTCCCCTAGAAAGCTTCTGCTGAATTTTGACTAACTCTGTAGAGGAGCAGGGAACTGTATGGATTATAGTTTCTGGTTCTACATCTTCTCTACTATGTATTACCTGTTTTTATTAGGGGTCTCAACACTACCTCCCCCTTCTCTTTAGAATATTTTTCACTCATGTGCTCTGATTCTTCTATGGGATACCATAAGGCACATGACTTGGACAATTTATTTTCCCCTTCCAAAATACTACCATACCATTTACTCCAAATTATCTATGACCTGGAAAGAGCCTCCTGTTCACTTCTCTGCACCCTCTCCAAGGACACTTCTAATCACTTCTTGTACTCCCGCTCTCTTGCTGTTTCCTGAGACTTTTGATCTCAGTCTTTAGTTCTTCCTGCATTGCTTTTACAAGGCCATGCAGGGATTAAACCACCTTCTTTTCCACTTGCTGAGTAGCTTACTTCTCCTGCTGGGCAGCTGTGAGGGCTGCCCCTAACACAGCACATACTATAGCCTTCCCTTTACCACATTTGAAGTTTTGCTCTTTAGTCAAGAGGGTTATGGCATCCATCAGAGCTTGTGGGTTGTACCAATTTTGCTGAGCTCAGGTCGTTCCCAGCAGAGTGGGACGAGAATTGTGACACTCCAATTTCTCTTTCCCTCAGCCCTCTGAGGGCAAAAGGTTCTCTCACTATGGGAGCAAACTCTTTCACCCCTGGGGAAAACTATACAGGTATCCCAGTTTCCTAAGGCAGTTGCTTCTATCCTAAAATGGAGTATCCAGCCTGTCATGCCAATTAAAAATGTCACCATACAAATCTCCAACCCTGTGTCACAAAACACATAGCACCAGGTTTTTTGATACCTTGAAGACAAATAAGTCAACAGCAAGTGACTGATAAATCAACTTAAACCTTTTTATTGACTACACAAACAAAACAGAACTTTCTCTACCATATGTTATCAATGAGTTGGGTAAGGTTGAAGAAGAGAAAATGAAAAAAGAAATGAAGAGATCAAAAGATGATAGGGAAGAAAGAGACAGAGATCACCACCCTAATGTTCCAGAAATGTCTTCTCCTGCATTGTCCCTGACTCGAGGTTCCTGGATGGTGGGCCGCCACCTACCTGCCTTATCCTATGCCTTTACTAGTTTCTTGTACTCCACAGACCTCCCATCAGGCAGAGTTTCATCAGGAGATTCTTGAAATGGGTGGAATTTGTTGAGCATGCCCACCATGTCATTCAGAAAGTTCTTGAAATGGGTCTGTGGGGTGTAGAGGGTCTTGGTGGTTGACCTGTCACCTCTATTGCTGTGACTGTGGTATGAACTCTCTGCATGCACATGCCCTCAATCTCTAGTCAGAATGGGGAGGTCAACACAGAAGGCAGCACTGCCATGCCTACCCAAGACTTGCCATTTTCTGCCACTTCCCAGTTCTGTGGATTTGCAAAAACAGTTTGTTTAAGGCATACCTCATTATGTCCATGACAAAGGGCCTGCAAAGGGACCGTAAAGGGGTCTGCCATGTTCACAGTTCCATCCCTTGCCTTTCTCCTTGCTCAGCACTTTGGACATGCCTTTTTACCCCAGGACCAGAGGACGCATCACCAATGCTCTGCAGCCACACTCTCTGCTGCCACAGCCAGGCCAGGCTCTGCTGCCTCTCACTCTCTTGCCTCTTCCCTCTGCTCTCTGCACCACCGCAAAGCTCCTGGGATACAGCATCTGAGAAGAGCCTGGGTGCAGTGGGAAGAAGCAGTGAGCGGCTTGTGGCTGTGGTTAACACCTGAAAGGAACCGGGGACAGACAGTTAGGCCAGGCTGTCTTTGGCAGCTGCCACTTGGCAGAGGAGAGCAATGGCTGGAAGCAGCAGAAGGGCAAAATGCTTGAATGAAGGGTGACCTTTGCTATCAAGGTCCATGGCACAGCCAGGCAACGAGTCTCTGAGAACAGCTGCTGGCATCTTTGTCCAGACCTTGGGGTGCCAAGCTGAGAGGACAGAGCCCACAGTGACCTGCTGCTTTGGGCCCTGCACTCAGCAGCTGGGAGCAGAAGGTGACCTCCCAAATCCCCTGCTGCTTGCACTCCTTCAAGTAGGCAGTTTGGATCCACCCACCTTGCCTTGTACCTCAGTCCTCCTCTATGCTTGTGGAAATGAGCTTTGACCACATAACCTTCCCATGACTTATGCTGCCTCTTAGAGAAGTAGCCTGAAAAGGAATGTGTTTTGGTTTATACTTCAAAATGTACGGTATATTTGTATTTTCCTCTGTAATACTTTTTCCAAGGAAATCAAAGATCAGAATGAACTTTTAAGAGTTAAATATTGTAAAACAGAGAATGGGAGTTTTTAGCCTGGGGAGGAGGAGACTCGCCAGTGTACATGTATATATATATATGTATGAAGGGAGGGTGTAGAGAAGACATAGGCAGACTTTTGCAGTCTGCAAAAGAGAATAATCTTATTGAAACAACACATAGAGGTACTAATGTCATTTTTATTTGCTTAATACTGAATTTAAAAGTATTCGAATTAGATAAAATACTATTTTTCATTCTGATTTTAACCTGTGAAGTCAGTGGCGATCTTGTTCAGATTTTCTTTTCTGTTTGCTTTTGCCAGTTGATTCGAGTTTTGCCAGATTTGAGGTCTACTTAGCACATTCCTTGTGAGTTGGAGCATTTAATGCAACATAATTTAGATGGCTCCATGGCCCTCTCTCACCCCCAACCAAATCCTGTGGAAGAAGTTRAAATATTTCCATGGAGCTTTGTGCTTGTAGGAACACAACCAGCCCACCTGCCTATGCTTCTTTCAGAAACACCTTCACGCTTACCTTGTAGTTTTGGACTGTTTATGCTGAAGAAATGAGGAGAAATAGATTTTGCTGAAGGGGCTATTCTAGGAGTTGGGACACACGAGCTCTGTTTCCAGCTCTTCCATCGGCTTCCTGTGCAACACTAGAGGATTGTCACAGTCATCCAGCAAACTCTCTGTAAAAGGGTGAGACTGCCTTTCTCAGGGTGTTTTAACTACTTCAGATGTGCTAGATGAGGCTATTTCCATGTTTATGTTAGGCTTTATGCAATGGTGCGCTATGCTGGTCCAAGTTTGCAGGTGTTTCTGCATCAATGTTAAACTGGAGACCTGCTAATTTACAGAACTAGGGCGTGAGCCGGTGTAACTCCAGCTGATAGGTCACGTTCTTGTGTGCAGCTGTGGTGACCATATACCCGTGGACYGGCACAGACAGTTCTTCCTGGCACCCATTCAGCAATGTTCTTCCAAAGGTCAAGTGCAGCCAGATAATACTGTTTTCAAACCAGGCAGACTGCATGTTGGTACTTATCCTCCTTTTGTTATACCCTTAGGCTAACAGAGAAACTCCAATTTGGGAGGGCTTATGAACTCATAAATTTTCAGTCTGTAGTTATTTTACAGAGAAATGGGTGTATCAATCTATTCAAAAGTCAGAAACTTCACTGTAATAGTTCTGAGTAAGTTCTGGTAAGCTCCATTTACAAAAAATCAAATATCAAACCAGGGAAAGAATTGGTTTATGTTCACGGCATCATCAGGGACTGCTTATAACATCAACACAATACTAAGGGTGCACTAATACTGTATGAATTCTGCTAATTTWTAAGCGCATTTTCTTGTTTAATCTGCTCAGTCCCACTTTGCACATTGAATTGCCAGAGAGAGTAGCCCAAGTCAGAAGACTAACTGATTCATATTAAGTGCAGACCTGATCTGTAAGAATTCAAATCTTAATCTACAGTACAATAGAGGATGCTGATGCTCACTGGTGATCATTACTAGATAGGGTTTGTCTCCTTGTGCTGGATTTCTTCCTCTCAGTGTAATGAAGCTCTTTTATGAGGCAGTGTAATACCATGAACAGAGCAATGTTTTCATCCACTGCACAAAAAACCCGGAAATAATAGCTATGAGTAAGGAGGTGGAGAAGGTAAAGTTCTTTCCTCCTATGCTTGGACAAGTTGCTGAGCTTTTCTTTTCCCACTACACAACTTTTGTATGTGCCTGCTGCGAAAAAGATCCTGAAGAAGTGCAACCCTTTGTTTTTGGAAAGTGAGACCATTTGGGAAAATACACAATGATCTCCTTTAAAATTAAATCCTTTTAGTGTCTCTTCATGCTTGTCTCTTTCAAACAGCTCTGAGCCCATGGCTGCAAGTCCCAAATGGCTCTAGAGAAGTCTCCTGGGACACCGTGCAGTGTGGCAGGAAGGCCTGGCTTTGACTCCATTGCATTGCAGCTGCTGGAAGATTAACACCTTTCAGGTGAGCTGTATCCTGAAAACTGCTTAGCCATACAGGGACTCCGTTTCCTCATGATGACTGCATGCTTGGATGACAACAAGTGTAACGCTCGCAAAAAATCTGCACTGCATCATTTAACCTGAAACTTAAAGTAGTCTGAGTTATTCGTATGTGGGGGCTACTGTCAGTTCTGTAGAAGGAAATACAACCATAAAACATGTTATGCTTGTGACCTCAACCTGAGGCAAGGCTGGGAGTGCTGGGAGTGCGCAGGCTGCCGCAGAGGAGCCGGAGGGCGCCTTGTAGCCATGCGTACAAGCGTGTGAAGGGAGGCTGGAAAGAAGAGGCAGCCACGCTCTGGAGCGGGCTGCCCAGGGGCACCACAAGAGGCRAGGGGCACCCACGGAAAGCCAGGAGGCTCCCTGYSAATGGAAGGGAAGAGCTTTTCACTCGGAGGCTGACTGATGCGAGAGGCGGTGGAGCTGGCAACGAGGGTGCTCTTCAGACTCCTTCTGGGAAGAGTCCTTGGCCAGGGGCTGCAGGGCACCTTGCCGAAGCAGGGCGCTTGTGCTCAATGATCTCCYAAGGCCCCRTGGGGACTGCACCCTTCTGGCAAGGGGGCTCTGCACAGGGAGCTCCARAGGGCAGYGGACGGGCAGAGCAAAGAGCGCCCTTGGCCCGGCTCCGAACGTGTCAGCGGTGGCCRGGTGCTGGGGGGACCTCCGCGTTTGGCAGCCAGCTGCGCCAGGCCAGCTGTGGATACTCTAGCCGGTGGCCAGCCCCAGCCTCTGCTGCCCACGAGGCTCTGCCAGCACCTCCCGCGCGGGGCCCAGGCACCACGGGCGCTYGGCACCCGCCTCCTCCCACGCGTCCCCCAGCAGCCCCCCGCCCCGGACACCTCACAAGGCCTGGGGCTGCTCACCCCGCTCCCGCCCACGCCCGGACAGCACTCGGCATCTCCTGGCCAGCGCTTGCGCAGCATGGCGCACATCAGGAGGCCAGSCGYGACGGTGGCAACCGCCAGCACGGCTCTGCCCGCCGTGCAGCAAGGCCATGTGGGGCACGTGCCGCGGCCGCCCCCCGGGCGCCCGGCCGCGGCCCGGCCGCGCTGCCACCAAGGCCTCGAGCGGGGCCTGCAGCACAAGAGGAAGGCGGCTCCCGAGCACTAGTAGGTGCTGCCGCGGCTTGGGCCGCTCGCGCGGGTGCCAGCGGGTGGGTGGGGGGTTCTGGGGGCTCCTGGCAGCGAGCAGAACCCCGGGGCAGATCGCGGGCGGGGGCCGCCGCCTCGGCCCCCCCGGCACGGGGCGGCGCGGCACGGGCCGTGCGGCCACGCTCTCTTCTCCTGCAGCCCCGACACCTTTGCGCGGGTCTTCCACCGGGAGCCCGCTCCCAGCACCTTCCCCAGGGCGCCAGAGCCGCAGCCGCAGCYGCCCGCCAGCAAGCTGGARGTGCTCAACACCCCGCACCCACGGCACATCCGGCGCCTGGAGGGCAGCGTCCGCGGCGGCTTGGTGCAGCCCATCTTCCTGGTGGAGACCCGGGACACCAGGGACCAGCAGGTAGGCACCGCCGGCVCCCCTCGCCCGGCCCCGGCACGCAGCGCCCCRCGGCTGCCCCTCATCCGCTCTTCCCTTTGCCCCGACAGGCTCAGTGGTGGCAGTGGCCGGCAGCCCGCGAGCCCGTGGAGCCCCTCCGCAGGACAGCCCGTAAGTGGTGCTCGCGGCCTGGCGCCGGCCGCGCAGCGGCACAGCCGGGCGGGGCCCGCAGCGCTCGGGGGTGCCAGTCCCTTTCYGCCAGTGCTGGGACCAGGGCCAGGGCCATGGCCAGGACCAGGGCTGTGCCCGCCGACGCTGGGGCCCCGGACGCCTGCCCGACACCTCTGGAGCTCCACCGTCCCGCYGCTGACGGCTCCCGCGGCCACCCGGGCCCTGGCCAAGGCCYGCCCCAGCTGCCCAGCCTCTCCCTTGCCCCCTCCCGCTGCTGTCTCCACGCAGACAGCCCCCGTGGTGGGCGCCCTGCTCGCCTTGCGGCCCTTGCCCCACACCAGCACTGCCCCACGCAGCGCTGTCCCGCCTGCTGCCAGCGCCAGCCAAGTATYGGCACCCTCCTCCGCCTGGCCAGCTTTCGGGGACACGACGGCGGCTCTGGGCGGGCGGCACAAGCCCGCCAGCTGCTTCCCTCCCTTGCCTTTCCCCTCGCCCAGCGCTTTGGACGTGCCTTCCTTCCCCCAGGACCAGAGGAAGCGTGCTCCCAGGCTGTCCGCTTTCCCCGGCTCTGCCCGCAGAGGATCTCCATCTCCGTCCGGGACCGGCCCTGGGCAGAGCAGTGGAGAGCGGGCACGAAAGGCTGCCCGTGAGGAGAGAGCAGCCCAGAGGGCAGTCAGGCCGCTCCCGGCACGCGGGGGCAGCAGGTGACCTCCCAAGTGCCGTGCTGCGTGCCTTTGTCTGCCGCTCCCCTGAAGAGGCAGAGAGCTGCCACGTCCTGGGCAAAGAAGCAGGAGGATAATGTTCTAGAATTCCATTAAAATGTAAATGAATTGTAAATATTTCAGCCTCAGTTTGTTGTCATCTGCATCTCTCTACAATGAAGAACACAAATTGTGTCCAGAAATAGCTTCATTTTCAAATAGGTATATAAGGAAATACAAAGAGAGCTTTTTCATCTCTAGAGAGTAAGATAGAGAAGGTGTACTTTTTCATTTATGTCTTTACCTCAGTTCATCACAGGTTTCCAGGGGTAACAATGAACTTGCTCTAAATAAGCAATGGCAATCAAGTTAGTGATGGTATTCACATAGTCTTCTTTTGGACTTAAGTGACATGGTGAGACTGACAAAGCTCGAATAGATGAGTTACAAGTGTTTTACCAGGTTTGGGAATGAGAAAGAATATTTTTCTTTTTTTTTTCTTTTTTTTTCTTTTTTTTTTTTATATATGTCCCATTCCCTGTGATTGGCTTTACCAAATGATCAAGTAACTTGCAGTTTTGCCCTTTTGGCATCTGTATGTCTTCAATGAGGTGTACCCTACATGCTGTCCACATCAGAGAGACCTGTGTCTGCTTAGCAGCACAGAAATGATGRTATACATGTTCTGAGAGGAGCATTTCAATAATGAGAGTAGAAGAAAGTGCTCATAGGAGTCAGACCCTGGGACACCCTGGGAATCTTGGGTTTTTTGGCTGTTGCTGCAGTCCTTGGTTCTTTGAAGCTCTTGCTGAGCCTGAGGAGGATTAAAAGGAAAAGTGTGATAAGATACAGATCTGAAGAGAATTTTGCAAGAATAATAAATGCAGAGAAGGCCTCTCTCAGTACTATGAAGCTAACAGCCATAGAAACGTACTTGCACACACCTTCCCTTTTCCCCACAATGATGCTCTGGATTGTAATACATGAGGGATATTCAATACACCTCCATCTTATTGCCTCACCTTGAAGGAGTAGACTGTATGAATGTAGTACTGGGTTTTGGTTCACTGCCTTTGCCTCTGTCCCACTCAGACTTCTAGTTGAATAGTCCTTGCCAGTAGGTTGAGGAGAAGATACATAAATTTTAGCTGGCCTAATCCAGAATGATTTTGGAGGAGAGAAAGACAGGAATAAGAGAGTGAATAGCTTTAGGAAACAGAGACAGTCACACCAGAAATCAGAAAAGCTTACCTCCTGACAGAAAAGGCTAGTGAGGAAAGAAAAACAGTTTCAAGAGAATTTCCCTAAAATGTACTCCCTCAAGACACCGGTGTGTAACTGAATCAGTTTAGATAAAGAATACATGACTTCTATGCTAAGCTGGAAGTAGAAGCTGGCAGTTAAAGGGAAAAGCAAAAAGTGAGAAAGCCACACAAAGAGAAATTGGTCAAGTCCACATGTAGTTGTACTCGTCATGGATATGACAATAACCTTCTCTGCACCTATAATCTTTGATAAGAGTTTTTTTTTAATTGTTATACTGTATCTCTCTAACAAACGTACCATTGTCCTAAATAGGTTATTTTTTTTCAAGAATCATGATCTTGAAGGCCCCTGAGAGGTCTGAGTTTGTTCCATTGCTGTGAAGCTTCTTATCAGGTTCAGGCATACCATGAAATAGGTAGAGAAAGAACCTCCTCTCCCAACAGGACCTGTGTGCTGACTTCTGCCACAGATTCCAAGGGATGTTGGTGGCAGGGAAGGTTGGGATCATGGCACAAGGATACAGACAGACCCTCTGTCAGGTCTCCTTCTCATACATGCTTTCCTGTTTCAGAGCACCTTACTCTGTGTCAGGTTGTCTCCTCACATCTTTCATCTCCAGGAGTTCATCACAGACTCTACTTTCCAGACWAGAAGCCAAGAAAAGGCCTTCAGACAAACACCCTCTGTGCTATGATCTCTGCAGGCAGCTCCTTCCTTGGGGTTTGCTGTAAGCCAGGAACAGGCCAGGCACAATGTATTGCCAACCCCTGAGGGAGCTCCAGATGTGATGGTTTCATCTGATCTTCTGCAGGGAAAGTAACGGGAAGCTTCAGGCTCAGAGTCAGAGCAGGAATTCCTGGCTTCTAGGTGCAGGTGAACACTCTGCCTGCATCCCTGCAGAGTGCACGCTATCTGTGTACTTTCCCCATTACTCACTGCCTGTGGGGAGGAAGCATACATGCCAAGGCTGGTTGGGTGTGTGCTTGAGCAGAGCTGTGGACCATGGGGATGCTGGGAAATGAGCACACAGGACTGAAGTCTCTACACTACAGATGAGATCCTCTTCGGCAAACAAAGAAACAAAAGGTGAGATTACTAACAGGTGGATGGTCTGCGTTTTCAAAGCTAGAGTCAACAAGTTGTCAGCATGAGTATTGTGCAGTTTGGAATCGAGTTTGGATTTGTGGCGGAATGTGATGCCAGACTCCATGACTTCCATCAGTTTTGGAGCAAATTAGTCATCAGTTATTAGCTCATCAATTTTCAGAAAATAAACAAATCTTAAATGAATGAAGTGAAAGGATGGTCAAGGTGTAATCCACAGCGCCTTGTGGATTGACCCTTATTTTTCTGACTGAAATCCACTAATCCATTACAGGGCTTTTTGCCAAAAACCCAGATATGCTTCTTATTGGGAATATGACCAAAGGAGAAAAAATGTACCCTTTTATTTAAGAGCTCTGCTCTATGTGTACACTCATCAGATGCACATYTGCCAACATTTTCAGTAACAGCAAAAGAGAACCTAGATTTTATTCCACTTTATGTTTCTTAGATGCTCAGTCCAGTGATGTCAACTAATGCTACCAGTAACAGTATTCTGTTAATGAAATGAAGGTATGACTATCAAGAATGCAAGSTGAGTGCAGAGGGTGAGCAATCAGAGGAGACATAATTTTTAATCAATATACTCAGGATGTTTAGTATGCAATGTATTGTTTAGGTGCTAACAAGCAACTCTACAATGCTTTTCAGTGAACTGCGTAGCCTCCAACCCCAGATTCCTTCACAGAATAGTCTGTTTTCCTACTGCAAAATGCATATTTTAACTACTCTACTACGTATTTCAACTACAACATACACTAAAATTTCATATCTCTTTTCAAACAAATCTCAGAACTAGACTTATGTTCAGAGCTAATTTTCTCACAATTTGGTGTCATCTACAGACTTGATGAAATTGCAGTTCGTCACCTCCTCCAAGTTGCTGGTAAAGGTCTTAAATGAGAGAGGTCCCAGGGCAGACCCCTGTGGTATCTGACTTGTTATTGGCCTCCATGCTTAATATGCCCCATTAACCACCATCCCAACCCTGATATCCAATCAGTTTTTTACAACTGTGGTTGTCCACTCCTCTAGACTGTAATGTCTTAACTTGGATACAGGAATATTGTTTGAGATAGCATTAAAAGTCTCACTGCTGTCTCTGTGCCTTCTGGTTGTTCCATGACTTTGCCTATAGAGCACTGAGCTGCCTGTGAAAATTTAACGTCATTCATATGGTAGGAATGTTTGCATTTGTAATGGCCTRCAGAGGATTACTCAGCTTTCAGAATTTTATTTTGTTTTGTTTCTCTAATTACCTAAAACAGCTATTGAAATGCACATTTTTTTGAAATTTTAGGGAAACATATCTTTCAAAAAGTTCTTACAAGGAAAACTTCAGTAAAACAAGGCAATGATTTCTCAGTAAGATATTTTGGCTTCTCCGTTCCTCTCTTTCTGTCTCTATCTCTATCCTTCTTTCTCTCTCTTTCTCTTTCCATCAGTCCCTTCTCCCTTTCTRCTTTCTCATATCTCCCTTCCTCCCTCCCTCCCTTCCTTTCTTCCTTCTTTCCTTTCCTTCCTTTCTTGCCTTACTTCCTTTCCTGCTTCCCTTTCCTCCCTACTTCTCTCTCTTTCTCCCTTCCTTTCTGTCCTTCTCTCTCTCCCTTTTCTTTCTTGTCTATTTTTAATTTCCAGATTTAGTTCTTGCTGCTAGCAGGTGGTTTCTTAAAATGGCACTTTTAAATTATCCTATTCTGTATAAACCTTAGGAATCCTTCACAATTTCCCAAATGGCAAGAACTTAAGGTAGTAGAAGTATTTCTGAGTTCAATAACATTGTTTTGGTCTATACTTCTTACATGTGTATCTTTTGGGATGGTTCATCCGTTTTATAAACCAATAGCTTCCTTTGATTTTTGAAAATTGTTTCTTTATCACTGAAAAGAATGAGAAAAATACAGATTCCTTGAAAATACAATAACTTACTTTTCTTGGGAAARCAACATGGTATTCTCTGATGCTGAGTTTGGCAAGTAATTAGACTGACTACATGTGTAACCAGAGCAGTGATAGTTACAGCTGGAGATCACAGGGAAAGTAACAGGTGTCTTTCTATTCCTCATTAGATGTGTGGTAAAGACAGTGGAATTTGGTAAGCTTTTCCCTGGCATTGCTGAGAAAAAACTTTCACATTACATTCTCCTAACATAGAATAGAACAGTTAACAAAAAAAANAAAAAAAAAAAAAAAAAAAAAAAAAAAAAAAAAAAAAAAAAAAAAAAAAGATTTTATAAAGGACACAGCATTAGATTAATTCAGATACCAGAAAACTCATAACCAAGTATAATAATTTATAAAGTGATCAAGACTAGTTAAAATTAATCTGCTTCATCTGGTTGTCAAATTAATTAGTGTCTGCAGTAAAGCTCTATCATCACTTCTACAAGGAGCTCTTTTTTATTTTTAGATATAATACTATTGCCCAATTCTACATCTCACCACATTAACTGTGGACATAGGAGTTGTCCTTGTCATGTAAATAGACTGTTACCATGAGCATCAATTATATATTCAAGGAGATATTCAAGGCCTGCCCGGATGCAACCCTGTCTAACATGCTYGATGTGACCATGCTGAGCAGGGAGGTTGGACTAGATGATTTCCAGAGGTCCCTTCCAACCTTACTGGTTCTATGATTCTATATCACAGTGTGGTCTTGGATTTGTTTTGTTTAGTGGCATCCAAATTTTAGCAGAAGTTTCAGACACTTTTCTATATAACTGTTAGTCTCCCTTTGGGAGAAATACTCATCGTATAGACATCCACCTTATTATTTGTGTTATGACTGCCAGCTGAATTTGGGACTGTACCCTGCTAAGTTACTCACATCAAGAGACAACCCATGGCTTGAAGCATACACAAAGTCTGGGAGGGAGAAGGGAGTAACAGATGGATGAAGTGGCTTGCCCAGTGCCACCAGAATCTGTTCAGGGAAGAGCCATCTGGTTGACAGCATAGTTCCTAAGCCAGCGAATGACTTACATTCACATGTCACCAGCTCTTGAAGTTATACTCCCTGTTGCTTCTTGTCCCTCGATTTCTGAGACTGGAAAGTGTATCTTTGGCAAGGATGGATGGTAGACAGAAGACTAATATTGCAGTGGGAGTTTGGTGGTGGTATATATTTGAGGATCAGGGCTTGGTCAATAATATGGAATAAATCTCTTCAGGAGAGAAAGCATTTTCCAACATCCAAGTTGTTTTTTTCTTCCTGGAAAGCAGCTCTGTTGTGGTTCTGGAAACAGATTTCTCCTTAATTTGGGAAATATTTGTAATCTGATTTTCACAGTCCAGGGAAATCTGCAATTTTTTCATCATGAATTTTAAAGCCTAAATAAAAAGAATTACCACAGCTCTCTGAGTATAATTCAAGCTGATTCTTTCCTTCACTACTTGAATGTCCATACAGCAAAATACCATAAAGATGAAACAGTTTATGTTACTTATATCAGCTGGATCTCTTTGGAAACTCATCCTATGATTGGTCTTTTTTATAGGTATTCTTACTGTTTTGCAAAACAGAAGTTGAGAAAAAAAACAAAATACTTATTCCTTTAAAATTTTATTAGGCTTGTTCTAATCAGCTGTGGAGATACACTTTCAGATTCTTTTTTATGCAGTATTAAGACTTGGATTTATTTTTTTGTAGTGTATTGTTAGCATTAACTTGATACGTACTCTAATTTTGAACAGGAAACATTAATGTAAGACAGCACGTAAGCATAAAAGAAAATTGCTTATAATCTTAGTAAATGAAAGGTATACACTCACTTCAGTAGTTTCTGATTCTAGACTGTTTAATGGACACGTAGGAGAATTAAATGTTACCCTATATGCATACAGCCTTAAGGGCATAATCCATTTCTCTTGYTTAATTTGTACACTGGAAAGTCAGCTTCTCTTTTAGATCTCTTCAGCACTACATACAGCTCTTTTGGCTTATATACAGTTTCTCTCACCATTCAGACCATTGTACGGTGGGTAAAGATGATGCTTTACACATTCTGAGGTTGAGACAACAAAAAGAAACTAGTAAGAAACTACTGTTCACTTATGCAAAATTTATACTATTTTTTTTAAAGTTACTATAATGTGTCTGTAGTTATTGACAGAAAGCAAGTAAATACGCTCAGGAAAGACACTATAAAGATAATATTTGATTTTTCTCAGTGTCTTCTCTAGGCACAATAGCATCTCCTATATCAACAGATGGAAAAGGCAAGTAATTTCTTTTACCCCCAAAATGGAACAAAAGGATGGGAAATGTCCTGAAAACAACTTACAGTTGATCTGGACTTAGCTAAAAAAAGTAAACAGTTTCATAAAAGAGAATCATCTGTGATTTTCTAAGGGAAGCATCAAGTTCCTCTTGGGATATTCAAAAAACTGGAAGCACTGTTGTTTTTTGTTATGTTTCGTCATGACAAATTCACAGTGTATGTGAGTGTAGAAATAAATGAAATGGTAATTACTACTCTTCATTACAAAACTTTTCTCCAGTTATCTTAGCTGCTCCAGAAGCTGTAGTCAGAGTCTTTAACTGTAAATTCATAATATGTTCTAGTGACAACTTCCAGGGAAATTTCTGCCAGGACAAAATCAAGAGGACAGAAGGAATAGAAGTAACTAGCGGGTAGAAATACTGACATATTGCTTAAAAAAATCATCTCAAGGACCATCACTTTGTATCCCACCTGGAGAAAAGAGGGAGCCTGTTGGCAGCATTGTCGGGGACTTAGCTGAGTAGAATGATTTTAACTGGGTTGGAGAGTCTATAGCAAAATAGAATGTCAATGTATTAAAAGACATAAAAGAGATTGCTTTCTCACAAACTTTTCTCCTTTCTTAGATGAGCGTCCAAAATACAAGAGACAGCCTAAAACAAATCATTTTATAAAAAATCTTAATTTCTGARTTAATTTTGATTAATTTTTAGGAAAAATAATGAAAAATTGGGGAAAATTCTGCAAGTAAATAAGAGATCTAATTGACATAGCTGACAATTGCTGACCATAGCCATATTAGTTACTGCTGTAGTTCGGTAAGCCTGGATTGTAGAAAAATGAAACAGAAATCAAAGATGTGTTTTATTGTCAGTAGAAAACTTTAGACTTTAAAAGATTCAGAAAGAAGAAAGTCTATATGTACCCAAGTGCTGATGCATGAGACACATGGGCATTTCTATCTTCAGAGAATAGAAGATGATATACCTTTGGGTGTGAATATAAACCTTTTAAATGGAAAATCTAGAAATCCAAACCGGAGACAGAATAAAGATGAACAGCAAAAAGCATAAAGGATTGGAGAATTTACCAGGTCTGACAAAAGAATGGTATCCAATGCCAGAGGCAAAGAAAGCAGTAATTGAAGGATTACCTCCGGATTGCAGAGGTGACAGTAAATGTTGAAGACATACAAGGATGCTGTGACAGTCTCTGCTGTCACAGAGACCACCAAGGCCTTGAAATGTAGAGAAAAGCCATTGACACTGGCAATCCTGACTGACAGAAGAGAGTAGAAGAGAGAGAACAGACTACATATAATGATGCCAGAAAGCCCAAACTGAATACTGTGCACTTAGAAAAAGGCCTGTAAAGAGAGTGACCAGATCTCAGGGAGCTCAGGAAGAAAATGTATATCTAAAGACCCCATCTTTACTGCCACACAGGAGAGAAGTGTCAAGGTCAGAGTCAAAGCACTTTTAAGATATTTGCATGAGCCACTGTTACCAAAGCAGATCTAGTGTTACTAACGGACAGCTTCATTTTGCCATTTCCTAATTTGCAGAGRCCTAGTAGTTCAACCTCAATAACAATTTTATTTTAGCATTGCTACATGAAAAACACTTGCACATTGATGTCTGTGTTATGTGTTAGYGCACTTACAAAATCACTGATGACAACCAGATAGATCTGTGAGTATAAAATACGTATTGCAAGAATTAAGTGCTGGTTACTCTTCCACACATCATCTGAGGGTGGCTCCCTAAGCAAAGGGAGAGGAAGAAGGAAGGGCAGACTTATTCTTGCTTTCTTGAGAGTGTTATGCATGGTGATTGCAGATCCAGAGCCTGTGTAATTATAACAGTCTGAATTGACAACAGAAAAGCGCTTCACTCCCCTAACTGTACACAAATACCTGCAACTAGCAAAGAACATCGTATTCTGAAAACCTTGATTCTAGGTAAAAGGATCTAGCAGYTTGCTAGAGAGCCTGTCACAGGTGTTTCAAATCTGGTTGAAATGACTCTGTTAAGATAGCCAGTATGGCTTGCTCTAGTTTTACGAAATAGAGAGGCTGTCCCAGCACAAAGCCCCATGTGATCAATCATGTCTCCAAAAACCTAGGCAGCCCTTCCAGAAAAAGAGGAGCAGATTTCTCTAGAAATGTCCCAGGATTGTAGTTTCCTACAAAGTTTTAAAAAAAAAGAACAAGAAAAAGGAAAAAAGAAGAAAGACTTCATGAGTGAGCCAGGGAAGGTATAAAAGTTCTGTACCTTTCTGCAATTGAAAAATTGAACTACAGGAACTGCCTGACAAAAGCTGATCTAGATCCATAGTTTTTTTTTTTTTTTTTTAAGATAAATTGGTAGTATTTAGTCACAGAAATCAATGAGTTAATTCTGCATTGTGAAAAAGTTGTGGATTAATGAATTTCAGAACCAGTTTGTTTTCAGTATTGTTTTCCTTTCTAATATCTACAGGCATCACTTTTCTCTGAGAAACAAAGGAAGCTGCAGTTTACATCTGGCTTTTTGATACCTMCCACAGTTTATCATGTGTGTACGATTCTTTTCTAATTCATTTCTTTTAACATTGTCAGAAACACCCACGCAACCTTGGCAGTTTCAGTCCTGATTTTATTCATACCAGAATCCCCTCATTCAGCACCACTGAGTGGGTCTTAATCTTACAATAGGAGCTGYGGGATAAGGAAACATCCATCATGGTAGAGTCTTCTTTCTTCAGCGAGTGTCACACTCTTGTACTTCCTGCAATATTTCTCATAAAATCAATGAGTAACACAGGAGAGTTTAATGCTGAAAGTCATGATTGCACTGGGGTTATCTTGGATTGCTTTATAACACGAATGTTATGGAAGTAGTAATAGCACTGAGTAAAAGAAAGACAAAATTAATTTTTCCCTATTGTTAGYCTGAAGTGTATAATCTATAAGTGTCTATAAGATCGACAGAGGAGAGCTTAAATAGTGATGGTTAGTGATGAACACCAGAAAACTGTTGTCCATCCAAGATTTTCACATTTAATTTCTGTGCCAGTCAGGGTTTTTCAAGTATGACTGCACAAAGACAACAAAGTCTTAAATCATCTATATTTAATTAATTTAGCAATAAGTAAGCATACAGAACTCAGAATATTTAAGTGGTATAATTGCTCAACTCCTATGAAGGGCATATAATTAATTTTGTTGCAATTATTGTCAAAACACAAGGAGGAGGGAGACCAATTTTTTTTTTCCCCCTTTGAGTTCCCTCCTCCCCTCAAAGTCTGTATTTCAATGCAAGTCTTTTATTGTTTGATGTATCTGTCCTCATCTCCTGTCAAGATAACATCAGGCAGATGCAAGCATTCTCATTTTATTATTGTATTATTTTTCTTTTGTTTGTCTCTGGAAAGACATTTTATTTGCTAAGGATAGGGACAAATTCACAGATCTAGGAACTGAAGGGTAAAGAAAACAATATTTGCATGATAGAGAAGGAAATTTATTTATCCAAATTCTATAATTCTGARCATTATAATTTATAATAGGAAAAAGATGGCAACAGTAAGAGGAAAAGATATCAGGGGAGGGGAGGCAGATTGATGAGTGCCCAATCTCTAATATTACGGAGAGACACAAGACAGAAGTTGGAAACTTGGTGCCAAAAATTAGCCTTAATGCTTCTAGCTCCACTCTTGCTCTTTGAAGGGGGATAGGTTTGAGTCACAGTACTGAATGCCATGAAAGGTTAGACAAAGTCTGATCCCCTCTTCACCTSTCTGGAGAGCAAGGACCACAGAGTGCACTTGATTATAAGGAAGCTAATATTAAACAAGGGATGAATGAATCTGCATTAACATTTACTGCTTAGTTATAAATGGTACTCTCTAGGCTCATCAGCCAGCCATAGGTCTTGCTTTGGTAATGCAACATCCTCTCTGGAACAGCTGGGTCTTGCTGGAGACTTGGTAAGCACAACCTCGGGAAGAACTGAGAAGGCATGATAAAACCATATCATTAACAGGCAGAAAGCTCCCTCTCTGAAAACTCCTCTCCAGGCTGGGCTCCTGAAGGATGCTTTGAGGTGATCATAGAATCATACAGTTTTGTTGAGCTTGGAAGGGACTTTCAGAGATCACCTAGTCAAACACCCTGCTTAGAGCAGGGTCCCCTGTAGCCAGTTGCTCAGGACTGCATCTAGTTGTATTTTGAATATCTCCAGGGTTGGAAATTCCACAGCCTTTCTGCCAGCCTGTGCCAGTGTTTGATCACCCTTGTACTAAAAAGTTTTTTTTTCCTTTGCTTAAAAGGAATTTCCTGAATTTCTACTGTGCCCATTGTCTCTGGTCCTTTCCTTGGGCACAATTGAGAGGAGTCTGACTCCATGTTCTTTACTCTGCCTCTCTCAGAACATTATTTACATTGATATATGTATTTATCAATGTATTTATTCACGTTTATTCACATTGATAAAATCCCTGCTGACTGTTCTTTTCTCCAGGCTGAACAGTCTCTTTTCTCTCAGCCTCTCCCCATATATCAGATACACTAACCCCATGATCATCTTTGTGTCCCTTCACTAGACTTGTGTGAGTAGTTCTCTACCTCTCTTGTCCCGGGTGCTCTACCTCTGGACCCAGTACTTCAGATTTGGCCACACCAGCACYGAGCAGAGGGAAAGAATCACCTCCCTCAACTTACTGATGCTCACGTTGCACATAGTGCAACGCGCAGAAAGCACATTGCTGGTGCATGTTGAACTTGTGGTATACCAGGYCCTTCTTCTCAGAGGTGCTCTCCAACACATAATTTTACAGCAYATCCTGGAGCACGAGGTTGTTCACACTATGGGCAGGACCTGGGACTTCATTTTGTTGAATTTCATGAGGTTCTTCTCTGCCAATCTGGCCAGCCTGTTGAGGTCCCTCTGAACGGCAGCATAACCCTCTGGGTGCATCAGCCACCCCTCTTAGTTCTGGATCATCTTCAAACTTGCTGTGGACGCACTCTGTCCTGTCAACCAGGTCACTAATGAAGATGATTATAACCTGCTCTTCACAGTACTCTCCTGCTGGATTCTGCCCTCGCACATTCTATGATGATTCCTAGCAAGTATGGGTTAAGATTATCAACAGAGAGGAACTGCGGAAAATAGTAGCAGAATTGTGATTTCTATTACTGGTTAATTTCTAAAGGATAACCTTTAGAAAGTCTTGCGTTTCTTTATGTAAAATGGGGAATAGTGGAGCTTTTTGGTAAATCTAAATGAAGAGGGACATACTTTACTTCCATGTAAAGGGCTTAGAAACCTGAAGTTTTTAATCCCTCTGCTGCACAATGAACAGAAAACTGTACTATTTTTATCTGTCTCTTCTCTCTGATACCTTGAACAACAGCTGTAGTCTTACCTAACCGCCAGGGTTCAAAAATTGCCACACACTGGGGAAAGCCTAATGCCAATCAAAATGTGCCTCCAGACTTTACACGTCAGGGCAAACCTTGATTAATTAATGGACTGATTCAGCTTTCAAAGGTTTACCTTTCAGAAATAAATAGAAACCAAACTATTTTAACCTGGAATCAACAAGAAGAGACTGGAGACTACGAGCAATACTCCAGAAACTCCTCAGAATAATTCAGAGCTGCATTTGCACTTCTCCTTTAAAATGAAACTGCTACTGTCATCATGTATTTAGATTTCTTTATTCTTTAAGTTCTTTTTTATGAATAATGTGTATTATCTGTATTCTGGAAAATTGCTGTGCATAATTTAAACATCATAAAAAGGATTTATATAAATACTTTTGTATTTTATCCCTACCTTTTCTCTCTTTCTTCCCCGTGCAATGACAAAATAAGAGACAAAGCACATAAAGAGCACAGGTCAAGGGGTCTGATGGATTTCTGCATTATTTAAAGATATAACTGTTAAAATGCATTGCTACATAACTAACCTCCATAGGCTCTTGCTCAGCATTCCTTTAGAAAATGTGCCAGTTTGACTCATTATCAGCATTTGGCTTCTAAATACAAAATAACAAAGGAAATGTGTGTGGACAAATACAGAAAAAATAGTTAATATGGAAATCAGATTGTCCCAGGTGGAAAATGTCTCATTTGCATTCAGATTCTGTTTCTGCTGCCTCTTCTTTTGTTTCCAAAGTGACAAATGGTCTTTCCCCGCTCATGTACCCTTTCAGRATCTCATTAAAAGGTGCAGAAATGAGGCTTGAATGGCCCTGTGACCTTCTTTTCTTTGGGGGTCATATGCAGAACACAATTCAGTCTGGCATACTGGCATATTTTATCACATTTTTTTTGTCAGAAGGGGGTAGAACAATGATCCAAAACACTGATTTTACAATACACAGAGTGATACACATGCCATTACTTCCAGCAATATATTCCAATAGCACACAGATTGCCAAATAATGCGATTTTCTCTCGATGACAGGGAGTTCAAAGAATAAATGGCTAAATCTCAGGCATGAGCTCCACATATTGCATTTTGAGAAATGAAGCATCTCACTGATTTAACATTCTCATTTTCTGCATTGTTTTTCCCCTCTAAAAAACAAGAGACTGGCTTATTTATTTCTAACTTACGTTACTCCTATTTTAATATAAAATGCACAGGAAAAAACAGCATGGCATTAAAGTGATTATGTGCAAAGGCTGACACACACTCATAGTTCATAGCAGTCATAGAAAATGCATTTAAGATGCAACGAATTTTATAGCTAGAGAGAAATGGGCAAAAGCCAAAATTACAGGAGCTCTAAAAGGTATAGCTGTCCTGGAACAAAAATCTTAAAGAAAAATGGGAATGTTTCAAAAATTAGTTTCCAAAGCCTGACAAATCATCACTTTCCACTTGGAAAACATCTTGGAATTTTCAATGACAGACATACATCGTTATTAAGGACAGAAATATCATTTCATGTAATTACACCTTAAATATTTCAGCAACTCCATTATGGACTCCTTCAGAGAAATAACATAACAGCTGCTCCCTTTTACGTAAATCAAAAGCTAGCATGAAAAACTGTTATTGTAAGTTATTGCTGCACAGAGAGAAAAAATAACAGATTACACGATATGGACTTGATTGTCAGGAGCTTGTTCTAGGATATGTACCATTTCTTCTCCTACAACCTGTGTCCTTTCCCTCTGTGGAAAATTGGTGAGGGACAGAGGGTTTTAACCAGTATCTTCAGAGCTCAAGTAGATTACAGTAGYGAAAGAGATTACTTTAATGTTTCAAGGGCAAGTCATTTCTAATAATAGAAGTATTCTGTAATGCTTAGAAACATTTTTCATCCATTTAAAGACCAGCAATAAATGTGGAAAAGCAATTACTAATATTATGTCAACACCTCACCAATATATGTTGTCCAAGTTTAACTTGGCATGAAATATCAATTTGTCTGGCTGAGTTACCCCAAGTCGTCACTGCACTAGTGCAAACGTGACTTTGCTTCACTCAAGTGCCCTCTGGAAATGARACCCTGGGGAAAGAGACATTTCATCAGTTCAGGATAGGAAGTTATTTGCATACTCTGTATAGGATATAATTCTTCCAATCTCCAGTCGTTATTTGCACTTAGTACATCTTGGTATCTGAGATAACTCTGTGTTTGGAATAGGAAATCTGAGGATTTCTTCTCGACTGAGAGGTAATTACAGAGATAAAACGAGTCACAAGCCTCTAAAAAGTGTTTATTTGTGCATATGAACGGAAGGGATATTTATATGGAAAATGCTTAAATGGTGAAATTATTTTGCACACAAAACCATGTGTTCACCTTGACCATGAAAGCAATTTTGTAAGACATCTGCCTGAATGTGGGTATGTAAATTACATAGCAAAACAAAGCATAACCAGACAGCTTCTTTTCTTAGAATAGTTTCTTTGAAGTTTTCTTCACAATATTCTGCATCCTGTGCTTTTATAAAACTCATATTTCCAAGTAGGGAGTTCCTGTACATTTTGCAAGTTAAGACATTTGAGTTTTGGGATGTACACACATAGAGGCTATCAAATCACTTCAGCTTAGCTAGTTACAGTCTGTTTGGCTTGCAGCTGAGATGAGTTGTTAGGTCCCTTATTAAAGAATGTGGTCACTTAATACAGTTCAGAAAACAGCTCTAGGAACTTCATAATATTTGCTGGTCTTCTCAGAGTCTTGTAATCAGTGTGAGCACAATCTATAGAGGCACTCAGATGCTATGGTAAAGTAGCCTTTGAGAGATGTCTGAAATAATTTGAGATTTTCCTTCCTCTTAGCTCCACTATGTCTGCATAACCAACAATCCTATAACAGGAAAATTGAATTTTAGGTCATGAAATGGAATTACAATGATCTTACTCAGTTCATGACTCTGCCATACACAAAGCTTATATAGTAAGTTCCAGCATGCAGGTATCTTTTGTTTAAGAGCATGCAGAAGCAAGAATTTTTAAATTCAGAAAGAAAAAATATGTTCCAGGCCTTGTTGCAAAGTTATTGCCTCTCTTTTTGTAAAGACAGTGGAATGAAAAATCTACATAGTCCCATAATTTTTCTACTTGTTTAAGACTTCTGTTGATTGAAAATGCATCATCTTCAAACTCACGGCACATGATATCCTTAAATAAAATCCCAAAGCTAATAAATGCCACAAGCCCTTTTTTGCATATGGAATAGGCATGGCACAAATAAAGGAGTTCCTAGAAGAGTTTTAAATGAATCAGTTTCCTTGCAGACACCCAGCTACAGTAACGCATAGATGAGTCTGTACACTCTTTCAAAATAAATGTCCATATTCATGCTTTGAAGTAAAATGACTAAGGCACTCGCCATTCTCAGACAAATGCCAGTGCACTCTCTACCGGTGCATATTTTGCAGCAAGATCTACAAAAGTAAAACTCTTCGCTTTCCTGGCATCCAAACTTTTATTAACGTAATCAAAAAAAAAAAAAAAAAAAAATCTACTAAAAATATACAAATTGTGACAGGTTCTTCCTGAACCTGTGAGATACAGTTAACATTTCAGTTAGTGTTCTGATGTTCACAAGACAAACCAAAACTAAATTAGCATCTTAATTCTTAATAAAAAAGCCATCACATTTCATCAGACTCTGCCATCACAAAAAACAAACGTTTGCTGTTACCCAGAATTAGCTTAGTTTTAAACATCAGTAAAGTAAACACAAGGGAATATAATTGCTGTGAATTACACTGAATCACAGGAATCACAAATGCTCACAATCGCCTAGTACTTTTTCTACTGCATCACTTWTAACTTCCCCTTATAAGCCTCTTACGATCCCTTTGTAAGGCCTTTTGTCTAAAATGGAGCAAAGCCAATGGAAATCCAGCTATCAGCTTCAGTAGTCTTTGAATGAAGTCTGAATTCTACCAAGCTCAGGTGATTTGACAGTAGATACCACACTGCAAAGGAGTAAAATCATTTATGCATGGACTTCAGTTTAACATTACAGCTTCTGAGAGGAAGGCTTTGTCTACCTTTGAACAATACTGGATTAATTTTCACTTGCTAGCCTCTGAATACCAGATGAAAACCACTTTTGCAGGATGTAGTTCCATGAAAAGAACTTAACTCCTTAGGAATTATGTGTTTTCCTGAACAGTGGAATGGATTCTCTAGCTTCTGCTGTGCAATGCTAGGAACAGACAAGGCAATCAGTAGATTATTTCTGCTAGGCTAGCAGTTTTCAAATTTATCTGTGGACTCCTCTGGGTCTCTTTGGGGTAGCTCTGACATTTCATAGATGGATTCAATACTGTAAGACTTGTAAAAAAACGTTTGTTATGATAGGCTATGTTTATATTGCCGAATGAAAGAGGAGCAAGGTATGGTTTATCCCTGACCTAGACTGGCAATGAACGGCTGTGCCCATGTCAAAAACATTCAGCTCCAAGTCTTCTCCAGATAGCCTAAAACTCTATGGCAGAAAGATTATTCTTTAGGACTTTTTTTCATTTTTGTTTTTTCAGCAGCAAGTGTTTGAAACATGAGGGCTCTGCTGAAGCATGACATTTTCATTATACATGGTGCGTGGGTGCATGTTGGAAGGTGTGAGAGTACAGTTTGCCCGGATAGTACTGGAGGACTGGACAAGGTAGAGAGTGTCAGACCTGGTACACTTCTGATCACAGAGTCTCTTTGGGAATGATTAAGGCAATTCCTATTCTCTGAACATTGTTTGAGAGAGCGCCGTTTGGGAAAGGCTATYACTGGGCAAGAGAGAACAGCTAAACAGCGTGGACGATCAGCTCTCTGGAGCTTCAGCTTATTCACTGCCCTCCCTTTATTAAGCATCGCATACAGAGCTGTAGAGGCAGAAAATAACATTTTTAAAGTTCTTGTATTAGGAACTGCATATTGACTTCTTGTTTTTAYGGAAACAACATGGAAAGGCAGCATTAAAATTACCCATGGGGCTCTCCATAGGCATTCATTCAGACAAGATTTCAGGCAAAATCTGCATCTTGCATTGGATTGTTGCAAGAATTTGTATTCTGTACTACAGCATTTACTGAGCTGCATTTACTGCATGGACAGAGCTGAATGAAGCATCAGCATCAGCAGCACAACTGCTTCATTACAGTGCACCTATGTCTGCAAGGACATGAACTTCAAACTGCAGCTTCACTTTTCACTGAAGATAGCTCTCGTTTGTTATTAGAATTACTGCTTATTGTTTGTACAATTTACTTGAAGGAGATTACTCCAACAGAGAAAAACCTATTTTTTTTTGGAATTATGTTAACTGTACCCAGGGACAGTGCCCATTCCTGACTAATAGTTATGGCTCCCAGCTTTTATAGCTGCATGAACTGAAGCACTAAGAGATGCAGTGACAGGTCTGTAATCAAGAAATTGTCTCAACAGCAAGAAATCGTTCTGGACTTCAGACAACAATATTTCTAGACTTGAGACTTGTATTGTCACTGGCAACATACTGATATACAAGGAAAGTGTTGGTGCTTACAATCCAGGCATGGAAAACACAGGAGATTTGGGAATCCACTGCAGCCATATACTGATGAAATGACTTCATCAAGATTCTTCTCATTTCACTTCAAAACCTGTAATAAATTTTGAAGCAAGAGGAAGAAAACCTCATTTCTGATGCTGATTGAAATTCAAATCTAAATTTAAAATATAATGAAAGATATGGCAGCATGAAGCAGAGGATTCCTTCATGTGCCTTCTGATCAAAGCACAACTTCAGGAATGTCCTAATGTCAAGTAGTGTCAAAAGCAAACATCAACGCAGGCATGAGCATCTCTGTACCTAGGGTACAAAACGTATATGTTAGAGAGCATGTATATCTCACAATTACCAGGAGGAAATCATGGATGCAAATTGCTTCTGCTGATCAAAATTTGAGAAAGTGATGCAAAAGTTAGTGTCTATCCACTTTTATACAATAGTATTTTATTACAGTTGGCATTCTGAGGCTGTCAGATGCCAGATTTCATTTAATTTTTAGCCAAGTTTTCTATATAAACATGATTATAGCATCATGCTGCCTGGATTTCTCATTATTCTTCATACCTCCTGTTACTAGATTTAGTGAAAAGAGAAAAATACAAGGTCTATGAAAAAGCAGTCCAGGTAGAGGAGAACCCACTTGAAGAAGGGATGTTTCCCAGCTCTTTTCAACCACTAGGATATCTAGGTGGGAGAGATCTTTTAAAAGCTCCAGTCACAGAAAAAGCTACATGTGGAGGTGGAACCTTCCTAAACACCTAAATCAAATAAACGCAAGTTACAAATCCATAGTAAACCAGATTTATTTTATTCCATTATTCCCAAATACATAAAATATGTTTAAATGACTTCCCTTAATAGGAATTCTCTTAATAAGAGTGGGCCCTATGTAATATTTTTCACTGCTGGGGAAAAAAAGTCCTGTCACTTTTCCAAAGAATATATTTTTGCTTGTATAAGTTCCATRTTTAGTCAAGCATAAGCAGGTAAATGACTTTTAATAATACAAACAACACAGACAAGGTTAACTGAAGTTAAATTGTGGTTCTATTGAATAATTTTTCCCTGATCACTTAGAGATGCCAACTGAGGAGAGAAATAGCAAAGCTGTTAAGGATATTTCTGGGAGGACTGGAAATAAATTATTCTATTCCTCGAAAGTCATTCTACATTCATATGTGCATGGACATTTACCAAAAAGTGACAGYAGCTGCATTTAAAAAATCAAGCAGTTTGACAGGTATTTGACTACTTTTATTTTTTTATTTTTTGAAAAGATCTGATTATATTTCTGATTATATTTCTCTTTATCTTACATTTCTCCTCTCTCTCTTTTCTGCTTTCCCTCCTACTTGAAAAAGKCATGTGACTGGCAGAGCTCTATGTGTATAAACTGTAAATAACCAGCAGAATACTGAGAGATGCTTTTTACTGTTAAAATGTAAATAAATAACACAGAGCATTCTTCTTTGGTTTATGCACAGAAAACCATGAAGGACAAAATCAATACATCAATATAATACCTGTCAGCAACAAATTTTATGTTACTAAAGTTAGTAGAACATTGTGTTTATTGTCCAAATAGAGTTCAGTGGCTGCTGTTGAGTCTTAATCCAGTTTTATAAACTGAATAAATCACTGTGGCCTCTAGGCAATCAAATGTTACACTCTTAAGATTGTTGATTCTTATGGGAGGTACCTGACATGATTTGTCACCCTCTTCTGTTCTACAGTAAATTAGACTTAAAATACTACCAAGTCAGAGGAGCAGTTTTTCGTATCCTCTTTTCCCTGGGCCAAACAACTGCTGAAGAAGTAGAGCAGAACAAAAGTTAGCCTTCTCGGAGGATGTGGTGAGTGACAGACTGTCTCTGCTTCATAGCTTGGCTATCTCATAGCTATACAATCAGCAGCATTATTGCAGGCATTAAAATTTCCACATCTGGCACACTATAGGAACCTGCAAGCTTTTAAGGTATTTCCAGATCTCATATGTGGCCATTGAAGACAGAGTTGCAAGGAATCACCAGGAGTAGGGCATTGCTATGAAAGATCAACAGGGTACTGGAAGTGCTAATGATGTGGGGGTTTTATCATTGTTTATTTCAGCCTGAAATATCATCTCTGGCTGTGCACATTTTGCACTGTTGCCAGGAAGGCCTTATGAACTTTCATCTGTTTCCAGCAGTACAAAAGAGCCCTGCCAATGTCTTCTGTGTCTTCTAGGTCAAAATAAGGAAATTCAGGAAAGGTATCTACGTGACTTTTTCAGGTTGAAGTATTCTTTTTAAACCAATCATCTCACAGATTTATTTCCTTAAGAATCATTTAATGAAACTTAGCCACCGACATGTACCATGTTAATACTTTGGTATGGAAAAGCTCTTTTTCTAAAAACAAGTAATTAGCAATACAATGACTAGGATGAAGTCTTGATATACAATTGTGTTTAGTTCCTTTTCTAATCAGTTAGCTATATTGATATAAGCATATATATGCCATTATTATTACATTAGAGCTGGACAGATGGTACTGATATTATTAAAGCAATATAACTAAGGCAGAACAATTTACACATAGTCAAGTTACCCATTCTCCACACTCAYCCAGCTGTGGTCCACCTGGGGAGAGAGACTGTGATATGAGCAAACAACCTACAGATGCTCAAAATATGCTGAAAAAGGTGATAAATCACACGGTTAAAAAAAATCAGTGAAAGAATTTACCATTCTGTGACAATACACATGGGATTATCCTGCAACCTACACAGAGAGTAGTTTTATCTGTTCCAAAGTCTTTGGAGAGTTTGTTGTACACATCTACTTCTTCGAGGAAAAAATGGGATCTGCAAAATGAGTATAAACACAGCTAATGGGAGGAAACTGATTCTAGTATATTACAGTTGAAAAAAATTAGGTAAGATTTCACTAATATATTTTGCTGGGGAAAGAGCTGAAAGATTGATTTCTGACCTTGCTTAGAAAAGGAACAGGTATCAATCACATCAGCAGGGAGATTCTTGCAGGACTAATAAGCTGGCTGACACAGAGCTAGGAAGGGGCTGCCAGTTTAACACACAGAGACCATCTCTTTCTCCCTGCATAGATCCACAAAATACAGTGTGGAAAAAACCCACCATTTGTGCAAGTTCATGCTTCATCACTCAGACTGTTGAAACAGTAGGACATCCATGTCTTAACAGAGGAGAAATTATAGAATGGGCTTTTCTTTGCAGTCTCCTTCTGGCTTTGGTTGCTGTGTTTGGGAAAATAAGGCATTTTCTAGGAAAAAAGAAATGGGAAGGGAAAAAGACTAATATTTCAGGCTATGGTTGGAAACTTTCCTCCACTTTCTGCTATTTTCAGCTCAATGCCAGCTTATTCTTCATATTCAGCTCTACCAAATCACGGATCGGTCTTGTGCCCTCCCTCTGCTTGGCTGACCCTGCACCCCATGGGGACTCTCTGCAGCCATCTAAGGCAGCATGGGAAAGTGGGGGGAATGGTAGGTATGAGTGGTAACAGAAGACTTCAAGTGCTGGTGCTGCCGAGAAGCAGGAATCAAGGAGCAGAAGACACCTTCCTGGGGAGTCTCATGCCCCGGGTGACATGAGCTGACGTGCCTGGGAGCAAGGTGGCAGTGGTGGTATGCAGGCTGGTTCTCTGCTGAGATGCTAATAACTGTGGTAATCTCCTTGAGCTGCAATGGACCATCCTCCATTTCCATCCCCAATTCACTCCTCTTTTACACTGACAGCCACTGCTGCACTCATGCAGCCCTCCCTGAGGGCACTGTGGCCCTGCTTCCCCACCCCACCTTCCAACCTCCCCAAAATCCAGCTGCCTAAACTGCCACCTAAGTCTTTTCTTCATAGAAAGTGACAGATAGGACATAGTGTCTCCTGGTATAACTTTAATGTTATCTCACATTGCAGAGAAACAGCTTAGGAGTGGACTGTATCTAAGAGTTAATTTATGGAAGCAAAGTAGAAAGAATGAGTGTAAACCTTTAAAAGTTTCATCCAGAGCCCCTCAATGAAAGCTACCACTTGCAGATGGTAGGATAGGTTCCCCCCCCCAAAGCGATTATGAATTTATCTGAAATTGTATCCCTTTCTCTAAATAGTCCATAAAAATACTTTTTATTTAAATATTTATTTTGCCAAGTTTAAATGCTAAACTGAATAGCCTAGTATAAGAAGGAGATTTTTTTCCCTTTATTTCAATAATCCCAACTGAACATTATCTATAAAGCAACTAAAAAAGGCTCTACAGCATGCTGTAGATGTACAAAAGGAGGTTTTTTTGTTGCACACTGTCCTGTAGCCTGATGAAAAGCAAATACAGCAATCTAACATTATAACATGCTAGCTTATTACATGCAGTATGAGTGCCTACCAAAGCTATTGTGYGTATAGCTCTGTCTTCCCTTAAAGGACGAGTGACTAAAATGGCTCCTCTAAAATGCTCTTAGTTGCCTGTCATAAATCTTTAYTGATGAACCTAAGATACTGTTGATGGTATGAATCAGTATACTCCAGATCCGAACAGTATTTAAAGTGTATGTAAAGGACATAATAGTACCCTAGGGGAATAGGTTAATACTAATGGTATGCTTTATCTCAATTATTTGTTTCTATTTTTTTTTCCAAGTAGCTAYAGGGGAAGCTAGCGTACCACAGAAACATCTACATGTATTCATTCCACCTAGAAAGCAATTTTTCAAAATAAGCATTTCTAGTTAATTTAAATAACTATTATGTTTCATTCCAAATTCAATTTTGTACATAGTAATAAAAGTTTAAATTCTCTATGAATAAAAATGTCAAAATATTCCATTTCATGAAGGCTTTTTTTTTTTTTTTTTCCAGGGCACATTAATTGCTATTCATACATCCCTACAGGAAGCTTCCACTCCTAGAAGTGGAAAAGGAAAACAAAATTTCTGAAGGAAAATCATTCAACTGAAAAATTTAAGCACTACTTTTTAACTCACTGAAACATTTCAGAATTTCTTATTCTTAACTTCACAGATACCAAAATAATTTTATTTAAAACAATCTCTTCAGCTTCARCATCCTCATTCATGGATTTTGAGGGTGATAAGTATATTGACAATGTTTCCCTCCTTTTAACTCGTTCTTTCTTTCCTTTCTTTGATGAACCTTCTATTTGCCAAGATCTGAGAAATACTATACAGTAAGTATCCTTCTGTCCAGTTCTTCTGCACCAGATGTTTGTGCTTGGATCCCTAGAGAGCTTCTTGTGAAGCTTTCCATTGCTGTTTCTCTGGGTTCTAAAAACTGTCAGCAGTATAAATCATCTACATTCTACTGATCCTGAGACATCAGGGATGTAATTTCCAGGATACAACAGAGAAGTCTTCCTTGATTTCTCAAAACCTTGCAGTAGAAAATAGTTATAAATGGGTTTCCATTCACCCTCATATTGGAAAAAGTCTTTAAAGGATCATGTTTTGCATTCAGATTAGCATGAGATTTGTCATTAACTGGTATAGGGAGTGACTGATTTTTCAATATAGCTGCTATGGCTATTATTTTTAATTACACTCCTGCTCCTGTAAATTTATTGTAGTTTATGACTACAATAATTTAAAAGAGAAGGTGAGACACAATATAGGGGTTCAAGAAAACATGAAGATGTTGTATTAACAGGAAATAAAATGTTCTGTATTAAAACAAGAGATTTAGTATTAAAAGGTGAAACAAAACAGCATGGGAAAGCAGCACTAAATCCATACTAAATTAGAAACTAAATTATGCATGATGTGTGATCAAGCAAAATGTGGTACCTGCCAGATTTAACTTGCCTGAGGATCTAACCCTAGTCCATTGTTACAGGAGTTGCTGCTTTTTTTCTGAATACTTTTTGAGCATACTACATTTGAAAATGCCTAATCTCAATATGTGTGCCATTGGATGTATTTTGATGAGATTTCTTTAAAAAGTACATTGTATGATTTTGTGGATAACGCTTTTTAGGTGATCTTTCCAGAACTTATGAGATCTAAATGCATAATTCTAGTCAACAGAGCATTCAGGACTTCTAAGCAACCACAAAAAGTTCAGCCTTAACAAAGAAAGATTTAAAAGTTTATGCTTTTCCAAACTTGCAAAGCTGTCTAATATACCATAACTGTTTACATTTCTGTTTTCAGGCTCACTGCTTGGAACTGGAGAAGGCTCAAAATTCCAGGATTTTTTTTTTAAATTAAATCTCACTTTATTCTTCCTTTCTTTTTGGAAACATTTTACAACTGTGTCATGGCTAGATATGATGGAGATTTTGGTGGAATAAAAAAGCATTTAAATAGTGACTTCATGGTCATTCTGTATCTTAGCATCCTCACCCACATATTGGTCCTCAAAAAGCAATGATGCATCACATCTCTTTCTGGGATCAAATCAATCTTCCAAATCTAGAGGGATTTCACGGGAGGAATGAAACACAGATCTGACTTTGCAATACATTCCTATAACTGTTTTACAGAAGGTTTACGCTTTTTCATTCGTGTGTTCTTTTTTCCTTTTCCTTTTTTTTTTTTTTAACACAGCTTAGTACATATGTTTAAAAAAAACCTTCAAGGAAAATCGTAAGTTCATATGGTGACTTTCATTTTTTTTTTCACAGCAGAAACAAACACCAGCAGAAACACTGTTCCAGTCAGAAATCATAGATATACATAAATATCTATCAAAGTAGCTACATAGCAGGTGCGTATTAACATAGCTCCACTGACTGCAGCCTCAAGTTTGTCCTATTGTTCCTATAAAGAAGCTACAGTGGCTTAAAATGTCAGTCACTTTAAAAACATCAGCTTTGTAGAGAATTCATATTAGTTATGTACTAAATTCCCATAACAGAAAGCAGCCTCCAAGAGCATGAAGAGCAGGGCAACCTAGTATCAGGCTGTTAAATCAACAACAATCTGGAAAGCATTGTACTTCTTTTGTCCATGCAAGCTATGCAAGCTGTAGAGGCAAAAAAAATCCCCACCAATTTTTCCATTTCTTTCTGCTTCAGTCAACGTTAATTGAATCTGATCAGTAACTGTCAGTCATTTCACCACCAGGCATTTATTATAATTTAATCTGTACTTACAAWGGCAGACGAGCATGAACTGAACCACTGGATACAATTGCACTATAACACAGAGAAGGTATAAATCTGATTTCAACTCTGTGATGTAAGCCTTTAGGAACACGATAGAGATATGTGATGTTTCACATCTGGTCAGGGAATTAAATAGCATCTCCACCCATAAAAGCTTTAAGTCTCTAAACTGGGGCCTGCAATTTTTCAGCTGGAAGCTTTCTTTTCTTAAAATATTTTTTTTAAGCATTCGTTAAAATCTTTCCTAGTACTTCCCAATCCTTAATGAACAGTTTTAGTGGAAAATAAAAGAGCAGAAAAAGTATAATTGAACTATCACTTCAGAAAATCGGCATAGTTTATTTTGAGAGAAACCGCTCTCCAGGACTTATGAGTATGTATTTCAAAGGCTAAGGCAGGAGCTGATTATTTGTATTGCAGCAGACCTTATTTCACTTGCTCTGATAGATAAYGTCAGCCAACACACAGGGTGAGGAGAGAGAGGGGTTATAACCTTTTTTGTGCGGGGACTAGACCTAATCTGTCGTGCCTACTGCATCTCGTGTATTTTGGTAGCCTGCTGTGTTCTKTAAGGCTGTCTCTACCCTGATGCACTGATATGTGCTGGGGAGCTGTATGGTGCTGAGAAAAGTCCAGGACCTTTCCTGGCACATTCCTGCCCAACAGCACAGGCAGAGAGCGAACCAGAGACGCTTCCCTTAGGCAAAAGCTGTAAAATCTCCTTATTTTGGAGGAGAAGACTGTTTTCTGGCGCAGAAGGAGATTTGCAGGCAGATGGCCTCAGGAGCCAGCCGCTTTCAGTTTGCTGGTCAGGTGCAACCTCAATGACAGCGCCTTGCAATTGGCGGTTCCTGGGGAGGTGATCCGGGGCTCCAGTGCGGCATCCAGAAATAGCATTAATGTGAGGTCTGCTGGAAGCCAGGCTGGGCTGTGTGGAGAGCCAGGCTGGCATTTTCTTCCTGCTTTTCATCTCCTGTGACTAGACTGCTTCAGCAGCTCATTCCTGTTTGTACCTTACCCTGCAGAGTAAATGCACTTTACCTGGGGCAGTTTTATTGCTACACCTAGGTGTTAATTTAATCCTTCTGTTTGTTTGATTTTGAGGTACTGCCTCTTACTTTTTGAGATAACTGTTTGACCAGGCATGGCAACATTTATGAATTGGGGCTCCAGGAGATCAACAACAGCATTCATTTTTACCTGAGAGCTGGTGCAAAGGAAGGTGGGGGAGCGGCACTGCTGCGACGGCACTTAGCAGGCTGTGGGAGCTCACAGCACCTCCCGTCTAGCTCTCTGAGGCACTATGTGACACTACCACTTGGCTATCTTCATTATTAAGAACCATAAATTRACATCATCTTCTGCAAACACCATTATAGAACTGGTAAAAACAGAAGTGGGGGGTGTTATTAGGATGATTATCATCCTCTTCAGAAATTGAAGACAGAAAATCTTCAGAAAAAGACAAATGCTCCTAAAGTAAAAGTAGAATTGCATGCAGTCTGGAATGGAGTTGGGGACATATGCATTCCTACCTAAGCTACATTCTTGAAGTATACTGTTGATCTTCCATAACAATCTCAAGAGGAAAGAAAAAAAAAACAAAAAAAACCCCCACCTTTTTCTCAAATATTAAGAAGTGATGCAAATTATTTTGGTCTGTAATTCAATTCCTTAACKTTTCAGCATAGGCTTGAAAAAATGAATATGACTATGAAAAGCATACATTTTAACTTGATTCTCATGCAGTGCTCTTCTAGATAGTCCAGTAAACATTCTGAAATAATTCCAGTCAAAGTTGAAATATGGAACTGATCTAATAAATCTAGTCAAAGAAAAGAAAAAGAAAAGAAAAAAAAAATAAAAGAGAGAGGGAGAAAGAAACCTTTCTAGGTAACTTTGGATTGGATTCTGCTTTATGAAAAATACTACTACATCTTACTTTTAACATTGCAGTTGAACACTGCAATATTATTGTACTGAAGATCAAATAGCAGAGCTAAWTTTGGAATTTTTGATTCTTTTTAAGTAATAATAAATGAGATTCCATCTCATGGAATCTTACAATAACATTACTTTTCATGCATTCATACCTTTATCTTCCTTACCAAAAAAGAAAGTAAAAATTGGAATTTCAAAATATTGTTTCTTTTTGCATTAATATTCCTTTTCAAAAATTCTCTGGTGTTTTCAGGTGTTATTAGGAGATTCTTGTATTCAAGCATTAGAAAAAAATCATTTTCTTGCATGATCATAGCTCTAAAGGATATTTCACTCAGTGTGGATATGAATAGATGCAATCATACATGGTATATGATAGCAAACTTGAGACTGGTAGACTAAATTTTTGGCCTTGGTTTTATCACTGGCAGTTTCTGTGGACTCTGATAAGCTATTTCATTTTCTTATCTTCATCTCTCCTTCTGTCAGTTATATTTTTCTTCTCTGAACACTGTCAGATCCTCTGGCCACAGGTTTCTAGGGCCCAGTTTCAGAGCAGTCTTCCCCCAGGGCAGTCCTATCCTATCCCTGCTCTCTGAAGAGCAGTGGGGGACACCTCCTCAGGTCTCGCTGGTTTCGGTGGGACAGCACTCTCGCTGAGGGCCTCCGCAGCCCCGATGCAGTCCATGCAAGAAAATGCAAAAATGGAGCTGTGAAAAGGTAATGTGTGCAACTGCTAAGACCCGTAATTAGAATTCCAGAGGTATTTCAGTCCAAAGTAACGTCAGAAATAGAGATGAACCATCCCCAGTGGTTTCCTGGAAGGGAACGTGCAGAAGGCAGTTACACACCCAGTGCTAATGAACACAGCAAAAGAACGGGGCAACACTAAGGACGTCGATCTCTGCGATGAATAATACGGAGATCACAAGACATCTGAATACAGTTATATCTCAGCTATCAGTYGTTGTGCTGGAAGAGGAGCAGATGAGGCACATGTGAGCAAGGCTGGGCCCTGGAGACACTAATGGCAATGGAAACCGTTGCCACGGAAACCGCAAGGAGAGGCCAACCAAAGGAATTACTAATATGTCTGAATCTAAGCATGTCTGATTTTAAATAATGCAGGGCAATGCCGCGATAGTCCCAGCACTAGTTTTGAGCCTGGGGAATGCAGGAGCCCTTAGCACATACAATTTGGTTTGCTTTGCTGCAGCTGGAAGACAACCACTTTGTTAGAGTCACATAAAAAAAAAAAAAAAAAAAGAAAGAAAAGAAAGAGCAGAAATCGTAACAAACCAAATGGTTCCCCTTGCCCGTGCTGGAAGGATTTCTGCTGATGCTATGGCTTAGTACTTATCCCCCCATGGATCACAGAAAGAAGTTTCAGCACAAGCAAAGGCAGGAAGGAAAGAAAATCAATAATGCTTGATCATTAGAAAGCTAAAACCATTAGGAGCACAAGGAAGACTGCTGTTCTCATTAAAGCATATATTGCTCTTCCTTGTACATCTGCTTCTCTGAGCCACTGCTTCTCAGTTACAAAGTCATATGCAGTGTAAACAGCACAGCATCTCTAGGTCAGTTCTAGGTGCTGATCTGGAGCAATATCACTCATTAATATAAAATACAAACAAAATTCCTATGTTACAAAAAAAGGGGGAAATAGCATCACAAAAGCCTTTTGTATAGGAAAAAGTGCTATATAACTCATAAAAATAACTTTATGTTGCTTTCAAAGTATGTTATTGTCCTTTGGAGGAAAAAGAAAAAAAAAAAAGTCATCTAAATTTCACATGAGAACTTTTTTGCACCACAGGTACGGCATTATTATTGGCTTGGCATTTCTGTGGCAACGTTATAGCCTTGTTCTTCATAGAAATATTTTGACTGATAGGAGCACTTTGAGGACATCTGTTGGTTTTAGTGGGAGTAAAAGAGATGAAGAAACAGAAGGGCAGCTGTCATAGCAGCTGCATTCATAAGGAAAATGGGAATGTTGAGGCTCTTCTGGTGAATGACAGATAGGAATTCTCTGTAGCCTGCTTTGTACTGTCCACAGCACAGCCTGTAAATGGATGCCACAGGGCTGGCTATTCATGGTGATGTGCAAGTGCCTACAAGGCTGTGAAACAGTTTGTCAAGTATTAAAAAAAAACCACGTATAACATACACTTTCTATTTAAGAAACATCTTAAAAATAATAATAAAAAAGGAGCCTAACAACTTAAAATGATGAGATCTGAGTGCCTAACTTTCTGATGCACCTTTGAGGACTAAACACCAAATCCCCGCCTAAGTGGCAGAGAGGTGGGCACTTACCAGCTGAGGAGGGAGAGGGCATGATATGTGTTGCTGTCACCAACCGGGTTGGCCTTTCCAATATGCCTCTTTTTTAGAGCCCACTTTTATATACTCCTGCTGACAGAACATGCTTAGTTTTCTGCTAGGCTGATGAAGAAAACAGAGTTAAAAGAGGCTGGCCAATGTGGACACCAAAAGGAGGTAGTGGGTCCTGCTTCCACAGAAATTAAAACTGCAGAAGTTTCCTAATGTAACATTATATTTTGCRTATTATTTACTGTAATTTTCTATGCAAGACTTTTTATTTGACAAATGTTTTAAAGGTTGGTATTGTCTAAAGAGGTGAACAAGCCACAAGAGTAAAGACGAATCCTGCTAGAAGGCAACTGAAGGTAGATTAGATGAACCCATAAGCTTTGCCAGTTTTCAAAGTCTGAAGAATTCTAAGAAATGTTTTACTGATCTATTGCATGTATTAAAATGCAGAAAATGCTCCACTGATGGGTAAGCTAGTGAACAGAGTACCTTCCCTTTCATTTCTATGTAGTTGCTCCTGTGTGTTACATTTGAAAAAATTTACTAGACTATATATCAAACATGATAAAAAAAGTCTATTTGGAATTTTGGGGGAAGAATCAGAAATATGATCTCAGCTTAAATAAATACATCTTTCCACACCAACACATTTTAAAAATTAAAAATCTTATATATATTCACTGCTTGTAAAAGAAACTACACTGAAGTCTTTTGCTGAGCTTACATGGCCATGTTGTATGACTCTAAAAATAAATAATTGGACAATATAAAATGGTTCATTGCCCTCTACTTTGCTGGTATCACCCCTTTCTTGGGGTGTATAATATAGGTAGTTAACAACATTAAAAATACATTGTGAAAAGCAATAAATACATGTAAAGAGCTTTGGAGGTTCTTTAAAGATAGCTGTGATGTAGTTTATTTACATTAATTATATTTTACACTTACTATGATTCTTTTCACCTAAAGATCAAAATCATACTGCAATAAGAGAAATCAGATTTTTTTTCAGAGAAAATGTGTTGGCAGCCAATCATATTTCATGTACTCCCTGGAGTATCCATTAGTGGTGAACCAACAAGTTTTCCTGAGTTTAGGTGGTTACAGGAAGGATACAGTAAAATTTGTGGGCAATTTTTATAGAATGAAGTTTTAATTACTGTACTGTAGCTTTCAGATTTATGAAAAATCAAAAATAATTAGATCACTCATTTATGGGATGTGTGATATAATTTTTTTCTCATAATTTTCTTTTAAACAGTTTATGTTTACCAAAAGTAATAGTATGCTTAAAAATGATATTTAAAGAATACCTCACATCATTAACAAACAAAACATTACTTTGAAAACCAAAATATAAAGGCATTCCTAGCCTCACTGCCCTATCTCTAAAGAGAAGGTATACTTAGAAAATGAACKGAAAGAAAACTGAAAGAAGATTACTCGGAAAAATCTATCCCAAAGCCACCACTATCTTTTCTTAGCCTAGGTCCAGATCAACAGATTACTTAAGCCAGGTTACTTAAAAATTATTAAGTGTTTTCTCAACCACAATTTTAAATAGTATTTAAATTCATAACTGGTGTCTTCTGTTTATTCTCAAGACTGATGGGGAAATCTCAATCTGAAAATCAAAATATCTTCTCTTAAATCTGTGATATTGAAGGTTAACAATACATTTAGGTTATATACAGTATCCCACTGACTTAAACTTATTTTTTAATTTGGGACAAGTTAGTAAATGTCAAAATGATAAATCGATATATAGTTGCTGAAGGCAGTTTATTCATGAAATTATTCTGAAAGTCAAAGAAAAAATATGTATGATGACTATAATATTGACATATGGAATAAGAATGTTGTTTAAACAACCACTTATGACAGGATTAATCAAACCCTTTGTAGATGAAATTAGTCTTCTGATTCTGCTATCTAATACATTCCAACTTTAAAAGTTTGCATCAATATATCTACTAAATTCTGTTTTCAAACAAAATTTTCTGATTCTCAGTTGAAAACTGGTGTTGAATTATTATAATTTTGATTTTCAAAATATCTCTTTCAAAATCAACTCTTTAACTTTGCAGAACTTGTGATGGTCACCTGGCTTCGTTCAAATCAATGGGAGTTTTTCAGTCAGTTTCAGCTATTTCTGTGAACTTCAGTCAGTGATTCCAAAATTCAGTTAAGAGTAGAGACTTTTTTCTTTGTACTCAGTTAAACTTCAGGTCTTTATAACTCATCTGCAATTTCTTTTTTTAATCTTCCACGCTCTTATTTCAATGTCAGCAAGTATCTGTTGACAGTAAGACTGAAGTAGTTCAATGTTTCTCGCTAAAATGATTTTTTAGTTATATAAGAAATTATTGAAAAACAACAAGTGGCTTTGTAGGTTAGAAAGACTTTCAGACAAAAACACGACAAGTGCTTTTGAAAATTTTAATCATACCATTTCTAATACTCCAAGCTTTTTTTTTTTTTCCCCCACTCAGGCTATCATTTCAAAATCATTGTAACACAAGTGCGTCATTTTATCACACAAACACTTTTGTAGACTAAAATTCTATTTAAGTGAGATTCATAAATTTCCACCATGCATAAACTTATGCTTAGTAAGTGCTCCAACTTTCATTCTGCTTTCAGTACAGATTGTCTTGACTTATGAAAAAGTTCATTGTTAGAGTTCATGTTAGTTTAGTTAGTCTTTGCCCTGTCTCCACACAATATCTCCAAAGAGAAACTATTGAAACAGATTTTGCCACCTAAAGCCAAGGAATATGTGTCAGTTGCTTAATATTATTCTCATCTCCTTCCCAAAGAAAACTGATATTCTCTGGCAGAAAAGCCTTGAGAGACRCATGGCTGATGTTCTTCAGATGGACGCACTGGATAACGATGAGCTCAGATGAAAACAAAACAAAGTTAAGTATTTGCATTCTTTCTTGAGCAAAAAATATTAAGTGTTTAATGCATTTCTGTTCTGACTATACAAAAAACAAAGAAATTCAGCTCAGCTGAGAGATAAGAATGGATTAATTCAGAACAGCTGTGGCAASATTTTTAATTTGAGGCCATCGATTCTAATAAACCACACAGCAGTACTGATATATTTATATTATATATACATCCCTACTCTTTGTTGCCCAAGATAGTATCGATTAGTGGTCATCCCACCCACCACATTAGAAAATTAATACAAGGTTACAGATGCCTTCTATCTATTCAGATTTCTGAGATACTGATATTGAAATGCCACGAAGGTATTAGCAGCCTTTAAAATTCAAGCGAAAAAGACTAATATCCAACAAAGTTAATACGAATCATGTTTCCACATCTCTTCCTTTTAAAAACCTCCACCTTCCTTTCCTTGTTGCTCTGGAATGGTGCTCCCAGATGTATTTGTTGGGCTTTATTTTCTAGTTTTGTACCACACGAACACAGAAGTCTCTAGGATCACAATTCTTCCAAAGTAGCAGAGATCTATAGAGTATGACATTGCTATTCCTCTGGTGGAAGTGAGACAGTAAGCTTAATTTCCAAGGTTAGGAAATCTGACATGCAATATTAGTTACACTTACAGTCTCAGAAGAAAGGAAGGAAGGAAATTCACACTATTTTCAAAAAACATCCTCAATTAGATCTGACTGTGACAGCTCTGCCCACAAATTGTGGGAGTATCTGTCAGAAGAACAGCTTCCGAGATTCAAGTGATCTGTCCTCATCAACAAGTTAGCCAAGGAAATGATAACCCTTATATTTGTTTTTTGCACTGTATCCATTAGTTTTTGTCAGTTTTTGTAGTACTCAGAATTATGGAAATTTAAGGCAAGACAGTGAGTTCATCTGGCAGTGAAAATCTGGTATGTTACTGGACATCTGCAAACGCTCAGACTGTATAAATCCATATAAACAGTGTAAAAAGACTGCTACAAAAACACTCACAAAAGCAACGTGAACTTCACCAATTTTGTCTTAAAATACTTCTTTGCAGCAGAAAGCAATGATCAACAGGTACTGATAAACTTCAAAGTGAAACGCCCTAGGAAGAATGCAATGCAGTTTAATTTCATGACATTTATCAGTCAGCGGCAAAGCCTGTCCAAACATGCTTTGTGATGCAACATTTATTTTGAGACCTTGTATTTGGTGATGTCATGCAGCAGAGTCTGTGAATGCTCACAACAGGCAATTTCAGGCTCCTAGGAGTTATCTTACAGAAAGGATTCTTGAGCTTGAAAAGAAGAATTTGAGTGACAGGAAGAAGAAAACTGTTCTTTAGACTGGGTTGAAAATAAAATCAATCTGTTGTAGTATGTAGGAGTATAGGAATACAATGCTGCCTTTCAGCAGCCAGAAGTGGCAATACGAAAAAAATTATTCCTGAGCTTTGAGGTGGGTAATTACAAAAAGAATTCCTGTAGGTTTTTTCCTAACCCAGCTATCAGAGATTTTCTTACACCTGAAATCTGAAAGGAAAACATTATGTTTTCCTTTCAATATTTCGGGGATTTGATAATTAGGAGGGTTGTGTTTCTTCTCTTTTCTTGCAAATTCTTGTTTACTTTAATCCTTGTTGTGGAAAGATATTCTCTTTTTCCATGAAATCCAGCTCATTATACCTATTACAGTGCAATGCAAGGTACATCTTCTATTTTTGTATTTTTTGTGGGAGCAGTCTCATGAATAAAGCATAGCAAATTCATCTAAGATCTGTTTCTTTGCAATAAATTCATGTTTTTTCAGATCAAAACCAAACTTCAGATGAAACCAAATGAGTTCTGCTTCCAATTAGTGTACTCAGAACTATCAGTTTAGAATATTTGATCTGAAAGACAATTCATAAGTCACAAATAAATGTTCAAAATAATTACCAGAATTATTTATTTAAATTAGGTTCCTCTTAGGTATGTTATAAACAAAACTAAATMAAACAATAATTTGATTTACTACACTTCTGTCTGGGCAGCAAGCAGATTGCTTGGATTACTTTGATGAATTAGTACATAGATGAAAATAAATTCAACATCCAAAAGGCAATATAGTTCCCTTCTTGGAAAAGGGAAATAGAAGAGCTCACTCACTGAGGAGGGAAAAAATAAATCATCAATATCTTTCCACTTACAGAGTCACACTGTCCTTTGGCATCAAAGTCTGCAGTCTGCATAGAGCAGGAAGCTAACACACAGCAGTAGTTTCCTTACTGCAGCTGTCAATAACTGTCACCCAGATCCCTAGCCATAAAAGGGGAAAAAATGCCAATACTTCTCACTGAAGTGCCTTTGTGCAGGAATAATAGGAGAGAAACTGCACCCTCTGGCTCCAAAAGAAGACCCCTGGTTCCCATAGCAATATTTCTTGTAGATTCCGGGTATGTCCACTAGCAAAAATGGATTAAAATGCCAGAGAGCCCCACCCAAGTGAACTTTTCTGACTGGTACAATTAAAAAAGGAGACATCTTTCCCTTGGGAGAAATCAAGTGGTAAAGTCCAGAGTGTCTCTTGACAGCTGTTGGTTTTTTGCTTCTCTTGTCAGGATTATGGTACGAGGATGCCTACAACACGTCCAGGCTGAAGTAGCTTTCTGRAAATCAGGTTTTGAGTGCAAATCACATCACAATATTTGATAAAGTTGAGGATCAAGTCTTTGAAATCTGAATCCCTGGAGTGCACTCAAGTCACACTGTTAGATTTTAATGTTTTGATTCAGTTACCTAAAATTGGTCATCTAGCAGCAGGTCAGCTTCCTTAGGTTGTCCAGGATCCCCATATGAGGCTAGTACATATGAGATCCACACCATTTTGCTGCAGCACCTGGATACCAGTGGTCACAAGCCAAGAGCATCTCAAAACTGTCTATGTGTAGACAGTTAAATCTACTCCCTAGTTATATCATTTTCCCCTTCTATTGAAAGTCTAGATTCCTGTCAAATTCTAATGCCTCACAGTCTTGAATAAAAACACTTTGTCTCCTTGAGAGATGTACAAGAGTGTGTCAGAGCTGGCTGTAGTAAAGGGGAAAGAAACACATCACTGTGTTGTAGACAGTCTCAATTCGCCAGAGATCTGGGAAAGCAGGAGAGATGGTTTAAAAGGGATTTGCCTGGAGGTAGTGATTGATTTTGAAGAAGGAGGCAAAAATTGATTATAAACCTGTGAACTCAATAGTCTTACTAGAAGGGGAGGGAGAAACCTTTGTGGGAATGCTGTACTTTACATGAGGGCCGTTCACAAATTACTACAGTGCTAAGAATGGGTATTATTAAGACATTACCACATCAAAGCGCTGCAGATAATACAGGAGGGCAGGAGGCAACGGACTAGTAACTTTGGAGTGAGTTAATTGTCTGGTAATTTGATGGGCCATGTAATTGGGCAAATTTGTTCTGTGCTGTCATGCAGAGCCACACGGAAAGAGCAGAAACGCCAAAACATTTCAGTGCAGCTCTAAGTGTTGCATCACTTTAAACTGCACATTGCACAGCAGTTCAGCTGGCAAGGGCACAATAAATGTATGCTCACGCTAATTCATGCGAAGGAAGGGGAAAGAGCATATTAGCTTAAGAGCTGATTAGTGAGTTAATAGACTGTATCTGCCCCAGGGGCTGGAAGTGAACTGCCAGGGCAAAGAAATACCCTTCCAATCTATATTAGGATAAAACTAAAATAGAAACAGGAAAATATGGGTCAGTTCTTTTTTTTATGTCTCCAGATTTCATTCTTCTTTTAGCTAACAAATCATAATTTTTCCAAAAGAAAAAGAAACTCATGAAAGCAGAGTGTTTGGCATAGTAGAAAACCTGCTCTAACTAGAAGCCATCCTTCAGTTTTGTGAAGAGTGTTGTTTTACCACTCTTGATGGAAATGGGCAAAACAAAAGTTCTTGCAGTTTCCAAAGAAGAGGGAAGGGAGYTTAAGGACTTTTGTTGTTACGGACATCACAGGACCAGTTCGAAGTGAAGAGAAAAGCAAGAAAGKCTATCCTTGGGCAATAGGCATTTCCTCACTAACACATTTTAAAAGACTGGAAATGGGTCCCCCTACCTTCACGAGTTAATAAAGGCAGTGTTGGTAATGCAACGGCTTCACACTGGAAGGGTAGCTCTAACGCAAAGACCGCTGCCGTGGAAGGCTCAATTTAAAAACCACCAGGTGAGAATGAAATGATCAAAATATCAGCAGGGAATCTGAGTTTTGATGAAAGAATTGTAAAGTGAGCTCCCCCTAGGGAAATGAAAGGGGGAGAAATCAAGAAAAAGCTGAGAACYCTTTAAACTATTCAGTGAGATGGCTGTCACTAGTGATAGTATTACTGCAGACCAGCAGAATGCAAGCAAAGAAGATGACAACTCAAGATTACGTATTTTGGAAGGGTTTCCCTCCTCTCCCTCTTCCACTTTTCCCCATAAACCTTTGTATGGAATAAAAATATGTTTTCTTTTCAATCTCTTTTCATAATATACATGTTCCAGCTATTACAGAATGCCACTCCCACCGTAAACAATAAAACTGACAATTAATGTTGTCACTTGTGCTGAGCAAATAACTGTTATATCATTTATTTCATACAACGTCCTCCAATATTTGTAATGATTTTTTGTTCTGATATGACACAAAGACAATAAGAGTTTTGGATTAGGAGAAAACAAAAATCAATGAGCAGAACAATCTAGATACAAACATATTTTAATAAAGCTTGAAAGCATTTAAAAATAAACTCCTTCCAGGGGAAAAAAAAATCACTTAGCAGATTGCAGAAAAGATCAATATTATAGTAAAGTCATAAAAAATTGATAATAAAAGGTATCTGTATGTATGGCAACATTAGCAATAACTCTTTTTTGATGGTAAAGCTATAATATTTGGCAAATTTTTAAAAAAGTGCCTGTAACAGCCCACTTTTCCACTGAGTAGCCTGTTATTCATGTACAAAATTGTTAGGTTATTTGTTTCAAACACAGAAGAAAARTCTCTGAAACATATCTGTTTCTCGATGTTAATCAGAATCAATTCAAAGCTATCACTAGCTACCACAGAAGTTTAGAGAAAGGTTGCTCATCAGGTGCCCACTGAAATAGGGGGAAGCACAGATGATGAATATGGGCACTGAACAGGTCTTAGTATCCAAGGCCAAAATCATTAATCTATGCAGAAGTTACAATCAGATACTGTAACCAGAAGCACTTTTGGAGCACACCTGGGAGTAAATGTACTTCTACAGGCTTGAAGAAAGAAAATTACAGACCTGTGCTGCTCGTGCAATTTTACACGGTGCGGGGGGGAGAGAGAAAAAAGGAAGAACTCCCCAGATGAATGTCTTTTCAAGTGGTTGGCCTTAATAACAGTGTCATGAAACCTGCAAATGCCTAAAATCACTATGTAACACGGGTTGTGGGGGGAATCTCCATGGACTAATCCAAGTCTTTTCATACGAGCAAAAGTACTTCCTGTGTCACAGTATTTTCTTTAAAGAAAGTGTTGCAGAATCAAATCATACCATAGGTAATAAAAGTTGGCTGTTTTTGTATATACAGAGCGTAGGTAGATGGCAGTGGCAGAGCTGACACCACACAGCTTCTAAGCACAGAAAACCAGAATATTCTTCTTTCAAACCCGAGAACTGCCACTGCTGGCTGATACCACAGTTTGAAGTTAAAGACAATTTGATACGAAAGAATCTCAGCCAAAGTCAGAGAAGGCCCTGCTTTGCTAGGAAGTGGGACTGAAATGTTGATCTGGGTCCATAMATGATTGTTCTTTCTCAAACTGCAGTGGCAAAGATGTTCCTTTTGTGAGATATGTTCTGTTCTTTATGCCGTGGTTCTTCTGAAAGAGGCCCTATATATCTCACTTTACCCTTAGCTAGGACTGATAGTATCTGATAAATGTTATCAACTACTCAGTAAATTCTCTCTCTCCCTTCAGAGACACCATCCTCAGAAAAAAATCACCAAATTCAGTAGCAGACCCTGACGGGAAAATTGTGACAGGAGAGTCAGTGGCCACAGATACAGGAACCTAGAAACCTGGGTTTTTCAGAAAGGGAATGGCTAGAGAGAAAAAAACATGAAACAGCCCAGTGGCTGGCCAGGGTTGAGTCTTCGTGCTCCATGGACAGACCACTTCGCCCCTGCCGGTGTGAGGAAATGCTCTTGCAGTGTGGCTTGAGCAGGCCTAACTTTCTCCCAAACACAGTGGTCCCTCTTTATTGCCTGCTAAGCAATTTTAAATGGTTCTGCATTATATTTAAGAGTACTTCTGGAGGACTTGCTTGTTTGACTGTAGAATCCAAGAGAGTAATGTCATTAATTTGAAGGGGAGGGTACACATTATGTTGCTAAACTTAAGTTTCTTTTGAATATGGCACAAAGAAATTGGTTGTCAGATACRTGAATCAAGACAGAAGGTGAAAACAGTGAGAAAAAAGGAGTCATCCAATATATTTGCTCTCTTTTTCAATGGTTTTTTTAGCCTTCTGTGAAGTATAGGCAGCATATTTAGCATAGTAATAAGAAGAGTCTTAGCTCTAACTAAAATTCCACATTTCTGTTTTTTTTCTAATATTCTTATTTTTCTTTTAAGAGGATTAAATTATTTTTGTGAAGTTTTTGATGTTTCCTCATTGTATTTTAAATAATTATCTTTTAATCTATTCTACATATAAATTTTAAGATAGATGTTGTATTAAGAATACTTGATTTTGCACCATATATTTCAGAGGAGAGATGATTCTGAGCAGTGGTCAGAATCAGTAACAAATCCAAAATGAAAGCTATCAGATTTCTTTTCCTTCAAAATACACTAGCAAAATTTCAATCTTTTTCAGTCTTCATGCCATTTCTATAAAAATCTTGACTAAGCTCCCTTAAAGTAAAAATGACCAAATATATTTGCTTGGAATAAGTTGTCCATTTCAGGTATGCTGGTCAGCCTAGCTAAATGCATATTTCATTTTCCATGACATGCCAGTGATCTACTCTACTAGTAAATGTTTYCACACAAATAGGACTTTTGAGAAAATATTTTTTAAAAATATTACAGAAATGTTGAATGCACAAGTCCAGGAATTCATACAACCAAAGGATAGAAATATTTAGTAAGGCACTGAACATAGGCATCCAGTTAAAATGATACAAGTTCAGTACAAATATTAAAGACTGTGAATACACTTCCCACAAACCATATGCAGAATTAATTCTTTGCATAATTTTGAATAAGTGTCAAATACTTTCTTGAAGTCATTGGCAAATAACAGGACACTGAGTTTCTAAACTCCTTATTTTTAAAAATGTATTATCCAACTTAATTCAGCACAAATTTAAGCATATTTAAAATATCTCCATATTCCAGATTGATAAAGAAAATGCTCACCTAGAAGTTGGGAATTTTTCCCAAGCCAAGTTTCATTTGAATATGTTTTCTTGATAAATTTGTCACCACTGAAAGAACAGAATTAATGCAAATGAAACTTCAGCAGCATTTTCCTATCCTTCAGTTTATTTCTTTATCAAATGATCTTCCAGAGGAAAAGCCACTTTGAAATAGAAATAGTAATTCAGTTGCYCTTTTCTCTTCCACTTATAGGGTCCTGGTGGTCAAAGTCTGTCAGAGATCCCACTGACGGATGTTTGAACACACAACATTCCCAGGGCCTCTCTTTATTCATCTGTGACCAAGCTCCTTTTCACTTCTAGTGAGTTTTATATTCATAAACACTGGAAGATGGTGGATCTGTTAAAACTAATCACTGCCAGATATTGCTAAGACAAAGACTTGAAACACTTGAACTGCAGTTCAATAAAGTAGTGAATAGTAAAGTAGCTCACTATTATTTATTCAGTGTGGCCAACAGTGAGCAACTTTATTAGACCAGAACGTGAGTCAGGAAGAAAATACTCGTCACATACCCACAGARCAGAGAGGTCACCAAAAGTGAGAAAGAAAGAATAAGTGTTCTGGAGAATGCCCCAAATCAGGCAGAAATGCTTATTCCCCATCACTTAATTTCCTATGCAGAATAAAACTGAGGTMAAATTAGAATTTTCCAGTCTTTCTATTAATTCTATATTCCCCCCTCACCATCCAACTAGGGAAAAAAGCCATACCTAACTAACAGACTGACGTGACRAACACATGCACTGGACAGGCACCAGAAGTGGAAATAGGGTTGGAGATACTTAACAATTAAGCTAAGAATTTGCAAGCATATTACAAATAAATTGGACAATTCTGAATTTCAAAYACTCTTTGATTTTGCTAGCCTGGATGTCAAATACATGATAAACTGAGGCCAGATACATTATCCCACAGGAATCAATGAAATATTCCAATGTACACCAGCCACACACCCAGTTTGTGGAGAACCAACTTGAGTTTGTCCAGGGCAGACACTGACTGGCACCTCCTATGACAGAAAGTGCATGACTGTAAATGACAATAATGATAATTTTAATCTCACCCGGCTCAACATTTTTGAAAAAACAGTCCTACATCTCTTCCGAAAATCTGTAAGTTCGTAATGCTCTAACAAAGACCACTCTTAAACTTGAAGGAAGAAAATAAATAGAAAGAACACTGTATTCCCTGCATCGTTTCTCTTAGGATTCAAAGATTTCCCTTTTGAATTTTGAATGCATTTTAAAAATTCAAGACCACAACCAAATTTTTTGTACTCCCACCTACTGCACACCACCTGCTATTGTAATAAAAAGACTGACCTAAGCTATGACAGTTCATATTTATTACATATTTATTTATTTTTGTTTATAATCACATAATCAGTATGATGTTTTCATAAATTTATTTATTTTATTTTAGTCATTATTTTGGGGGCATGCTTTGACTTCCACATCAAGAGAGTTTTAAAATCAGAATTTTAATAAAGAAATTTCTTTTGAAATACAAAGAAGATTTGAATATTTTTTCACCATACTTCAGTGAACACATGAATTTAAGGTTCTGAAAACTGAAAGTGAGGCTTGTAAACCTTCACTCATTCAAGTTCAAGAGTTCAATAAGCTAACTTATATTCTTTGCAACAACCAAATGGTCTTTACAAACTAAACATAGGTCCAAGTTACAACATTATTTGCCACATGTGAAGCCAATTACATGAAAAAAATGTTGAAAGGAAATTTTCAAGAAGCTACACAAGTACAGGAAAATCAACCTTTTTTCTCTAAGCCTAGTTATTATTTTACTTAGATACAGAACCTTAAGATATACATTATTTTTCATAATGTATATCCATCAGTTTAACTGTGGTAGTCCTTAATGACTGTGTAAGTCTGATGTTCTTTGACGTACCCARATATCATTGCCTTCAAATGACAGTGAATTCCACAGGTCGTTATGAATTATGTAAAAAAAAAATATGTACGCTTTTATATACTTACTATCACTTTTCACTTGATGCACAAAATTATTTTAATTCTTACATTGTCTGTAGTACTTGTATCATTGTGCTTTGATCTGGTAAAGAGAAGTAAGAACTAAGGCCATCAGAACGAATAAAACAAGCTGGAATTACTCTCCAAATTTATCTCACTACCCATTGCACAGCTCTTAAGGGAGTAAATGTGTGGTGTGACTAGCGTTTGGGAAGCTGGTAAAATCACTAGAGAAAGGAGGTCCCTTGGAAAACCCAGCATCCAACTGGTTTATGCTGTTAAAAGTATAAAGCATAACACTGATTCAAGCAACTTAAAGCAGCTGTGAATGCAGAGAGAGAAAAGTAAAACCTGAAYGGGACAGGTCATACAGCAGATTCAAATTCACCGCTATTGCTTCTAAAGTCAGTAAAACTGTATCCACACACAAATAATTACTCTGGTGATTTTAGGGATAGGACATAATCTTTCATTATTTTCAGTCCTATATCGGTGTCTTAATAAACAAAAAGGCAACATAATTCAAAAATAAATGGCTTTCAAAGGGGACAGGTATAAACACCATAATAAAAATAAACCCATACTTTCAGTGACTGTATATAGGCTTTAGCCTACCATCCACAGAAACACAATGGCAGAAGCAGATGGAAATCATCATCAGGGTTGTCTCTGAAGCATAAGCAACGCCGATCAAAATACTATTCCTTTTCTGAAGGATATCAAAATGAAATTAGATTAGTAGTTAAAATATTCATGAATACATATCAGATCCCCAAAGTGAACAGCAGGGTTTCCTCAATAGTCAAGCCAGTCTTTCATTTCTGAAAGTACCATCCTGTCTTCTGTGCTAAAAATAAGCTCATTTACTAAAAGGCAATAAGGAGAAAACGTCCATTCACTGGAGTTGAAGAGGTGACATTTTTGCATAGTGGAATGCAAGTCTGACATAAATAACAAAGGGAGAGTGATGCTATTGTGAGCAAGTGGAGACAAAGCACAGAWAAACTTATCCGGGATAAATCAACCCTGTACTTCCACATAACTACCCGTGAGCAACCCTACCTAAAAATGCACAGTCAAAAACTCTAGAGGTTTGTTGCTCTTAAGAATTCTCAGTAGGATTATGAATTTGCATTAGTTACTTCTCATTTTTTCTTACAATGGAAATGACTTAAAAATATGCCCAAAGCCATAAAGAACATTTACAGCTAAATAGTTACGTCTTCCATGTGCCCCAAAAGCACAGTAAATTTGAGTTATCATTTCTATAATAGAAATAGTAGTGAAATAATCTATCAAACAACCTTTAATTATCAAATGCATTTAACTGCTGCTTCCACATCACCTTTCAAAGAAAATTCTAGGTCTGAAGAGAAATCTTAATTTATATGAGCATAAGAGCTAGGATTTGATTGGTTTTTGCTGAGATATTTTTATCCTTTTATTCATTTTAATTGTTTGACAAAATACGTGCAACTTCATTTCTTAAGGGTGTTTCTAATAGAAAATCAGCAATTTATTTTTTTGTGGAGAGGTATATCCTATTTTTTACCCATWATATGGGGTAAATAACTCACTGTCAAGCTGCTGATTATTTAGCTGGGCTTTAAATGCATTTAGAACAATGTCTAGCCCAACTGTGAGAATATACAATAACTTTTACTGCCAGGCTTCACCTTCTGAATGAAATTAAAGCACTGTCCAGTCCAATAAAAAAACATACTTACAGTCTAGAAAACRTTTATAGACGTCTTCTTTGAGGTTACCAACACACTTCTGTGCTCTGCTGATGTATCAGGCTCTGTCAGTGTAACTGCTGTTCTCATAGCCCTGAGTAGTTCCTAACTTCTATGGTTTGCTTATAAATAGGTGCACGTAGCTAAAATGTGGGGATGAATCCATACACCTTATTAATGTTCTTCCTTTCACATACAGCAGTGATTCCAGACACAGAAATCTCAGAGAGTGGCCCATTTCTAAATATGCCTTAAGTGCTGAAAACATTGAGAACAGTGTCTAGTTTGCTTTGTTTTTTTCTGTCTTCAGAATGCTACTTTCTTTGGCTGCCTAGGCACAGACCAGATGGATCACAACATGTAGGTGGAGTGCCGTGATGATGTGTTTTACTCAAAAGCGCTAAGCGCTACCATTTCCCGGGGTTCAGTGTATGAACATTGCCACGATGTGGTGCTGATGTGAATTTTTACATATATTCAGAACTGTATTGTAATTAAAGAATGAAGTAATATCAATTTCTGTTAACTGCTATGGCAAGTTTTGCAGACTGGCTAGCCAATGCTGAATAGGAAAAAATACTGATATTTGTATTWTGGAATTAATAAAATCTCATGAGTTTCTCTTGTTGCATCAAACACGGTTTCGGTAGGAGACTCCTTCCTAGTATGAAAAACAGATCTCAGTTTATTCAGTAACAGCTTTAAACAAGCAGCAGGAAAGACTAGAGAGACTGTCCTGGAAAAAGAGGATCTGGAAATATGCCTTCATTCCCACTTTGTGCARCATATTTTGAAATCATACAGAGGACCCAACTGTTTCAAATGACTTTCCTCTGAAAATGATATTTGTTCCTTTCCCACAGAGCAGAAGGAAACTTTTATTTTCCAGTGTGCCAACAGTCTTGTTGGCACATTGCATGTACCACAGGTATGCTACGTACTCCCAGCTGTTTTTTTCCATCTTCACTAATATAACTTTAAATTAACTTCTTTTTAGCTGCCTATCTACTTAACCTTGATAGGACAAACTTATTTCCTGGTTAGAGGTATATTCCAACACACTTTGTGTAGTTTACCCTTTATACTGTCAGTTATTCAAAATCTYTTAGCTCCCTTAGAAACAGTCAATTCCTTTATGGAAAGGATGAAAAATTAAAACTATATATTTGTCTAAATTGTTTTCTCCTTGGCCATGGATTCGGCCCTTCTGTTCTTAGAGGGAGTAATAGCATTTTCTGACTTTAGTGAGAATTGAAATGAGTTCAGTGGGAGAATGTCTAGCCTTCATGCGTGGCAAAACTTCCATGAAYGTTCAATAGTACCACAGTTATTTTTAAAATAGAGTTTTTGAAAACATGATTATTTGCTACTTGTGACAAACGTTCCATAATGAATCGAGCACAGGGGAAAAGATTTAGTTGATCTGGGACTGAATTTCCATCATCTGCTGCTGTTCATTACTTTTTAGGCCAAATCATCCTCTCAATTTCCTCCCTGTATTCTACTGACAATGGCGAAGCACACTGTAGGTAAGCAGAGAAAATAAAATAGCAAAAGAAAGTGAGGCTTATTCTCAACACATCTGTACTTYTTAGAAGCAGATTTCATTCTTCAACTAAACAAAACTCAGAACAGGTGCTGGCTTGGAATTCATTTTCTATGTGGTTCAAAATCCATCCATTTTTCAAGGCACAGCAAATATGTAAGCTTTTTATTTGCGGCTGATACAGGCAAGGAATGTACATGGTACAATGAAACTGTCTATAACACAGTCATAACCATGTCATTTGATGCTCTGCATGGGTCTTCACTGACCTACTTGATTTATAAATTTGATTTGTGCTGTGATCTGGTTGTCCAAAGCACCAGATGCATTTCATTAATAGCTCAGTTAACAAAATACACACACACACACACACACAGAGAGAGAGAGAGAGCTGCAGAAGGTGAGTGTTTTCAGTAACACTCCTTAGATTTAAAATTCCCATAATAAAAAAGTGACTTGAGGTATGTTGCCTATATTACTCAAAAGGATCCTGTAAAAAGACTGACTCACTGTAGTTAACATACACAAGAAAAAACCTACATTTAACAGGAAGCTATTCATCRTATCCTTGAGGAAAATATATAAATGATCTGTGGGTAAAAGCAGTCAGCGTTTGAAATGTTAGTTTTGTGGAAGGTAGTGCCAAAAATTCCATTGACATAGGAGAAGAAAAGATAGAAAGAAAAGAATAATAAAATGTAAGAAAAGGAAAGAGGTATGTTTTCAGCTGGACCAGTTATCTGATCCAGTCCATAGTTCCATGAAGAGTTACACTGTGGATCGGGGGCAAGAATTAGCAGCTTTGGGTAATACTGCTGAACTGAGTTTTTTCACTGCATTCACTGTTTGTTCCAGGGGAATGCAGTGCTCTGACTAAAGTTATGCTRGTGCAAATCGAGGCAAAACAGTGCATTAGTTTCAGATGTAATTTCCAACCATCAGAATCATGTCTTGACTTCAAACTCAAGGTTTATTCTGCATCAGATTGGAGACATTTTCGGTTCTGAGGATTTCCACATTCTTCCAAACTTTATAGAAAGAATAAAATCATAAGAGTGATATGCAGAAAGCAACACAGACTTCACACGCASAAAAAAAAATTAAGCCTTTTCTTAAAAAGCCTAATCAGTGCWTTTCCCATCAGTATCTATATAAAAATAAAATTATTAACAAGAATCTATCAAATGATACAGGAAGGCATCAATGTCAAGAAAAGCTCTCACCACATCTTCCATTTGCAAAATAACCTGTAATATTTAAAAGTGTATTTCAGCATAGCTTTGGTTTACCTCGACTAGATGGGACACGCATGTTGTCTAAAAGACCTGTTGTAATGTTGAACCTCAACACCTGTGAACCTCAAGTTTTAATATAGAAATACACATAATATATATATATATTATAGRTGTTTATAGCTCAGAGAGGAAATCAGCTGAGCAACATTCACAAGGCTCAAATCTACTTCCAATTCTATCTAGCCTAAGAGAGACTCCAGTAAAAGTCTATGCATTTCATTCTGTAAAATTAGTCTGAGTTCAGAGGCTCTATATTGCCTGAAAAGACACATAAAGATATTGTTTGATACCAAATATATTGGACATCAGGAGTGATTTCTATATCTGAAAAAAGAAAATGGACAGTCTGCCTATTAAAAGTCRAAATTGCAAAGAAACATGAGAATGCTCCAGATGAGGGTGGCTGAAAATATAACTATTTTTATGGAACCTTGTAGCGTATCCTGAAAACAAAATGCAATTTAAAAAAGTTGGAAACTTGTCTCTATGCATTGTACTCCCATCTTGTGCTTCTTCTTCTTCTTCTTTTTTTTTTTTTTTTTTTTTTTTTTTTTTTTTTTTTTTCCTGGGTAAAAAATAAGAAATGTTTAAGATTTGCATTCTCACGTGGTAGTACCACTCATACTGCTTATACTGCTTATACTTAACATTATACTGACCACAAAATCTCCAAGTAAAATCCTACCAAAACAAAACTGAAGGTGAATTTATTTTTTATTTCTTTCCAATTTGGATCTTTTTTTTGTTGGTGCTTCCAATAAAAAATTGCAGCTAGAGAGAGGAGAAGACAGGATTGCTGTATCACAAAAATGTTTCTTGGGCTGTAATAAAAGCCAAATGTAGACRTCAACTCTGACATAAAACATGTTAATACGAAGCAAGCCTAGGGATAAAATATTCTTCACTAGTCTTCCCAGACAGACACAAAAATCTTAGGAATYTGTGTCAAAATCTGGAGACTTTGATGTTATATGAACCCCTTTAGCAATTTGGAMAACCTGCAGAACCTGCAAAATGACATTCAGCCTTTCTCAAATGTGCTGCAGCATCTCTAAAATCCCCTAGCACAAGATTTCCATCTACTTCCAYTTCCTCACATTAGGGCATGCTGATTTTTCCAGATTGCTGCAGTTTTGTAGGCAGAGGGAATTTACAGGCTTTTTTTTTCCCCCCTCCAGGTATAGCCAATCCTTCTTTCCTTCTCCTGAGGCTATTTCATTCGCACAGTGATCATTTCCATGTTCACACTTCCTTTAAAAGCATTTGACTTATGAACAAAAAGAAAAGGAACTGTTTTGRGATAGCAAAATTGTGACTAAGGAATATGAGAATAGCTGTAAGCCTTATTTTCATTTATATCCAGGCATTCATTTATATATTAAACGTAGCATCTTTCCACAGACAAGGTGTTGTCTGTCTCTCTCTTCTCCACTCTCAGCCTGATTCTTTTTATTCGTTCTTCTTTCTGACTTCTCTCTGTTTTCTAATCCCTCTGTCCGCTTTTCAACAGGTGGCAAAGAAAGCACTATTTTCCTCTTCCAAGCCCCAGTGGTTTCTGTTATTCAGTGGATAATTCATCCCAAGGGAGGCAAAGTCCTGCTGAGCAAATGCTCTCTCTCATCAAACTCATTGACTCTACAATGATTTACCAATTTAACTTGGCCCCTCTACATTTTCTCTGGTGGGCACTACACTACTTTGCAGCATGTAGTGGATTGCAAGGACCCTGCTTGGGGTCTTCTGCAGTAATAAGTATAAAAAGGCCTTTCCTCTTAAGATGAGGTGGTCTTTTCAGTGCTTTCTGAGGTCTTCAGCCTGAACTTTGATTTTTAAATTATGATGTTCTTTGTTTTTATTTKTAATAAACTTTCTTAATGTATATAATCACAAATTTTCTGTAGCTACCCGATACTGCACAGCACAGCTGCTAATTCCCTTGAACAAACACAACCTATCCTCAGGTTTAAAGATATCAGGATAGTTCTGCTCTGAGCCCAGGCTACACAGTGATTTTAATCAAGCATTAATCTCTTCARGATTGATTCCATTTAATCTTTTCCCCATTCCTTGTGTGCTAGCAGTAGCATTCTTATAACCCATGTCAAGGAACTAATCTTGTTGCAAGTTCTTCCTCCTTGCCCTTTGGGGACTAGCTTTAAAATGGATCATTTCCTTGATATAACTTTATATGTTTATGTAAAAACATATGGAAACTTCTGGAAAGTCAATGTTAACTCAAGAGAGTTAATGGGAGGCAGGGAGGAACAGGTAGTACAATAGCAAAAAACCCAAATCTTACTTACTTTAGCTTAATATGGCATAACCAAGACTAAAGCTGGCATTCAGACTGGACTTTTGTACTGTGTTCTCACTGAGTGCCTTGCTATTGTTGGTTTTATCATTGGCAGACCTGGTCTTGTTTCTTCACAGGCTTTTGCATGAATTTTCTAAAATGTAAGTAATGAAACAGTCTAAACCGTAGCTGAGAAAGTCAATACATGGAGCCCACAAAGAGGTGGAGATGTATGAAAAGAACATCTAGAATGAGAAAGATTGCTGTGTTGAGCAGTGCTCCAACAGGACTAACTGTAGAGCTTTGTCAGGCCTGGCATGCTCTAGGATGCTGCAGGGGAAACGGAGCACAGAAGAAAGTCATCGCTTTGGTGACTTTCCAGGTGGTGGCAGTCAGGTGCCTGAGGCTGGTAATGAGGAGTCAAAAGGGGAAAGAGTCAACAGCTCTACTGATACGGAGAGAAAAGGAGAAGTCCAAGATGAAGGACYTCAAACCTGTGTGAGACAGCATCACTCTTTAGCCAAGCAAAACCCACTGCAGGAATATAATGCACAAAGCTAATGATGAGATGTTGTGACCCAGGCCCTCAGAGAAGGACTGTTGTGTCATTAGAGAAACAACAGATAACTTCAAGGGCTTTTGGCTGACCCAGTTTCAGTTAAAGATCTAACATGAATGCAACATTGCATAGTTTTGTTTGTTTATTTATCTGCCTCAGTTCCCTGGTAATGAGGGAACAGGATGATTCAGATCTGACCAGTTCATTTGTGTGTCCTACTCTCTGGGTACTGCATGTTCTTTCATTAAGCCTTCTGGAAAGTGGTATTTTTATGTCCAATATCTAATTCTTTGACAAAATAAATACTACTGGAAATCTAATCAGTGAGTTGCATGAGAAAATCCATATATAACACTACATTTTTTGCAAGTGTTCCCTTCCCTGAGAGTACCAATTTCAATGATGATTTTTCTGAAGTGGCTCATGTTTTTTGCTCCTAGACAATGTACCTTTTCAGGAGGTGTGCTAAGCCACTTTCTCCAGGAATTATGGACCACAGTCTGCACCAGAGCAGCCATACATATATTTGCATTACTTTTATTTCATCCTGTAGATTTATCTAAAACGAAAATGCAGGCAGCTTGAATATAGAGCATGCTGGTGAGGCTGCAGTTTTATAGTTCATTTACTGATATCCACAGCAACAAAGCTGAATTAAAATGTTCTTGCATGTCCCAGCATTTGCTGAATGGGTAGATGCTGTTTCACACTCAGCTTTGCCCTCTACCAGTAGAGTAAAGAGAAGTAACTGTGTGGCCATACTGTTAGGTCATTGAAATGCTTTGGGCTCAGAATAACACCATTGCTTTTAAAAATAGTAGCCAATTTGACAGCATCAGAATAATTTAACCAGTATATCTTATGAGGAAGAAAATAACAACGTGGAGGCAAAATGGTTGATTATGAGTTTTTTAAGTTTTCTTTGCCACCAAGCTATCATGCTGTGGAGCTACATTAAGTTCAACCAGAACTCTGCATTTTACTGAGCTCTAAGAAAGGATATGTGACCAGCTACACTGTATGACCCTTAGTTCAAATATAGTCTGCAAGAAAGTAATCACAAAGATCTCACATTTTCAGTAGGTATACTTTGCCAATTCATTTTTAAAAGAGAGATAATTCACAGTCTCACTTCCTACTGTTTGTAATTTGGAATTTCTTTATATTGAAGGCAATAAAGAATGAAGACTATGCCGTTAGTGATATGGTAACACCATGCAACACCATGCTGCAAAACTGTGATTAAGTTATTCATATGCAGAGAAATAGTCAATATATGAAATTGTACTTCTGCCTGTGTGTGAGTGAAGGTCATGTTTCACAGCAGATCTTCTTTCCTATGTGAATTCTGAAATAAAAGATGATTTTTTAAAAAAGCTTAGAATATTAGATGATAACAGGTGGGAGCTCCTCCAACAAAAGTGTACTTGCTCAGAAGGTTTTGAAAAAGATAAAGTAGAAAGAAGCACTTTGATACCTCTGAGGACATGGGCTAGTTTGACGGCAAAGTCTTTTGCCTACAATTTGTGAAATTTGAAAAACCCAACATTTTTTTTTAGACATTCAAATAGGAAATAATCTTTTTGGAAAACCTGACTCATATTTTAGCTGATTAGAAAATAGTTTTAGTTCCAAATAGAGTCTAAAATCTATAGGATGAACTTCTAGCGCTTTCAACTATCCATTAAATTCAAGTATAATTTCTTTGCAGGCCAAAAATGTGTTTGTCCCCTTGCTGGTATCATGGCTGTTCAGATAGGATATTCAGACTGTATGTTCATGGAAGACACTTATGCCCTCTTTCTTTTTTTCCTCCCAAACAGGCAGAAGTTGTCACAGATGATTCACGTATGTAAAATGTCTTGCATAACAAGCATATAAATATACATAYATAGACATGCACACATAGAGGATTTTTAGATAAGAGCAGCAGCCACCTAACCATATGGCAAAGCCGCAGGCAACTCCACGTTCAAAAGAAATGAAGGTCGAGAGAAAGTAGAGCKGTGCCCAGGAGAATTTTGCAAACTAGACAGCTTGTCAGTGCCAAAGACAGCCTGCACCCACAGGAGAGGCAAAGGTATTCAGCACCAGGCACATAAATAAAGCCGTAATGTTTGCTAATTTGGGAGGCTGCTGTTTGTGCAATGGCACAGCACAGTCAGTACTTCGCCATGTGTCAGCTGTAGGGCATCTTGAAGGCAGCAAGGCCACTCATTAACATCCAGTTAGGTGCACTCAAGCACCCCACAACCATGAAATGCTTCTTCAGTCGTGCAAAGCAGATGGGCAGACCACCAGCATCATTATTTGATTGAAGGTAGCACAAAAGCTGACTGCTGCACGACAACTCACCCTCCACCCTCCCGTCAGATCAGTAAGTACCAGTGCATCCATAAGCAGCTGAAAGTTGGGCAGAACAAGGAGCAGAGGCAGTATTCAGCCCCTGAGGCTGTCCCTTCTCTCTTCACTAGTGATTGGGTCAGACAGCAGAGTACAACTGATTGAAGCAAAATGTAATCACAGAAAAGTTTTCAGTGTTCAAATACTTGGAGAATCAAGAAATGTCTAGCAAAATATAACCACACAGCTTATGTTTTTCCTGCAAAGCCAAAACTTTTCTTTCAGCATCTTAAAATAAAAATGTTTATTTTCTTCAGGAATTCAGGCTTGCTTCTCTAGCAGCTGGAGCAGAAAGCTCCTCTAGAGCTCAGATAAGTATTAAGGAATCCATATAACCTACATCAACAGCTTCGCTTTGCTTAGAAATGACAGATCAGTGGAGCAAATGCGAAAAGAAAGTCACAGAAGTATGAGCTCTGCCCTTCCCCTCAGGTTTCTGAGTCTGAGATTATGGACCCAGGGGGAAAAAGCCTCTTGTCATTGCCTTCCATATTTTCCTGGAAGGTGCATGTACAATAAATAGAAAACAGATCCTGCTGAATATTTTATGATTTTTCTCACCCCTTAGCATCCACAAATATTTTATAATTCATGGGCCAAGGGAAAAAGAAAATCTTTCTATTCCTGTATTTTTCAAGCAGGAAGAGATAGGTCTGTATAATGTCTGTGACAGAGGATTTTAGGTTTGTCTACAATTCCTTTTTGGAAAAGAAAAAATGCCCCAAAATAAAATACCAGGTTGAAATTCATTGAGGAAAAAGGTAGGCAGAGAAGAATGTGATCTTGAAATTAATCATAACAYTATGTTTGTGTAGGGTTGGAAATTTAAACATAGGGGTAAAATGACTAAATGAATAGAATGATAAATATCAATAGCAAAATCTCTATAAGAAAACACTGCTAACAATCTTGTAGAACTGAAAAATTATGTTCCTATCTCTTTGTTTATCTCCTTTTTATTCACTTATTTCAATCTCTTTCTTTCTAGAGTCTTTCTCCTGAGCCTCACTCTGACATTTTACTGAATCTGATCCGTTGCCTTCCATAACAACATCCAATGCTACACACAATAAGCCTACAAAAAAATAAATCTTCTTTTTTGTTGTTGTTGTTCTTGTTGAGTACATGCAGAGCCAGACTCTCATGAGAGCAGAGTGTGCAACAGAAACATTTCTGAGAGTCTATTTGTGGACAGGTTGATTTCCCTTAGAGATGAAGTTGATAAGGAATTATTTTATTTCTAAAAGCTTCTTCTGAAAAACCTTCTCTCCATACCATGGAAGGGAATACAACATAAACATAAACAATTACAATTCAATATTTTGCAGGGAAAATATAGGTTTCTTTGAATCATTCTTACAAAAATGGTCAAGAGCATCAAATTCACTGCTCAGACTGTCAGAAAGCCTTGGATCAAGATGATTAGTTTGCAAACTTCCTCCACAACATTAGTTAAGCCATTTACTCAATGTAAATTGATGTAATTGATTTTGAGAATCTGAGTTTTAGCCTACTTGTTCCTCTGCACCACCTGGTATGGGTCATTGTAATGCCACATCCCAGTAGGGTTATATGAATGTAAATCATTACCATTTACACAGCAAGCAGATGCTGGAGTGAGGAGTGCCGGTAAATATGTAAAATGAAAATAAAATAAAATAAAATAAAATCCTGCAAAGCATTGATATGGATTTTATCAATAACCATCCACTACGTCCATCTCATGGGATCACATGATCTTAGGATAAGATCACAGAATAACTCAGGGTGGAAGTGGAGCCAGGAGGTGGAAGTGGAGCCTTCTGCTCCAAGCAGGCTCAGACACAAGGCCAGAACAGGTTGTCCAGGACTTTACCCCACTGGCACTTGAAAACCTCCAGCAGAGTTGGAGACAGCTCAGCATCCGTGGGTCCTGACTACCCTCCCAGCTGTCCTTACATCCAGCTCGAATTTCTTCAGCTTGAGCGTGATCCATCATCTCTTGCTCTCCCTCCAGACACTTCTGTGAAGAACTGGTCCCATCTCCTTGCTTCCCATCAGTGCCAGGGGGCTGCTGCAAGGTGTCCCAAAGTTGTTCCTGCTCCAGGCTGATCCAACCCAGCCCTGCAGCACACCATCCCTGCTTTTTAGGCCTCTGTCACTGCAGGGCATAGCTGAGCCACATCTCTCATGCCGTGTTTTCCAGGAAGAACCAAATCCCTCCCATAATTCCCAGGAACACAAGAACAGCCAGCTCTTTTACCATCCTTGTTATATTAGTAAGGAGTAGGAAGATCTGCTGCAAGTGCTAGATCCAAGAGTAGGCTGGATCCAGACTGGATCAGATATTAAGGCAACATATATTGTGGCTTATCCCAAAGTTATTAAGTTCATTTATCTCAAAAATCTATTAGTCTAAAGCAAGTGGTTACCATCACATCTGACCTCAAACAAGGATGCATTATTTTTGTTTCTATTCTTCCATGTGTGTCAGATTATATGGTTGTACAAAATACAACCACTACACACAGCAAAATTGCTCCAATTCAAAGAAATAATTTACCACATCATAGTTTAATCCTTAATCTATAGTTTGATTAGATAACAGGACCATTAATTACACTGTTCATCTCTAGACAAAAAATGGGTCTACTTAGCTGTCTTCAAGTCACACCAGTGCTTCTAGGCTGCACATAATAAGACAATTTAAATTGTCTTTATTTAAGTTGCCCACTTAATGACGTTGTGGGTCACACGAAATATCTGAGGAAAAAAGTTTTGATGTCTCCGTATTTAAGGGTGCAGTTCTCCCCAAATCAAGATCTTCTTCACTAAGTGCTGAACCCAGAACAATTCTTCTTTTTTTCTTTTTTTTCCCCCAAGACTAGATGCCTACCACAAAGCATTGCAAGCACCATGACAGGGTGCACTTAAAGTACTGTAAATGGGCTGCATGAAAAATATGAGAATAAGACTGTATCCATACGAGAAACAAGGTTTCTGGCTGAACTTAGCCATGTTATCAGATACTGATTATAGTAAACCTATAACCTTAGCATAAGTAAACCTTAATGGCATATCTAGTGAAGATAACTTAACTCTCGCACATTTTTTCTTTTTTAAGACTCAAAGTTCAGTGCTGCAAATATATAACTGGGCAAATAACATAATATTTTCAAAAGGGCTACTGGGATCCTGGGATGCTACTTTTAAGGATTTCCATAAATGCTAAATACCTCTCTCATTTTCAGCTTTCCCTAAATATGCTAATTTGTCTCTTAGCTTCCACCAAAAAAATTTTCCTTGCTAGTGAATAATCATTGTTCCTGAAAATGAATACTCACAGAAGTAAAGGCCTATGCATAATATTCAACCTGGTTTTCTCCCAAGATATTTTTGAGTGTCAGGTAGTGACTCCAGTGCCATTTCACCAAATTCTCCATTCCTCTTCTGTAATTTAATTTCTAGGACTTAAGTCACATATAGTTCATTATATCTTTTAATTTTTAACAATGCTATTGGGCTGGACAAATAAGAAAGATAATAGGTAGGCATTTGTCATTTTAGTATTAATGAAAAGACTGTGCTGGCAATATATTTTTAATTTATTTTTAAACATTAATGCTTTGAAAAGAACAATTTGGACATGCTCTATCTTCCCAGGTTCCAGGCTAGACAATCACATGTTTTCTTGAAAAATACTTATATTGCTTTTACAGCATATTCACAGCTTCAAGACTTGCAAACATATGTTAGTAAAAAACTGTTCTTTCACTACACCAGATTATACTGTGTATGTACCAAAAATAGGCTTACAAATGGCTACCCAACATCTGCCTGTCTTTTCACTAGTTGCTTCTATAATGTTATTTTAAAATGTGACTTTTAATTTGCATCACAGTGCCATAACAGAAGAAATAATTCAGTTATGCTTGAACAGAGACGAGAATTTAAATATTAGGAGGGGAAAAGGCTCAAGAAAAATCATTCATCTATAACTGCATATTTATCACCATTTTGCATCTCAAAGTTACATGTTTTAAGGAAATGAATTAGTAACTGGAGCCTATATCCTCTGTAGATAATTAGGAGCTTGGTTCCCACTGATTTCAAAGAGAGTTAGTTACCCAAGAACCTTTTAAGGGTAAGTAATGAAATTGCATTGCAATCTATGCCTCAGATTACTTGCATTTAACACAGCACGACTCTGATCTCAGAAGGGAAACTGTAGGGCACATCACAATCCACATATCTAACGCTGCTGTGCTTCCACTGATTGAATTTGCAGGCTGAGAGGAAAGAGACAACACCTGAGATAATTTGGTGCAGGTGCACAACTTACTAAATTGCTGAAGTGGACGTAGGAAACATACCAGGTGGGTGAACAATRAAAGAAATGAGGATCAAACTCACAYGAAAAGTTGTAATAATTTTTCATGAATTTTCAAAAAGCATTTGTATTATTGATGAAATGACAAAACAGCYGTTTGACTGTCCTCTTGAACTTAAGACAGCTTATGTGATGTCACTTTTGTGATTTGCAGAACAAAAACAGGCAATACCAAATAATTTCCTTATGCTTTACTATATTAACAAAAGATAATTATGGCAGTAGGCTGGRGGAAATAGATTCAGGACAACAGTCCTGTTAGCTGGGAAAACAGGACAAGAATTAGAATATTTTGCAAGTTTAATATTAGATTCTGTGATAAATGTTTGAAACTGGTGACAAATTTAAAATATCAAAATATTATTTTGCCAGTTAACTTCAAAGACAGCAATAGCACTAGTAGGAACCTTAAAACATACTGCAGGTGCTGCACTGCTACAAATTACTGTATTCTATAGAGCTATAACAAAATAAGGTTTTATATTTTTAAAGGCTTTTAAGTATTATACACCACTGTACAATACTCAGATAGTACAATACATTACTGATACATGGTAAGACATGCTAAAAATTAGCTTATTGGGAAATTTAATAAATTGCTTTCATCAGAATCTGCTAGGAAAAGAAGTGCTAGCTATGGGAAATAACCTTTTCAGTGAGAAATACTCTTCAAGTCTAACATAGAAATTCTTGTAAAAGCAAAAAGCTTCAGTCTAGAGACCAAAACCTGACATGAGAAGAACCATGTATTGTTTTTTGTTTTGTTTTGTTTTTTGAGGGGGGGGAGGTCTATACTTCTACTGTATTAAAGGAACAGTCAGTAACTATCTCACTGTTTTAGTGGTAACTAATTTTCCAGATGAGGAAAGAGTATTGATTTCACCTTAAAAATACCAGAAGTCTTCCATCACAAGCAGAAAAAAAAAAAGCCATTTCTCATCAGTTCTTATCACTGCATGTGACATTATGTGTCACTTGAATGCAGGTTTTGGCATGCAAAAAGTTCAAGAGTRTGAAAATGGTAAATCTTGGCCTAAACAGTACTGGTTTAGGAACTGACTACAGTTAGAGTTTCTTGTAAAGCCTCATCCTGCAGATGTCAAGTGCCTTTAAGGGATCACTTTTGGAGTTTTAACATTATTTCCAAATATCTTTCCTTCCTCTTCTCCCACCCTCCCACTGCTTCAGCCCACTTGTAAAACTGAGAGAAAGAAAGTGAGAACAATGAGAGGGGATGGTGAACGGTGCTAGGATGGCTGTGAGATGCAGTTTCTGCTACCCAAGGCTCCTGCTGGGTATCTTCACACCAGTACTGTAGGGCACGTAGCTTTCTGGCTTAGAGCTGCCAGCTGTGCAACAGAGGCAGCAGAGGTTTTACTCACTAAAGCTTTTGCAGTGTGACAGGGGGRTTTGCAATTAGCACAGCTAATGCTRCTTGTTAGCTCAAAAACAACACGAAAGTGTCAATGCAAGTGTCATTCAAGGTGTAAAATGTGTGTCACCATAAAATATTCAGTAAATACTGGTATTGTGGGAAGGAGCACTTGGACAGTCAGAYCCTGGACTTAACTAAAAAGCAGATACTAACAATTGATAGACCATTTAGGAGTCTTATGCTGCCCATCTCATGCTGTTACTCGCTACCTCTCAAGTGAGGCATATACCTGGTCACAAGCCACAAGRCTGAGACAGACTCCAACAGGGTCAAAAACACCCTGTAAATGTAGTAGTGGTGGTGGCAGCAACAAGAGTAAGCCTGGCATCACATCCATTCCAGCAAAGTAGACCATATAAAAAACATCCTCTTAACCATTTTTGACTTTCACATGCATAGCTCATGGCTTGAAAGTACTATATATATAAAAAAAAAAAATCTCAGAGCTCTGTCTGGTAATTGGGTTTTGTCTTGCTGCTAATGAAGTGAGTAGAAATACCTCTAGTTCAGCTACTGACAAATAGAACTTTTTATTTAATTCTTCACTACTCTTGTGAGTACACAGCAGCACAAAATAGTTTGTCATTGAGGAGAGAGTTCAGAAGTCATGCAACCAGTCAGCTAATTGGTTTTATTTACGGTCTTTTTTAAAAAGCAGATGGGAATACTCAGACTGGAATTTGCTATGCCTGGTGTCAAGCATCATGAAGTTACCTCATCACTGACAATTACTAATACGAAATCTGAAGACTTTACTATCAGAGACAGTAAAGTTCAGCTATATAAAATAGCCATACAAAGCCTCACTCTGTCATTAAAATAATAAATAAAATCTAAAGCAACCATTGGCTCAAATAAAAAAAAAATGTAACCCTTCCTTGTTGTTTTCCTCATGTCTTGATTTTAAGTGGTATGAGGAGTGACAAATATCTTTCTTTTGCAAGGCATTCCTAACATATCCAAAAAAGAAAGTATCTGAAGCCTGGTTATTCTATCAGATTTCCAAACTTCTTAAACTTCTTAAAGGTCAGAAGTTCAGACACAAGTCCCTCTTCACTGCTTTGTTTTATCTGACATGTGAACCCAGTTTTATGCAGCTTTGACACTCATGACTTTTCCAGGTTTGACCAGAATTTAGATCATGTTTGTTTTCTATCTTTATCTGGAGCCCAGAGGCAGAAAGAAGGTTGAATGCTGCAGGAGTAGGGGAGCATGTAGACTACTTTGCAGTAATTGAAGTAACTGCTCCATGAGACTTCTCCTCATGCCTTATACCTATACAATTTAACGTAAGCGTAAGACTAACAATGAATATCTGTGAACACAACCGAACAAAAGGCGAGAAGAAAAGCTTAGCTCCAGTGTCACTTAACTCTTTTGGACTCGGGGATATTAAAAGCATCTGTTTCTGTCATACCATAAACTTGTGATTACAGTCCTCAGTTGAGAAGCTTTCAGTCTTGATACGGAAAGCCTTGCTCAACAAGAGCTCTTTCTGCAGCTGAAGACAGAATCACACATGCAATGTCTCTGTCATTTCCTTTGAAAGAAAACTCAAGGTCACGCTTCCACGATGTTTTTCCAATTATCTGTAGCACACTCAGTGTTACCTAAACCTGCGATGCACAAACTGTACTTCGTTTCTGGCACTGTCGACAAGCAAGCTGAGACCTAACTGAGAGTTCCTCCTTGTGCTTGAATACCAGCTATACCAACCCAGCTCTTCTTCTTGGCTTTCTAAATATGAAAAGAAAGTTAGACAAAGTAATTTGTGACCTGACTCTGAGTCACTGCAAGAAAAGAYAGAAGAAACCAACCTCCAGCTGGATTTTGGAAAAGTAGAGCCCTGTCACATACACATATCTCTTCAAGAGCTGCCAGCCAGTGCAAAATAATGAACCTACAAATATTTTGTAAGCTAAGTGYATATCTTCATGACAGAATAGCAAGAAAGGGATGTATGCATGTGCTCTAAAAAACTGACTGATGATTACTACAAAACTGAGGTGCAYCTTGGTTTTTGATTGATGGCTTTTTATATATTTCAGATTATACAGGTAAAAAAAACTACATTCTCAGTATTTCCAGCAGAGTCAAGACATTTTCTTGCACTTCCCACTGAGAAGTTCCAATTTCTCAACTCTCACTGTTTTTCAGTGGCAGTGTCTCCACCATGAATAGTATTGCACATTACAGAACGAGAGGAATATACACAGCATGCTACACACCGTACCYGGAAATAGTGGGAAATCTGCTACTTATTTGCCTGTGGATATTTACTCCTCTGAAGGATTTACGTGGAGTAGACTGGCCCCACTAAATCTGACAACTGGTCACTTTTTCCAATAGGAAACTGACTCTAGAAGATTAGTCAAAGACCATTTTAATGGGAAAGTAATTATTTTACTTTATATTCTAGACAAAATTGCTTTAAATACTCTATTGTCAAATAATTTTTGATTTAAACATTTTTCCTGTATGTATAACCTGGCTGTCATTTATACACTCACTCTGTGTTTAAGATGATAATGCATTATTCTAGTGCCTCTCATTAACTACATTTATTATTGTCTCTCACATAAAGCTGCATATAAAACCCCTTCTGCCAAAGCTCAGGATTTTAAAGAGAGTTCAATTTACGAGTGGCTGTAGCTTTCAAATGATGAGCTGTTTTACAAACCTTGCTCTGAAACTTGTTTTATCTTTTCATTGTGAACAGGAGAAACGCACCATACTAAAGCTCTTTGTACTTCTGCACTTTCATATTCAAATACTGCTTGAATGAAAACACAGTAACCTTAAGATGCTACCTTAAGAAGACAAATCTAGAGTTCCCTACGTAGCTATAGGTTTCTCTGGGAAAAGGTCACGGACTGTGTTTCAGTTCCAGGACTGAGAAAATGGGACTGTAATGTTGTTGTACATCACACAGTCACCAGGAGGATAAGTAGGTTAGAGACTGCCAAGGGGCTGGAGGAGCAAAAGCACCTTGCAAGGCTGCGCTATAAACAAGCATGCTCAACAGCAGCATAACTGCAGAAGCACAGTGCTGCTTTGGCGGGCAGATCTGCTGTGGCACAGAGCTTTGCTGCTTCCTGCTAAGGAGCCAGTCTGGTAACTGGGCAGCTCTGACCTGTGCAACACAGGTATGTCCAATAATACAAGCATCAAAGATGCACACACTGGCTTTCCATCTCTTTAAAAAAATATATCCTTCAGCATATCCTTTTTACTAAAAAATATACTTTTGCACAATGAACTTCTGAAGGCAGCGTGAGAGGGTTAAATGCATGCAGATCAGTTACAGGCTTTTACTGGCCACAGGGAGTTTCCAGCATAGGAAAGTTGCAAAGAATAGCTTTTTACCACTTACTTACCACTCTCTCTGGAACAGTATTTAACTTCCTGACTGGAAGAGGAGATTTCAGATGGAGGTTGGTTTCTTCTATCTTTTCTTGCAGTGRTTCAAAGTCAGGTCATAAATTACTTTGTCCAACTTTCTTTTCAWATTTAGAAAGCCAAGAAGAAGAGCTGGGTTGGTATAGCTGGTGTTCAAGCACAAGGACCTAACTCTCAGTTAGGTCTCAGCCTAACTCCTATTGTTGCAGAGGATGCATTTTTGGATAAATGAAAGTCAAATGGCACTCCAGTTTGTTTTAATAAGTTATTGACAAAATTCAATTAGGAACAGTATATATAAATGGTAATGCACTCAGTTATGTTTAAGCCAGTGTGAATATATAATCCTCTTACAGTCTAGATTATTAATAGTCACTCTACTGAACAATCTCACTCCTTTCCCCACAGGTAACACAGCTGAATATTGCAGTCCACAGACACAGATTTAAYTTATTTGGAGGTCTGACACTGAAATAGAGTTGGAAAGATGCCACTTGGAAAAAGTTATGTTTTATGCACAAAATATTTATTATTTGAAACTCACAGGTCTTATGCAGAGACAGTTTTCTAAGGGAAGAGTTCTGTGCACAGAACTAACGCAAATCAAATTAGTGCACTGAAGCTAAATAGGTCAAGTTTAATCTCATCTCTAAAAAGTTTTTGAAAAGTCATTAAAAAAAGTTTTATATTTTTCTTCAGACACACTAGGAATGACTAGGAAAATATGACAATGGATTCCCAGTGGTAGAAGTGATGAAGCTCCATTCACAACTAGTAAAAAAAATAYCCCCCCATACAAAGGAAACTTTAAAAATTATTTTTTACCATCTCTTTAAAAACGTGGGAAAACTGGAGATCACTTAAATGGGATTTTTGACTGAAAATCCTGTTGTTGCCATGCATAAAGCCATTCTCACTAATTAGTGCCAACCAGCTGGGAATGTRCACCAATGGAAATGAGCATCCTTCCTTGAAACTAGAAGACACTTCAAGAAGCACTACATAGGTTATTGCATAGTGGTGCTAAATCTATTTCTAATTTTAATTAAACATTTTTTTAAATTTTCCAGACAAACCATATTTCTACAAATTCCTTACAGCCCCAAATCGAACTTTTTCCTGCTGTAATTAATGGACAGTTTTAATCAGGTCTTATTCCAAAAGAGTTCTGACTTATGCATGTAGATGTGTCTRTAATACAACAAACCTCAGGGGAATGATAAAGAGTTTGGGAAGTCAACCCTCAACACCAAATGCACTTCATAGCTTAAAAGACAGATTTATAATTTCAAACTAACAGCAGTCTAAATCGCTTGATTTTAGCCTTTAACAGACTTTTCCTGGAGGAAAATGCATCCAGAGCTAAGGTCAACAGGTTCCTGCAACAGATGGCAAGCAATATGTAGCCAAATTATGYGAAAGCAGGGCAGGGAGCATGGTGGGTGACTGCTCCTAAGGAACAGGAACACATCAATGCCAGGCAGCCTTTTCTTTTAAAGAGGATGTACGGATTCTCTGTAGTAACAGGAAATCAAATCTTCACAAACATGCAAGCATGTAGGTTCCTTTAAACCCAATTTTAGGAGCATATATTCCTTCCAAAAGTCTGGGCTACTTGACCTATAGTATAGCAATAATGAACAGAATTACTAAACATAGATTAAAATTCCAGTTCCATTTGGCATTTATTAATTTCCCTTTCCCCATTATTATCCACTTAAATCTAAATAAAATCTTTCACAGAAAAGTCAGAGCCATTGCCACGGAAGTTTTTCTAAAAGCTGCCTCTTGTTTTGCAGTTTTCTGTTCAGATTTGCAGGTTTTATAGAACAATTCTAACGTGGTATSATGTACACTGGATGCTGATATTTTCTTTTGCACTTTCAGCTGGAAATACTGGGTTTTTTACTTTTCTATTTCAAACTGTGGTGCAGTAATAAAGTTGTGTGTTTCCAATTCCTACATCTGATTAATATTTAGTATTTTTCTCAACATTGCTGCAACCGGCATTACATGAAAATCTCAGCTTTCACTCAGAGAAGTGATAAGTTTCCAGCCTTCACAATAACAGAGAAACTCCTCAGTACATCAACAACATTAGCTTAAAATGAAGGTATATAGAGATAAAAAAGATCATTTTTTAAAATCACCGTTATGAGAACCTAACTCAAGATGTTTAATAACTTGAGACTGACAGTATTGAAACAGCTGAAACAGAAGTGGTCAGTGAAGTGTGATTTTTAAAATGACAAATTTATGCAGTGGGTTATAAAAAATGCAAACTCCATTATTACTTTATAACAGCTCAAATCTCTGAGCAGGCTTCTAAAGGCTACTTACATTATTGGTTATGTAAGAAGCATATGTGTAGAGGAATCTCTGTTTAACTTAGAAATGACCAAGAAACTTGAAGACAGTTCAATTTAGATGATGCTCTGCCAGCAGAAGCTTTTACTGAAAGTAATTTACTAAATTACACATAGCATTTTTTTTAGAGAAAAATGGTTGTTACAGTTTCCCAGCTGTAAATATTCCACTCAATTAAACAGAAAAAGCAATATTGTTGTCTGCTATAACAAGCATGCATACAAACAGCAATGAATAATAAAATGCAGAAAAAAAATAATTTTACAGGCACAACCGAATGTAATGTTTCATCATTTGCTATCTGTTGTAATTTGGGGGCATTTGTAGAAGGAGTTAATGTGTTTTGGTGTTCCCAGGCCCTKTTTAGTGTAGCATACATGCCTTTAAAATGGTTTGTGAGGGCCTGGAAGTACTTTGGTCCCTATATCATGGACACAGAATAAAATCCTGGAGAAGGCAGGTGACCTGCACAGCACCATGCAGCACTTGGGCTGACATGCCCCATGGCAGCAGGGCACCACGGAGCCCTTCCCTGCAAGCACAGCAGGATGACTCCTTGCAGGAGAACCTCAAGCTCAGGGGGAGTCGAGCACACACTCCAGCAGCTGTGGAGACTGGAGAGGACATTCCCAAAAAGCAGATTTCTTCAGAGAGTGAAGATACTTACCATTTCCCAGCTGTAGCACTCTCCAAATACAGGAGAAACTCTAACCTCCTGGCCCCCTTTCTGGAGGTGGGAGCCCACTTGCTACCTCTTTATATGCATTTGCTACAGGGAAAGTCCCTGACTCCAGCTAAGATCTCCAGGAACTGCTAACAAGGCCACTCCTGGAAATTATACCTGTTTAAAGGATTAGACCAAAGTGGCTTGTTTTATGTTTCATAACACAGCATCCCTATTTTAATAAATAGGGAAATCAATGACCTTTATTACCACTGGAGTGGAATTAAAACTGTRTATCTTCCTTTGGCTGCTGCATTATTCATGACTGTGGTGTTAAGTGTGTGCATGCCACCGCATCAATGCCTGTGTTGTTCCTCCAGGGAACTCCACAAGATCAACCTCTGCTCTGCTTAAACTCTTTGAGCAAAATTATCCTCAGACTTGTTTTCCCATTGCCGGTAGCAATTTTCTGGTGTTGTGGCATAAAATTCTCTTTAAAAATCCTGGACAATTTCACTTCAACACTGAAAATGATGATGAYGGTGATGATGATGATTTGTCTTCTGCCTTTGTTTCTCTCAGTGGTATGTATGCTTCTGCAAAATGAGGTTGTCACTTTCAGACATGCAGAGAAGGATGAACTGGTTACCAGTACTCTCACAAGGCACACCTGTGACAAAAATATGTAGGAAAGAGATGAATGATAGGTTAAAAAAAAAAGGGAAGAAAAGTCTACAAAAAGGCAATGGGAAAGAGGAATAATAGAGATTTATGTTATATTTTTGATTAGATTTCCATAACAACCATATGATAACTAGAGAAAATGCAAGACACAGAAGAGAAATAAATTGATGGAATTTCTTTTTAAAAAAATTCTCTACAATGTATCAAATTTCTGTTTCTTCATTTATAGTCTGTAGTAGATCTGAACTAAACGGTGAATGGGAAAAGGCTGTCATTGCAACTTCCACAGAGAGAGACTGAAGAAGTGCATGGTTGACAGCAAGAATAAATCAGAAATCAGTAAATATTACTGCACAAACAATTTATTAGAGCAGATATCTCTATAACGAGTTCACAGGAAAAATATTATTAAAAGGTTACTTGCCCCGCGGGAGACTTATTAAAAGTATTTGCCAAATGTAAATGGACAGTTGAACCATACCCAAGCATGGTGAAGAAGATTGCTATTGAATCTGTTAGCAGTTTCATTCCCGTAATGGCCAAATGCCCAATTGAAACATCATACAGAGACATAATTCTCATAGCAGCATTGTCACTTAATATTGCAAAGTGACCAGTAGTCTCATAAAGATGGGCAAAAACTGYTGACTTTTAAAAAGACTGTTGATTCTTCCAGCAGCCATTACCTCATGGCTCTGCATAAAATGTTAATTCCATGACATTTGTAGAAGGCTTAAATCATTATAATGAAACAGTAGCAGTTATTGAACTAATTCATCCCAGCATGTCCTGTTGCAGATCTTTTATCAGTGGTTTTAATGTAGCAAAATTATAGCATGAAAAATAGATAGTTTTCCACTGAAATTTAACTATATGCAATTATGTCTACATATTTAAGAGTCCTCCTCATCATATATTTCCTGAATTCACCCCATTTTTTAAAATAAATTGTTTGTATTTCTTTCACAATTCTTTTTCTAAACATATAAGACAAATATTTCAAAATTCTTCAGGGGGAGATAGTCAGTGTGAATAGGATTATCCCAAAATGTTAAAATAATTCTTGAAATTATTAAAAGCTTTGGTAGGCTAGAAAAGGATATTTTAGTATGACTTGAGAGAGCTTTAATTTCATGCGGTGAATGATAAAAGAGAATTCGGTGAGTAAGGAACAAAGCCTGAAAGAGGAAGAACTAATAAGGTGTAATTTTTCCCAGTCTCTTTGGATTTATGCAAAATATCTAAGAAATGAATCCTTTCACACAAGCATGTTTAAACAGATGTAACTCTGCTACTGCTTCAACAGAGTGTAAGACAGATTTTTTAAGTAATAGAAATTCATATATTATATATAAAAAGCTCTACCTGAATTTCTGCTTTTGAGTAAGAGAGAAATAACCCCCTACCCGAAGATATATCATGCCAAATTAATTAGTTGATCAGTAGGGTTTTTTATGTTTCCTCTTTTTTTTTTTTTTCTTCTGAAAAGAAAAGCAAAATAAAATCCTTCTGGATTTTCTTCCAGTTTTCTATTCAAGTGAGAGTTCTAAGCAAAAGGGAGAGGCAAAGTGGATTACAATGTTGCAAGCAGAAGTTGGTGCAATCATTATTACTGCACAAGGGCTTTCTGTTACTGGAATAGTTGGTGCACACTGCATTTCACAAGCATTATTTTTCCTCTCCTCTCATTTATTCTTAAGGATTAGAATGTTATTCAGATATTATGCAGGGAAGGCCTTGCTGAAAGGAATACCTGGAAAACCCTGTCAAAAAGGTCACTATTTAGAGGAAACAGAAGATAAGTACTATATTCTTACAATAAAGCAAAATCTTTGGTATAAAAAGATCTTAATTAAAAATAGTAAAGATTTTCAGACTGAGAATAGCATAAGGCTCCCCAGAATGAAACCTTTTATTTTTATCTGGGCTTTACTCCCAGTTTTGTACAATCTTTGAGAATCTGCACGACCCACATCTGTGAATCTCGGTGTCACAAAATGCACCAGCAAAACCAAGGAACCCAGGTCCTCATAAATACATGTATGTATAGGAATTCATAACTGGGAGTTCCCAATCTAGTTTTGTGTGTATGTGTGTGTGTGTGTGTGTGTGTGTGTGCGTGTGTAAATATATATGTGTATCTACAGTTATTGCATAGTTGCAAATTTCAATTCTTCTTGTAGAAATTTGCTACCAGGGCTGAACAGTGGGGAAAAATGACCGCAAAGATGCTACACAGACGGTCAAAGGTGGAGGTTTAACAAAACTGRCCTAAATAATTAGCAGAACATTTGTAGGAAAAGAAAAGGCTTGTGTTACACTAAGAGACAGGAGAGAATCTGAAATACTGAATCAGTGTCCTGGTCATGCCACAGTACCATCCAGTGAGCGCTTGTTTCTATTGACGCATCTACGTCGTTAGGTCCCRTCTTAGTAGAAAGTCGGAAATTCTACATTAAGTCATGGGATCAGTTAAATGGATTGCTGTGGAAATAGATGTACTGCTTTCTGCTTACAGAATGCTGAAATTCAACTGTACAGAACAAGTGGGTATAGCACAATCCTCAGCACCTATAATACCAGTGATCTGTCTTTGAGATGAGTTCCCTGGGCTCTCTGCAGAGTCAGTAGGAATAACTCTTCCACTCAAGACTCATCTTGTTTTCACAAACCACACATTGGGTATGTGGCTCTGCCAGCAGAGGAAAGACAGGAAAAAGAAAGAAAAGAAAAGAAAAAGAAAAAGACAAAGAAAAAAAAAAAAAAAGGATAACCACACTTAGGTCACTGGAAGTCTGCAGTGCTGCATTTAAGCCAGTTTTATCTGTTTACTTAAGAATTGTCCCTATCACATATTTCCTGAACTCACCACTTGATTTTTAAAAAAGAAATTGTTTGTATTTCTTTCTCAGTTCTTTCCATCAGTCCATACTTGAAAATCTAGGTCACTTTTCATTTTCTCAGGCAAGTTTCTGAAAGAAACATAGATATATCTCTGCCCATCTTCCCACAGCTCCTTTTTTTGATCTCTCCCATTTACCRCAAGTGAACTTTAAGTCTCACTTAAAAGACAGTATCCTTAATCTCAGGATTAAGGAACCAAGTTAAGCATCTTTTTGATATAAGATTTACAATGGAAGAATTAAATTAAATTCCCACCTGTATTAACTTAGGCCCTAAATCTTACAAATTACAGATGTTCCCTCTTTATTTACTGTCACAGCATTTCTCTGAAAACATATTATTTTATTACTGCAAGCTTAATGTCCACTAACTTCACCCTTGGCATCTCTCAAGAGATGGTATAGGGTGAGCTACACTGGTGGGACACATTAGGCTCTTGAGTAACACTGATATTACGCCGATGAAAGATAGCACCAGTGTGATGAGTTACGAAACAAAATTTTCTCCTTGCCTGCTCTCTAAATGAAAATACACACACAGCTTCTTGCTGCTCTGCAAGAATTCTGGATCTAAGAAGTGCTGCTCTGCTGAGCTTTAACGTCTTGTTTTAATTTGTGTATGGATCATTGCTATCTTATGGCCTTATAAGAATTTCAGAGGTTTTTACAAAGTAATTGGAACAAGTGCAAGTATCAGCATTTACCCAACAGCATTAATGCTGTCACTCAAGGAACCCACACACTAGTGGCTACAGGTCTGGAGGGAAAGCGTTACAACTTGCAGGAATTTACCTCTTCACACAGGTCTGCGCTCACGCAGCAGTTAGTAACACCACAGGGCTCAGACCAGAAGCTCTGTGGAGGTGAAAGGTAGTTTTGCAGCTGTTGTTCGTGCGCTTGTGGTCCCTGATAGTTTGCTTCCACATGAGTTTTGAGAATCCTGAATTTGGGAACAGCTCCTTCTTGAGTACCTGTAAGGCAACATTCAAGTGCTCTAACCTGAAGCAGTTAGAAATTCATAGGCATAGAAGCTAGCTTTTAAACAGATTGTATTTAGATTTATCACTCTTCAGATGTCTGCTTCTAGTAAATGAAATTTAGTGCTGTACAAGTAAGAAAGCATGCAGCCTGCAACTTGTTTTTTGAAGCAGTAGTGCTAAATACTGGTAAGTATGCAGATTGATTTATAATAAAACAAAGTGTTGAGACAGGCAGATAAAGCAGCACAACTTTAGAACGTCGACCAAGATTCTATTTTAYTTTTTTAATACTCCTATGCTCTGTAAACCATCGCCCACTAAATTGGAGTGCAAGCATTTGTGAGAAGAGAGTGCAAAAGCCGGCAGAGACTGAAGGTGCAAATCAGGGAAAGGAATGCATGAGGAAACCCCCCTCCCGCAGCAATGTGGATCTCTCACTCCCTACCTTGTCTGAGGCAGAGCGTCTTGGAGACCGGTTTTAGTATTCTCTCCTTACTCAGGAATGCAATTCAGTACCAGTAAGGAAGGAACTTAATCCCACATGATTAAAAAGGGAGTTAGGTATTGCAAAATTGAATTCTAGCAGCTGACTGTGGGATTTCCAGCTGTCTGTACCAGGCACACAGACAGAGTCAGCTTACTCAAAACAGAGATTATAACAAGATAGTCTTAATTTCTATCCCTTCACAACTGTCTCCTAGAAGAGAGCTCCCTTGGGCTCCAGTGAGGAAATAGCCTCCTGAAGATTGGCAATATCTCTTCTCTCATAATTTTTGTTAGTAAAGCTCATAAATAATCACGGTTAAAAATATATTAATAAAGACAACATAATCCTTTTTTTTATACAAATATCTTAGAGCTAAGTTACTAGAACTCACAAATTTAGGTATTTCTCTTCCTCTCTCATTTGCAGAGTGTGATTCATCAAACATCCTTGTAACAGACAACCTGGAAGAGGCTTCAAATCAAGACATGGTGGCCAAGTGCTCACCCGCTCTGGAGTCTTGGGGCTGCTGTAGCAGGCAGAAGKGAGGAAATGGAGTTGCCTTTCCCATACCCACTGTATTTTCAGTATTCAAACTGGCTTTTCCATAAATCAGTGTTCTCCCACAATGAACACTRTGGGAGCTCTGAGTATGACAGCATGTTTAAATTGATTAATAAAGAAGATTCTACAGAAATGTTAAGAAGGGCATCCAGWTGAAGAATGAAAAAAAATCTTTGATAATTCCTTTTCCATGCTTTTGGTATTGGAGATTGACTCTTGCCACTGAAAATCTGAACTTGTAACAGRAGGAGATGAAGTGGATGTTTACCAAAATAAAATTGTTCACATACATAAACAAAAATTGGGTGCATTCTGAACAATCAAGTGTCAGAACAACAWAATAGACTTACATACATGGGTTCAAGAACAGATTGCAATTTTGGTGGAATTCAGTGCTAGTCAGATTTCAGGGCTGCCTATTACCAAAGACAYCAGAAATTCTTCAGTGATATCTATCCTTTATTTCTACAGCAAAGAGAGTAACTGAATACTGTCAAGACTGATCAAGCTGAARTGGAAATTAATCATTCAGAGGCAGTGGCTTCTTATTACCAAGGAACATGTTTGTTGTACTCTTCGTACCGGCAGTAAGTACAGACTGTACGGACATGCTGCACATGCATGGTAAGTCTAACATACTGCTCAGTGAAACACATAAAAAGAGCTGTCTTAACTTGAAACATTTCTTCTGTTAGAGGCAAACCCYTAGCAAAATCCAGATATGTGCCTGTATCTGCCAGATTTTAGAGAATTCTCTYACCCAAAGATGTAATTCTTCCTGTTATGTAGCTCAAGTGTAAAAGGTCTATGTCAAAGTCAAGGTTAAACTTTGGAACACTTAGGTCTAAAACTGTGGTTTGTCCTATTTTAGCATACTCTTTTTCCAAACTGAAGTCTCCAATGATTCAACAATAATGACAGAAAGTATTTTAAAGTTCCTGAAGCCTCCTCCTCTCCAGTTTAATTACCTTTTGTAGGTTGAGACATAACTACCAATAAGTAATTACACGTGACAAATCAAAAAATAGCTGTCAGCTCCTGCAGGGACTCTCTACAAAGCTGAAATACTAAATAATACTAAATAATGAAACCAAAAGGACTGCAGCTGCAGGCTATACCCAAACAGCAGGAGCCAAAAGTGCTCCGCACTTCCTGGATGTGGATTTAATTCTGACAACTTCCAACCTCCATTTTGGGTTGCACRGGATCCTGCATCTGCCCCCACTCCAGTGTTGCTTTTTGGTGAGGAGGAGACATACCTTTGCTTTCACTGGAGTCAGTCCTGCAGGACTGGGACACAAACATGATCTAAGTTCCTCCACAGAATTAAATCATATTACAGGTGCAATATGACCTCTTAACATCACAAAATACTTGCAAGCATGTCACGTATCTGTTGTGTGATGATTAGYCTGTGCATTTATGATATATGTAAATAAGCACTTACACAAAATTGCAAATAAGTATATGTTCAAAACACAAGAACAGGGGTCAGTAAATTTCAGATAAATTTCAGGGTAAATTTCCCTCAGCTGAACTGCTCTTGTCTATTCTTAATGATCAGAACAACTCTAGCCCAATTTTTTGCTACTTGTTATGTTTGCCAAACACTCACATTGGAAGACGACCTTTAAAAGAGAAACATCTGCTAATATCCCATTTAGGTCCTTTGCACAGATAGGGTGTAGAACAGTTGTTAATGGAAGTATAAAATATTAGATTAATTAGCTCAGCATTTCCAACGCTCTACTCAAGAACATTAAATCATCTATATTTCTACAAGAGTACAGTTGCTTGTATGAGGCTTTTGCAAATTATAGGTTTATCTACCRCATTTAAACCAGACATTTTTTCTGCCTGGATTGTGACATTGTATGGAAAAAGTTGTGACTGAGAGGAATAGTTGCTAAACTGCYGTATCTTCTACAGGATTTGCAGATACAGTTGAATACAGCAGCTGGAAATAAAGCAACCAGTTGGAYGCACAGCTCCAGCTCCAAATGAACTTGAAGTTGAGACAGGGGTTTTCCCACACAACGCTTTTAGATTTAGAAAAGAGGAGTCAGCCTGACACTTGACACTGGTAACAATGTGTGCAAGTTAAAGCAGAATAAAAGCTATAATTTATAAATAAGGAGTCCCAGATAGAAAATGATAGCTGAAAGGAAGCACAAGAAAAGAAAAGAAAAATCTCTTTGCTGGAGTTGCTGTATTACCAGCTATTTTAAATCGTAAAGTGATGATCGCAATCTAACGTTTTTCAAGAGGCCTGAGATCTACCAAAAACTCTGGAACAAACTCCTGTCTTGTTTTATGTTTGTATAAAACTAGATGAACTGCGTTAAAATTTACTAAATTAATTCCAGATTTGTTCTTATCTAAATGAAAGCAGAATTATCTGCTCTTTGAAATAAAGACGAATGGGCAAAATATTTCATTTCTGCATACAGTGTCAAATCTATGTTATTAAAAGCTTTTGTTGCTTCAGGTAAGGTTGTTATCTTCATGGAACACAGCAGACTACGTATTTTTAAGTTTGGGTAAGTCCAATTTCATGAAGCGCTGCTATCCCAATTAAATGAAAGGCAGTTAACAGCACTTACTAACTGCAAGACAAAGTATAATTTCAGATGATGCACYTCACACACTTGATTTTTTACAAACRTGTGTGAGGCCTAAGAAGTGATGAAACCATTATGTAATAGTTATGTGGCRTATTCTTTTCTGGCAAAGTGAGTGTTGTTCAGTGGAAATAAAATATTTTTATTTTAGGGTTAATAACTCTGTGTGTCTTTCTAGTTTTCACTGACTTGGGAACTTATCCTCAACAATACTRTTAAAACTTCCACTTTATAAACTGGATGAAAATTAAGCATTTTCTAGCCAGTTAATTTACATAACAGAATTACTATGGGTTGAGCTACGGGGCTCAGGACAGCTTATCTGCAATCTTTGCCAATAAAATTCTATTAAGCCAAATTTAATTCTTTGCATATCTGTTGCATATCTGTTTTTGTTGCTTGGCCAGTAAAAAGGAATGAAGCTGCAGCCTGGTTAAAAAAAAAAAAAAAAAAAAAAAAAAGGAATCTGGGAGTCTTCTTCAGCTACTGTACATTACTATTCTGTAGCTATTTATTTTGGTGGCAAATGACTAGATAAATAAAAATTGTTACATTCTTGTCTCTCCTCAACTTACTATTACAATTACTTCTCGTAGTAATTTTAGTGCTAGAAATCTCACACATGAAAGTCACCAAAGGATAAATGGTTCAGTCTATTGGTAAGCTTCGCTTTCAGATTCTAGAAAGCAGTTTTTCCTTCCTCATTTTATATTCTAAATATTCTCGAGAAAGCACATACTTGTCTGTAATCCTGCCTTGCATTCAGCAAAGGATTACAGGTTTCTGCTTAATATTTTCATCAAGAAACCTCTGGCTCCACATTTTCCAGCAAGTTAGGATGCATTCTAAATAAAGAATTTAATTTAAAAATGTTTTTCAAGTAATCCTTCTGGGACAAGATAGCTGGCCAAGGATAGTATGATCAAACAGCTGCTCCAAAAAAAGTGCATGCTTTTTGCTGAAGGCCAGTATGATTTATAGCATGAACTTACTGTCCAGCCTCACAGTTTCTTGAAGCTGCAGAGGATCAGCAGATCGCTCATCCCCCTGGAGAACAAGTAGTGCCTGTTTATGAGTAATTACTTTCTTATTCCTACCCTGTTTTCATCTATTCAATATGAAGCAGTATGTAATATTTAATTAGAGTTTTATTAAAACATAATTCCTGACATATTTGGAGGCTAACACTGTTCTGTAATTGACTTTGTGTCTAGTGACCTTTTACTGTTTTTTTATGTCCTGAGTTGCATTGCATTACCGAAAGATAGAAGGAAATGGAGGAGAAACCATTAGGCATATGTAAAGGAGGACTTGGGGAAGAGGGTAGTAACACGCATACAAATTTGATGGCTCTTAAGCCACTTGCTGGAAAAACTGCTGAGATACTTTGCTTTTTTATGACTTATGGTTGTTGCTACTGCAGGTTGATTCAAAAAACAGTAAAAAAAAAAATCAATGGTTTTGAGAAGCCACAGTATACATTTCATTTGCAAAGACAATCCCACTGGGTTTACTTTAAAAAATGAATTAAATTGAGTGGGTTCTCCTGACTGCTACGCAATATTGGCTTTTGACTGCATGTTATAAAAAAGGCACTTTGAAAATAGATAGTGTAATGCCCAGGCTGGCCTTTTTTTCATTAGGTGGAACATATCTGAGTCCTCAAAAGAATASTGAAAGAAATCTAACTATATCCATTTGACACACAGCATTTACATCTCTGATGAWCTGTGTGTGTTCTGTAGATAAGAATTACTACAATTTTATTTCTGTCTATACATTTTCCATGATAAGATGGAGTTTTCATTTAGGAATTAGAGTAAATGTGTTTGCATTTGATTCTCAACTCAGTTATTACTAAGTTTTTTTCCATGTCATACAGGCTTCTGTGTTACAGAGTGAATAACACATATCTTCATCTTATATATACTGTAAGGAATTTCAGTATTGGACCTAAGTAAATGAGAATCCTATGCACATTGCTTTAAACTTTAGCACATTGCTTTAAACTTTAGTTTTCAGATAAATGTTTAAGTAAGTATACAGAGTAAGTTTCATCATAGTCTTTAGAAGTTTACAAATCAAAAACTCCTAGTTTCTACTGCAGAGACTTTAATAAAAAGTATCATACAGCGTCAGTCAAGAACACAAATTCTGATAGTAAATTTAATAAAGTTATGAGGTAGGTCAGGTCCAAGTTTGTATTTGGAAATCTTTTAAACACTGTAGGGTGGTTAAYTGGTAAGTAGTAAGACCACTTGTTAAAAGTGGAGGAGCCTTTACCTTCTTGCCACAGGAATATATATACTTCAAGAATCCAGTTGCTCAAACAGTAGGTACTTTGAATACTAAAAACTGTAGAGAAGAATAAATATAGCCAGCCTTAATGGCTGGAGCTAGAGCCATACAGCCATTAACAGTAAAACATTGTTATACATAATGACATTTGTGTTGACATTTCATCATCCCTAAAGAATTCACCGACTCAAAAAAAAAAAAAAAATCTACATATTCTCTTCTGTGTCTCTTTTATCATCTTCAGGAGAATTCTGTATTGTCTACTAAATTTTTGCCTGCAACAGTACAATTTTGTAGGTTTCAATAAATTATGTTTTTCTGTTTATGTGTTGGTTATAGAATAATCACTTTTATTGCTCTCTCATTTGTTTTACAGCARAAACAACAGAGTGCACTCTAAACTCTGTAGATACCTGTGCTTCTATACTAGTATTTACTCATAAAATAAGCCTGATGGAATATGATTTATAAGAAAATGATAATCCTGTAGATTCCAGGTCAATAATAATAGGGTATGAGGACATGTTATACATTTTTATGATCGAGATCACACACGAACCTAATACAAATGCCATGTGAATAGCCCATATAAAGAGCTCATCTTCATCTAAAAATAGGTTAGCACATAGCTGAGGATCGTTCATGTATTCAGCAAACTCTTGGGTCCAAGATAAAACTTCCCAATACCAGATTAGGGAAGTGTCTTTCATTTTGCAAGAGGTTTAGAAATACATTCCAAGAAGAAAACTTGATGAAAATTTTGCACARTTCTTGACATAAGTAGGCCAGCTTTAATGAAATGTTACAGTGAACATGCCAAAATCTTGACTTGAAAAGGCTGAGAATTTAAACTTCTTCCTCTTCATGTGAGAGTTACAGTTTTGCTGATACAGTTTCAGTGTCTATGTCACGGAAATCACTTTCTTCCAGTCTTTTCTGAATTTGATTAATAGGTTAACAGATGTTTAAAAGGTAGGAAGAGAGATACTCACATGCTGCGTAGTATTTTACAACAGCTCAAGCATAAGGAAAATTTTGAAGATAAGAGAGGAGAAGACTCAGGTCTAACCTAGTCTGAAAAATAGATGGGAAACACTTAATTTAATTGATATAAACACACAATCAGATCATTGCTTGACATTTCTAAAGCAAGCCAACRTATTCACATCAGAACTCGTTTATGTTAACCACAGCAGCAAAAATGTAAAGGCAACTGTAACTGTAATTTGCTGCAGGATTTGCTTGTGCAGCAACCTTGCTAAACTTACATCACTTTTCGTATTCATACATAGCTCAGCACACAGAAGAAGATCATCAGATTGTAGAAAAAGGAYCTGACCCTGTGTTCAGTGAATCTCAGGTTAGAAGTCTCGTGCCAAAATGCTTGCAGACTCAAGTAGCGGTCTGAAGCAGTTTGGGAAAATATCATCATTTTCAGCCACCTTATTTCACATGCACATGTTGCTTATGTCAGTGGACTGTGTATCTCTCTTGTCCTACACAGCCCGACTCTCGACACAGCCCTGCAGCTGTGGCCTCCCGGCCTCCGCAGGGCTGAGTAGAAGGGACGGGTCCCCGCCCAGGACCTGCAGGCAGTGCTCTTCCTGATGTCACCCTGATACCGCCCTTGGTCGCCATTGGCACAAGGGCACCTTCCTGGCTTGTGGCCCCCTTGAAGTCCAGCAGTACATACACRTACACATACACACACACACATAAATTTTGGTCAATGAAAAGTCAGTGAAAATATGGTCCTGATTTAAATAGGTAAATAATAGGACTTTACTCATAACATCCTGTGCACAAATGAGCTGGCTGGGCTAGGGATCCAGTGCCAGATTTGGACACAGGAGACTATAAATTCAGGTTTTACTATACCCTTGCTATGAYTGTAAAATAATAATGTCGCACTGACTTTGCCTTTCTTGCCATTTTGAACCTCCTGCCAAGAAGCAAAATAACTCAGTAATGTATGTTTAAAAATGTTCTGGCTGAAAAGAGACTTGTAAACAAGATATCATGCTATGAAATCTCTAGAAGTTTAAAATTTACACATAGTAGCATGACATTAGGGAATTTTGAAGAATCAGAGTGACAAATATTTCTTGTGATTCTTAATAAAATATGTATTTCCTTGCAAAGATTGAGATGCACTTTAAGGTAGATCTGTTGTTTATAAGCATGGTTTGGGAACTGTCAGTCTTCTCAGCCAAGGTATTCTTTCAGTCAATCATAAATTTTGAAAGGCTAGTTTGTAAGTGACATAAGTTTTTATATCCATCCTGCAGACTCACTTTTAAGTTGCTAAGCAGCTTCATAAGAGTACTGTGCCTGAAGTAAAAGAGCTGATTCCCAGAAAAATCTTGAATGCATCTACAAGCATAATTACAAAATCTAAGTGTTGGCTTCTTGATCTTCTCTGTTGGTCACATTCAGATTTTTCTCCACATTAAGAGTATATTAAAGGCATGTTTTCCCCACCCTCCAGAGCTTCAAATATTTARTGAATGCTCTGAGGCCATGATGCTTCAGAAAGAAGTCTTCCTGGAATAAAATACATTCTACCTCATAAAAAATAAATAAAACAGAGATCACAAGAACAGGTAACACTGTATCAGCATTTTAGGACTAGGGACTCAAACTAATCTGGTAATAATGATCAAGTATCTTCTTTACTAGTGTTGACAGTTTAGTTCCAAAAAAAGAAACTAGTGGCACTGGGTGATTTATTTCTTTCTCTTTTCTTCCCATTCATGTCATACTCCCAAAGTAGAGCATCCAAGAGGGCTGAAATCCTGGAACTGAGTTAATATATCCTTTCAATCCCCGTTGAAATTCAAAAATGAAATCAATTTTCTTCAAGTGTTGAAAAATAYCTGCGTCAAAATGTAATGCAGCAGAGGGTATGGTAGCATGCATTGAGAACACTTTCTGCTCTTTACATCMTCATTAAGGCAAGGAAGAATAATTGGCTTTTGTTTGCAGCTGGATAGCTTGGGTAGCAGAGCCACACTTTAAAAGCTATTGAAAACATGGATGTTTCAGAACAGACTAAAGGAATAACAGAAGCTTCCTAAATATGTTCCTCTAAAGACAGATTCACAGACTGCTTTAAAATATTGTATGACCCCGCACAGGATTATATGAAACTGTCTTGCTTCCATTACATATAGTGTTACTCTTAATAAGATGATGAGAAGCAGACTGTAAAACCATTATCTACTCCTGGTATAATCCAATTAAGGGTAATGGTTTGTGTGCACTATCCACAAACCTAAACATACATTCATAATGTTCTTTAAACAGTGACTGCATTAATCAAATCATGCCTACTTTGGGAGAATTTCATTCTTTATGTACTCAGAAAAACTGTAGATAAAACACGCTAAGAGTCACTTAAAAAAAATGAAGTAGCAAAAGGACTACTTAACACTACTTAAATGAGTACCTTGACACTCTTTGCCATCCTAACCACTATGAATTACACTATCTTTGAACTACACGATGATCAAGATATTTGTTTTAATTCATTAAGAACATAACTGAACACAAAAATTCTGGAGATGCTGTTTATTATTCAACTACCGATTAAACAGATGGCTTTTCTTTCTTTTATGCTTGTTGTGTACAAGGTACATAAATATTTTGCTAAGGATCTTAAATTGAGATTAGAAATGATTAGTTAATTTGTATAATTATTACTTATCATAATTCAATGACTTTACAGCACTGTAACATTATATTATAATCTTTTCAATATTCACTCATTGAACTTAGCTAACCCACTCAGCTTCACACAGAATATCTGTGACAATTAGGGTCATTTATTTCTGTGCTGATATGTATTAAGCACCCTTTTATTCACGAAAATGGAAGACCAAGACAAAATTCATTCATGGGCCTGGAATCACACCTCTTTCCCTATTGTGGAAATCTCTTCACTTTGAAGACAAATATCTGTAAACTGTTCATTGCAGTTCCGTAACAATTTCCACTGTGGCTCTCGCTCTCCCTGACCGAACAACTATGACATATGCCAGACCTATCACAGAAAATTCCGGACCCAACCATATATTTCCATGACATCATTCAGGACAATAAAGGAATACAGGCCAGGTGAATCACCTCAAAAAAGGCTCACAAATAATTCCATGCTCTGATATTTTTTTGTGGGGCTGACAATGAAATGTTTAGACATATGGGCACCCCATGGAGATRGGTAGGAATCTCTGCCTCTGGATTTTTCGTGTCAGGTTTTCTCTCTAAGATCTCTAAATGACAAGGTATTGCTTTCRAATTCTACCCTTTTCTAAAGACTCTTGTGCCTAAAGCACATGCCTGTTATTTTTTGAGCTAGGACCCATACCTTTCAATAGAACAATGAGATTGAGAGTGAGTTTTGGGGGAGGAACACAGATGAGTCTGGAAAAGAAATGTAGCCTGTAGTTAGTTTATTCAATTATTCAAGTCCTTTAATTAGCTTTTTCCTACTAAAAAAGTCCTATGTGAAAAAGGCCAAATGCAGCTACAGCTGACYGCTATTCCAAGCCACCTGCAGTATCAATACTGCCTTTGGAAAACCTGCCAAGGAGAAGTGAGTGCCCAGGGAACTGGACAATTATGCCATCACTTTAAGAAAAGAGTTCCTCTATCTAGGAAAAATTCTTCCTAGGGGCTCCTTTGCTATCAATAATCTTAGAGCTTAGCTTTCAGGATTTACAATTTCAAAACAAAAGGCTTATTATRCATGGCTTGAGATGTGTTGCTTAAGCAATGAGACATGACAAGCCATGAATTTTTTGTGAGATTATTAGCACACTGTGGATGGTGTGATAATGTGAAAGGCTGAAGGTCAAAAGCAGAGTGATTTTAATCAACCAGAAAGTATCCTAATTACCTTGAAAAGCATTTCCTGCTCTACCCCAAGCTGTTGTGAAACAGAATGAGTCAAATAAAGAACAGTTCAAGCTGAGCATTTACTGGGCATTAAGAGTGCTGCACCTTACCTCCCTGAAAGACTGTGAGCAAGCACAGATTTATGACCAGGTTTCAAAGCTAATCCACAGTTAATATTATAGACACAAGTTACTGCAGAGAAAGTTCAAGCTGATATGAATGTGGCTTGTGTATATAACTGGTCTGCATTTTCCTTCATTTAGCAACATAAAGTATTCTAAAGTAGTATCTGTCAGTGTCGGGTATAATACCTTTATGTTACAGCTTTTCATACAGAAGAAAAAAACCTGAAACTCTAGATCTAGAGACTRTATCACCAATAGTTTGTTATATACAGACTGTAAAATATGTGTCTGGAGAATGAATTCAGTATTTGCCTGGAGTATCTAAATTTGTATTTGACTGAGTATGGCAACAAGAACGCATCCACCCCTTCAGATCACATTATTACACCTCACTTCGTGCCATGGCYGTTCAGAGCTCCACTGCAACACCAGCTCCAGGGCTTATCTCAGGCCTTAAGTTACAGAACGGGCATCTCTGCTCTCTTACAAGASTTGAGAGTCAGCTCCAGATAAGAATATACAGACCACGGTTAGATTCGTTCCTGCACTCAGTGGTGGAGCAGAGGCACTATCTCACGGAATGCATCAGAGACTCAAATATAAGAGTCCGAACTACATAAATGATTATCTTAAGAGTTCATTCAGTTTTCTCTATTAAATAACTCTTCTGATAGCTATTTAGAGTACYAGTATATACAGAAACTTAAGTTTTAGCCATGTTTAGATAACATCCGTAAAATAATGCAGTCCAAGATTTTTTGTGTTTTTGTGTTTGAGGAAACTTTTACACTTTGTCTAAATACATGTTTTGACTTTTTTTTTTTTGATGTGTTTAGTTATAGACAAGAAGAGGAAGGGAACAGAATTTTTTTTTCCATAAAAAGCTGCAACATTCTTTGCTGAAGTCTATTAGCAAGAGGTGAGAAACTTGAACCTTAAAGGATGGAAGTCCTTGACAGAGGTGCTCTTTGGCATCTTGTTTGTGCTTTGCCCAAAGGATGCATCTAATGGAAGAAATTTTTTACATGGGTACCCTTCAGTGGTACCTGTACTTAAAAACATGCCTAWTGATGGTAGGATACATGTGTATTTCTTGAAGAGCACACAGACTTCCTCAATATTCAAGTCACTGTGGGTAATGATTTGTTACATCTTTCACCTGAACACTAGGACCTAACTTGTGATTTTGTTTTAGGAGTAAAAAGTTCAATTCACCCATATTAGCCCCTAAGGAATTTTTTAATGAGAAATATTTCATAGTTACAACTACATTTCCTAGCACAGAACTAATACTTTCTGGCCCAAAGGGCTCAGGGGCACCTCACTTCTTTTGGAYGTTAGCAGAGCACAAGAACAGGTTAACATTGTGGCTAATTAATTTATTGTAGAAAACTTAGATGAAAACCACCACACTGCTGTTTTGTTCAATTTAGCATTTAATATGTCAAAATGGAGGTTGGCTATGCCTCCTCCTTACAGCTTGAATAGWATCAATATATTCCCACATCCTTTGTAGCTGCATATGAATAATATGTTTGCATGCTACATTTCTCTTTATGAAAATTGCCAGGTACAGCTTTCAGCTAACCGTGCTGTTTTTTTCTGGTTAATGTTCAGCACCTGTACTTGACTCACAACTTGACTCTCACATTACTAAATTTAAACAACACGCAGTATAGGTATTTAATACAATTTCAAGCCTGGAATTAAAAAACTGGAGATAAGAACAATAAAACTAAAGCTTTTCCAGGAAATCTCCTCCAGCAAGCTACCCACCAGAGTGTGCTGCATGGTTTGGCTGAGTCTTGGGAGTGTGAACTGACAAGCTGGCAAACTCTGCCTGAAGAATCGGACCTGGATGGTTATTTATGCTGTGACTGAATTTAAGTCACACATTAAGCTAATAGGCTAGTGTCAAATATTCTCTCTCAAAAAAATATTCCTTCTAGTAGGGCTATAAATAATTAGTTTCCTTTTTGTAACTTCCTAATTGCATTTTAGTGATTCTAACATATGAAAATATTTTTAGAACCTGTCTGCTAAGATTTGCCAGGAGAGGATGAACCTGTCATTTAGACAGGCAATGCAATACATCCAGATGCAGGAATCAAGGCGGACTTCTCAGTTATGCAGAGACAGCAGGGGTAAGAAAGATGGTGTTCAAGAAATATGCAATTCATCTGGGTYAGATAATTCAAATCTAGAAAAGTCCAAAATGTAAAGATTCTAGTCTCTTGAATACACTTTGGCATGTTGTAGCATATACAYTTCAAGAAAAGAAGAATTGCGTGTATTAGAGTTTTACTGTTTTATAGTAGTTCCRTTTTTTTCTTCTTCCAGACTAAATCAGAATAACTTTTTTTTCTGTTTTTGGAAACAACAAGAATGAGTAAGCCAATTAATTATGTGATTAGTCATAAAGATGCAAGTTTCCTGCTCTTTTCTACTTTCAAGATGACGCATGAACCAGAAAGAACAGATAAAAGCATGCATAACTTTTCACCTTCAGATTACACCCTTAGAGTTAGCCTCAGGTCACTCGCCCCCAAAATCCTACTCAAAATAGACGGTGAATGGAGGCTAGCTCTTAATGGCTAAATCTCTRTGTTCCAGAAGCTAGTACTTCAGTGGACAGAAGTAGGATAAAATGTGGTATGAGCTTTGCACAATGCAAGACATCAATTAATTTTTCATAATATTAGTTGTCAAACATTGTTATAATTTCCAAACTGGAGGTTTTCTTCTTCTGATCAGTCTATGCCATCGTAAGTGCTTTCCTCTTCTGAAATATCAAGGGTCCTTCTGGTTGCTTCTTGAGTGTTAGGTTAGAGAGAAGCCCCGCAGAGGGAAAGCTTAGCATTTCAGCACACCAGTAGCCTTAAGAAACAGACCGGTGCAGCATAGGCAGCTGAAGCTGCCTTGAGTAGGGGAATGGGTATATCTCTTTCCCTTCCTCACCTACACCAAGCCCTCTTGCCTCATATATGCTCTTGCCGTAATAAAAAAAGGACTGTGGGGCATTTAAAGAACCTAGAAACCTTTGCAAACTAGAGGGCAAGAAAGACATCGGGAGCTGCTTTGAATTCAATCACAAAATAAAAGCTTTGTAGTCTTGCAGTGTTCATGTTGTCTACCAAAAAAACACGTATATAGAGGACATGGCATTTCAGAAATTTTCACTGAAGCCCAGGCAATTCCAGTTTTCTGAAACACAAGAGCTCTGCATGAATATTTACTTACTCCTCTGAAACAATTACTTATTCAGGGATTCAGACTCTAATGCATGAGTTTTGACTGTTTATTCCTCAGCTCTCCTAACAAAATAAAGTAATATTTCACAAAAATGGAACCTTTATTTTCCTTAGAACGAATTTTTCTTCATTAAGCCTCTCAGGTTAAACAAATCCACTTTATTTAAACTTGTTAGATGTAGGATGTYTATCAAAAATTCCATCAGAAAAACAATTTCAAGTCCAAATATTAGGACACATTGTTCAGTATTTAGAGAAAAAAAAGTGTTAAATTTATGAGACAATCTCAGAAACCCCCAAATCAATAAAACTGCACCACTGAGCAGTTAAAACTGCAGTTGTAAGTTAAAGGCTATACACAATGTATCTCAAGGAATGATTAAAGACCCAAGCACACAGTTGTGCTTATTGCTATGAAACATAAAAATGATACAATATGTAGGTTTCACACTGAAGCTATGGCATTCATACGCTAACTGGAATTACGAGGCTGTGACGGCAACATCAGTCCTTCCTAAGAAGAATAAAGTCAGTTTGGGATTTTCTGATGAGAATTCATTTGACTTTTGACAAATATTTTCCATCAGAAAACATATTTTTYGGGGGGAATAAAAGAGATCTAGAAAGGGTTTCAAAAATGCTGAGCTGGGATGTTTTAATTGCATTTAAACTTTTTTGTTTGTTTGTTTTTCCTCGCAGTTTGAGAAGACTGTTCCAAAATACTACTTCAGTATAAAAAGAATAAGAACRGAATTGCTCAATGTAAGAAATAATCGTTCCAATGAAAAACAAACAAAAGAAACCACTYCCAACTCTCCCATAAGTTGATACAAAAACTGAATTGCAAAGAGGTTAGATTTTTGGAGTATTAATATGCAGATGTTTAGTACTTCTTGGCACACGGATTTATTTCACGTCATTGCTATTTTGGCAGTTAAGTTCCTCTCCCAGAATTTCATCTATTATGCTGTCATGTTTCGGATGGATTAATTCCCAGTGCAGCTAGCTATGGAGTACGGTCTGAATGAGAAGGAGAATTTGCTGTTTCTCAGAATAATAGCCAACCAAGTCCTGCCCAGCATTTGAAATTAACCCTCAAATTTCACTGAGTGTGATCAATTTTAAGGTGATGAAGCTCCAAGATAAAGATAATGGAAGAATTCAATTTACACTGTCATTTTGGAGTGTAATTAGAATACAGAAGACTGAGCAGCTTCTAACTAACTGGGGCAATTTCATGCCTCTTGGGACCACTTGTCCTGCTATCTCAGAGATCACTTGYGAAGCAGCCAAAGCCTGCACAACAATCAGCTATCTTCCCCTGCTGCAGTCACCATCATTTTTGATATAATGCTTTCGCAAAAGACATCCCTGTTTGCCAGTGAAGCCATGAAGAGAAGCATCGCCAACAAACCCCCATGTCTATGCAGTGGGCTCCTCACAGCAGAGAAAACTACAGGCTGTTTTGTGTCACAGCTGAGACGAACTGTCACTTCCCTTTAAAAACAGTTCAGTTAGCATTGGTATCATTCACAGTAACTGTTAAGAACAACATTAAGCAACAGCAGTGAGAGAGAAGAGTTGCTAGTGAGAATATCTTTATTGAGAAAATTAGGATTATATATGATTTTTAATTGAAATGAGAGATTATCTGTAGCTTATGTCTCACCTGAGCCATCAGACTTTTTTTCCAACATAGTTGGTTTCCCTTTTTGCTTTCCCAGCTGTACAATAGTCAATGTCCTACGTAGTGTTTGGTAAAGCTACTCTGCTGTATTTTCTAATGCTTAGTGTTATATTTTCCCATGCCTCAGTTAACAGATTTTGGCAGAATGTAGAAAAAAMCTGTTCCTAAAAGCTATTACTTTTAGTATTTTACTGCTAGTTTAACAGGATCAGAATCTGCAGACCAAAGGACTTTAGAAAAACTTATATTTTTCCCCACAAGAAAGATGCAATCCAACACAAGTGAACCAAAGCTACCTTAGTTCACAGTGCAGTATTCTAGACAGATCAAAAAGGCAGAAGTCGTATAAATCTGGATAATCATTTGATAACTTTGAACTTTCTTTTGCTGCCTCATGGGAAGTACAGAGAAGGCAGAGACAGGCTCATCTCAGAGGCACACTGCAATAAGACAAGTGGGAATGCACTCAAGTTGCAATACAAGGTACTACAATTAGAGAAAAAGACGTAGTTTGTCACAGTAAGGGTAGTCAAACACCAGAATAGGGACCTAGAGATGCTATGGAGTCTCCATCCTTGCGTATATTTCCAATTCATCAGCACAGAGCCCTGAGCAACCTGATCCAATCGGCCCTGCTTTGAGGGGGCTATTGGACTAAAGATCTCCAGAGATCTTCTCCAACCTAAATTGTTCCATCTATTACAACTGAAAGATTCATGAATTCATCAAACTGGAATTGAGTATAACACTATCATAAAATAAAATTCAGACACATATTCAACAGTTTTGAGTTAGCAATGTTCAGGGAAAGTTGAAGAAACTTTAATAAAGGAGATAAATAGGTCTCATCTATATGAAGTGCCTTTTCCTCCTCAGCTATCTTGTTATGAAGGAAGACTCAGTCTACTGGAAAATGTCTTTAACGGTTGCATAAAATCAAAATGGTCTTTTTGAAGACATCTTCTCAGGTGAAAGCTGTCTTGACAAATTTTGTACAAAATGGGAATTTTTCAAAATACCTTGAGCTAACAATCTGCTAGAACCAGATCGGCATTGTTGAATGATGTAGTGTTTCTAAATGATTCTGAGACTGGCTTCTGTTATTCTCTCACTTAAACAATGTTGTTCCTTTGCCTGAGAAAGCCAAAAACAAATTCCCTACTTACTATGGTGTAAATACTAGGAGCTTTGAGCTATTCCAGTTTGTATGTACCATTAAAATCATTAATAGAGAATTTCTTCTCCTAAGCTGTGATATTAGTATCACTAAACATGCATTTCTGTGAATAATGCGGTAGGGCTATATAACAAGAGAGAAAACTTTATGATCAATTAATGAGAGTAGGTAGTCTGCTCTCATGGTGTTCTGACTCTCCCAAACAGTTCCAAGTAGGCCATATCATCCATTCTTCCTGGAAAAACAGCTTCTATCCATCTTCTGCAAGCAYATTTTTGTATTAATAACTAGACAGAGTGTAAATTCTTAATCACCAAAATTTGTCATACGCAGCCTTTGAAGAAACTTCTGTCATATATGAACTTTCCCCTGTCAGAAGGGTTCTGCTCCGTCACACTGGAGTTCAGGTCACGGTTCTGCCTCCAATTTTCTGCATGACCTAGAAAAAGTGTTTACTTCCATTGCTTTCTCCATCCTCAATCTCCTGAGACAGAGAGACRCATTCCCTCACCTGACAGTTTCTGGGCAGATGTCAAACACTAGTTTTACTAGACTGAAACTTTTCTCAGCCTTGTTACCTTCTGCTAAGGGCTTACAAGATCATTTTAGGATTTTGTAGTCAAATACTGCATTTCCTTTGGATATTTTCAAGAAAGAAATAACATAGACACATAGAATATAACTGACATCAAAATTAAAGACCATTGAATCAAATAAGATTATTCCTGGGTTTAGAAAAGTCTCAAGCTATCTGCATATGCTGTGTCAGTTGTGTTCTTCTGGTTTTTTTTGACAACATGAGCTGAAAAAATAAACAAAACACCAAACAGAAGTGCTATCAAACTTTACTTCCAGTCTTCTGCTGACTGCTTTTAGGAAATAGGAATTAAAAATGAGATAGGCTTCCAAAGAGGAAGAGCTACTACAAAATAAGGTTTGTGGTATTTTAGCTTACACTATTAAAAATAAAGAATATTCATACTGGAATAATGCTGATGGAATAATTTTTTTGKTTGCCATAAATGAACAATTAACATTTACATGAGTTTGTGGATGGAGAAAACGGGATTTTAGTACCTATTTGGCAATGTTTCCCATGGCAATTAGATTACCATTAAGCATCAGGATCAGTGGAAAGCATAGAAAATTTTTGGACTATGTGCGATCATAATGACTGAAGCCTTTTGCTCAGTCCCTCAGACTTAGATATTCAGATTCTGATCCAGTCCTTGCTGAGATCTTGAGCAAACTGGCCTTTGTGCAAAACCTAGAAGTGTTCTAGCATTTTACCCAGTGCATCGTTGCACAGCTGAAAGAACTTCAATATGAAGGGAAAGCTCCAAATCCCTGTTATGTAAACGGGAAAAAAATTTTAGAGACATAGCTTACCGAAGAGGAAGGGCTGGAAACAGGTACCAGCTTTTGTTTTCTTACAGCTACTTTATCAGTCTGCAACAGGTGCAAAGATTACATGTCAGATCCTTTAAGTTACGGAAGAGCGTCTGACAGGTGACTCTGATTTATTGTTTATTTTCCACCTTTAGTAGAAGCTTGACATTTTGCTGAAGTCAGTAACTGGATTTCAGGGAAAGGGGTTTTTTTATGCTTCCCAAATGGGAGAACAGTAGTCATGTTTAGTAGCCCTAAAGCCCAGGGCTTCAGAAAAAGAAAAACCCCCCCCCCCCCCAAAAAAAAAAAAAAAAAAAAACAAGCCTACGACATTCCTATTTTCTCCGTTTCCCTTGAGAGAAACCTTTACTATATATATGGAGAGCAGCTCTATTAATGTGACTAATGGTAATAATTTTTGCAGGCACCACCAGAAATGTATTGTCTGACAAGGTCATAGAACATAAATCTAATTTTATTTCTAGGTGCTTTAATGCACATTTACTTAAAATGTGTTCCCTTCAAAAGAATTTCTTCAATTAATGACTCCAGATGGAAATGCAATTTTCTTTCTCTCACGGTTCATTGCTTTTTTTTTAATCTGCCTGTGGTACGTAGCTTCTAGCTTTTGTCTCCCAGTGGGTTCTCTTACACTGGAGATCAGATACCTTGCCTGAAAAAAAGTTGGTTTTTATTAATCATTTTTTAATTCATGTTAATGTTATATGTTGCTGACATTAACAGAAGCGTTATTGCCCAGTAATAAGGTATTACCACATTTCACTGCACTGTAACCTTGCTGTTGGTGTTCGTTTTCTTATGGCCCTAATTATCATCATCTTTTTATGTGTATAGCACTTATATGTGAAAAGACTTCTTTCTWCAGTAACATTAACTATACTTCCACTTTTCCTAGATGACACTGAAAGAATTCTAATTTACCCAAATTATTTTTCTTTGATATGACCCAGTGCAATAATCTTAGGTTTTATGAACGAAGATCCACTACCACTGCCCTTTACCTTGAATAACTGCTGAGAAATAAGCTGAATACCTGCTGAGAAATAAGCAGAAAGTGATGCTTTCCTGCCTAATCTGCACTGGCACAAATATCAGAAGTGTAGAGAGCAATGGTAAATTGTGAAGTTGTTTTCTTAGCAGCATTTTATARTCCTCTCCTCTAAAATAATTTGCTTTTTCCAGTGCTATAATAATGCAATCCCAGTTCCAACGTGATCTGAATGACTGTGGACTCCTAAGTACTATGGACTTTAAAGGGATGTACATGCAGCACAGGGCAGGGGGCTGTTTGCCCTCACTCCAGACCAAGAAAACGATTATAAAGTGCTAGGCAGGATCAGCAGGCCTGAGTTACCTTTAAAATCACTAGTTCAGACCCATGCCAACACAGATGCAAGAGGAAGATGGCAACACAGGTTAACATGAGAGGATATATCAGCTTCTCAGCTGGAAGAGATGTTTCATAGTTATTTTGTTACAAGAAACCAGGTGAGTTAGTTCCAAACTATTCTAGCCATGTCTGCATGAGCTGTGATCACATCATCAGCGTAACATAAACCCGTGCTATATCCTTATATTTTCTATATTTTGGTCTGTTGACACATATACAGCTCATTGCAAAGAATGAGAACTAAAAATTCTTGCAGCTCAGTAACCTATATTAAGGACAAATGGTTCCTGTAAAGACCTCCACACAGTAGGTCTTTGACTGAGCACAGTTCAACAGTGTCTAAAGGGTACAAACCAGCATGTGAAAGAGAAAATAATATTTACTTGTAATAGAAGAGGTGTCTCACAGGTGTAATATAAGGAACAGAGATAAATACAAAAGTTCAAGAAAAAATCCCAAACCTGCAACATTTAAAGCAAAAATTTTAAAGGTTTCAAAAAGTATGAAAGCCATCTGCTCATATCCTGGAGACTTACCTTTGACTAATAGGAAAGGAAATGGGTTATTAAAAAAAAAAAAAAAAAAAAGGTATATTTTCCATTTTTAAACTTCTACTGGGACCCTGAGTGGTGTTAGTAAAATCTTTTACTATCATAGAGTTAGCCTCAGAAATGTTTTTATGCTCAAAAATACAAGGAGTTTATATTCAATAAATGGGAAGTCACCACCTCAGATAAAATCTGCATGCATGAAAGACCAGTTTCTCATTTCCATTAAATTATCCATAAAAAACCCAATGTCATAACTCAATGTAGTTGTTGAATTTCCATTGCATCAAATTAATGATACAATTCAGACGAATTTTGCATGAGCTAGTGCCTTTTCTCCTTCATAGATGTATTTAAACATTTAGATTCATCAAAGAATTATGTTATTAAGTGTATTGTGGAGTATATTAAAAAGGGATTCCCACTGAAAGGTTGTTTGCCTTGTATAGCAATTTCCTTTTAAACTCTTGCTAATGACTGCTGCTATTACTTCAGTCTAGATCACTTGATCACCCGATAGGAAAAAAAAAAAAAAAAGGGACTGGAAATAATAGCTTTATTCATTGCTGACTCCTTAACATCTAGGGTGGTTTTTGTTTGTTATTAAAAAAAAAAAAAAAAGAAAAAAAGAAAAAGAGAGGAAAGAGAGAAGAGGAAATCTCATCAGACTTGTCATTATCTTGTCTGTAAAGAACAGTGATTTTGACAAAAGGTGGTTATTTTCTGGGGTTATTGCTCCAAGATGGTGCCACTAACGTTAGGAGGTTGCACAAAGACCACTGTCTTACTGCCTACTCTGTCGTTTAGGGCTCTAGAACAGGAGACGCTGTGGTGCTATGGTGAGACAGTGAGAGCACGTGCAAAGCGTCACTGCTGGGAGGTCCCCCCATCTACAGCAGAAGCTCCTCCCTGCTCTCTGCTCCCCATTAGCAGCCGAAGCAGCAGACACCATCCCACAGGTTTCCTCCTCTGGTTGCACCCCTTTTGATTCTGTACTTGTGAGGTTATTCAACATTTTCTTTACAAATATGTGAAGCTGTACCTCGTTAACACTACTGTAGCGTGGGGATTTCCACTAGGATAGAGGGAAAAAAGAGAAAGAATAAATGACTTGCTCAAGAGAGAAATTCAACATTTTACAGGCACGATCATATCTTTTCTCTCTTGACAAGTAATGCTACATTGCTTCACGTGGTGACATACCATTGGCACTTGCACTTAATTTCTCTGATAAATAGCATCTGACTTTACATTCACCCTAGCATGAAGCGTAATAAAGTATACACTGCAATAAAGAGCAAGTTGCTGGCCACTAGAAAATGTATATATTACAATGCACTTTTTCAGAGAAACATGCGATTTTATTCCTGCATGTGTAATATAATATGTAAATCGTTGCTTCAGGATGCTTGGAAGTGGTAGGAACTGGCCACAAATTTGTTAACTCTGGAGATCATATACCCTATGAAAGCATATTTAACTATGTAATGTTAAGAGTCTCTATGACATAAACCATGAAAGATGGATAAACAGGTATTAAAAAGAGATACTCCTTTTCCATGCTTTTACAAGTGTGAAATAGTTAACAGYGACCCTGACAGCAATACACTGTCATCTGAGCTGGCATAYGGAGAAARCRGCTGGAAAGCCTCACTTCAYGGGCTCTTTTATAAGAGACTCTCACATGCTCTCTTCTACCAGGCTCTTTACAGCCTCAGACAGGAATTACTGCAGCAGCAGCATTCAGTATCACTTCCAAGATTTTTCAGCCCAGATGGATGCTTCAGAGCTACCTACGCAGAAAATGCTGCTCAACCAGGGTTCCCTGAACTGTGAGGCACAAGTACTTTGAATAGTTCAAATACCACTTTTTAAAGTAACTGGGAGAAAAAGAGATGTTTCCATATAAATAAATAACACCAGGTCATTTTAAAATATCAGTAAACCAGAAAAACAATGGAAATTTATTATAATGGAATGGCGTAGAATAATATTGATTATTTAAAAGTTACATACTTTACTATTACTCCCATCTCTCCTTCTCCTTCCGAGATACAGGTTGAGCAACAAATCTGCATTTTCCTTTCAGTGGTTAGGTGTCCTTCAGCTAAGCACATACAAACAGATATACACAAATAAACAACTGCTTGAAGGAGAATGAGGTAATTTAGAATATCCTTTTTTTTGGCAGAGAATGCAAAAACACAGTCTGCCTGAGAAAGACTTACATTAGAGGAGCTTATCTCCAAGGAACACTGAGGCCATATAAACAGGTTTCAGGGCCTGTAAACTGCTACAGTCACAGGCAAGGGCAAGAAGAGGCTCCTCTGACACACACAGAAGTGATATCTTTTCTTTTTCAGAAGGCACTAGTCATGAAAAGGATATGAAATGGAAAAAAAAAAATGAAGATATAGTTTGGATGCCTTCCCAGGCCTGTGAACTCAGTAAGGTTTACCTGCTGCTAAAATATGATGCTCTCTAGTTTCTTACTTTAGAGAAATGCTGTTCTCTAAAAGGATACTGAAAAGGAGGACTGTCCCCCTTTAGGCTAGAAGAATTGTCAGTCATTTGTTCAGGACAGTGTCTGGCCTCTACTTAGTTTTCAGTGCCACTAAAACAGCAATTTCTCTTGAAAAACAAGAACTTTCCTTTTCTCTCTTTTCTCATCCTTCCTGAAGCCATCTTTTCACAGAATAATAACCTGTCATGATTCAAGATATTCTCTAAGCCAATTTGTACTCTTGCTTTTTCTCAGAAGACGGAAAATGATCAGACACAAAATACCAAAAAAACTACATAAATTCTCCAAAGTGGTCAAATACAGTAATATATACCATATTTCCCTAGCTATCACATTTACCCTTTCTACCAAATATTCACGACTTTTACAAGAACTTCTGTCCAAGTTTCTTAAACACTGATAGTGTTCACTGAAACACTTGGAGGTGGTGTTGAAGAAACTAATATAAAAGTTTGTTACTGAACATCTCCTGACTTGGTTGATGTAGGCAGTTCGAGCCTGTCTCCCAGAAATCACTTTGTGGAAACAAGAGGTGTGCAYACCTAACTATACCTATAACAGCTCTTGTGCTGCAAATACATACATTCAGATACAGAATTTTTGATCACTATATTAAGATTTTTCAAGCTTCATGCTAGACCACATTGTGCTGTGGAGTGGGTACATATCTTATACTCCAGGAAAATATACCTTTTTTGCATAGCTAAAAAAAAAAAAAAAAAAAAAAACAGAGATGCTATATCTGTATGCTTCTTTCTTTTGTCCGGCCAGAAGATAATCCAGAAACACAGGACAATACTTCAGGAGGAGTCATTTATAAACGCATAAGACGTCAGGACTGTAAGACAGTTCCTTGGACAACCGAAATGCAACACAGAGATTAAAAATGAGTATGGACTTCAAAATCATATTTAATGAAGTATGTGGGAGAAACGTAGCAACTCTAAAGTTTCTTCAAAAAGTCTTATTCAGAGTGATCAGTTCCAGTAGCCCACCAGCCCTGGAATGTGAGGACACCAGGATGACACACTAGTATCAAAATTAGCAATAGTTGCCCTTTCAATATAGATTGTTATAGACCTGTGACAAGTCTACTGATGAAACTGATGGTGTGATTTCTTAAGKCAATTAACATCTCATCAGCACTTGTTCAAAGTTACTGGTATAAAATGTGAGAGAACTCCATAATAGCAGCCTTCTAGAGAGTCAAGTTCCCAGGAGCATTAGTCCTCCTACCCTACAGGTGATGCGCAGAGATGAACATGAAAATGTCTGCCTATTAGATACTTCATCTTCCAGTGGATTAGCTGGATTACGGGAGGCATATCCTGAATATTAGTATGGAAAATTTTAGAAAGACGGATAAAGACACTATTGAGATCATGATGGAGGATAGATTTGTTCTGATACTGGTGCAAATCTCTAAGTCCAGTCTGGGCACCAAAATATGTCCACGCTGCTGTCTAGGTCTACTAAAAATGAGAAACAAAATGTTAATTCTAGTAAGGTCACTAGAATAAAGCAGTAATAAATAGCCCACTCCTCATTCATATGCCAGCCCCTACCACCAGTGTAAAGAATGCAGCTCCAAACAATCTGACTAGAATCTACTTTTAATTATCCAGCAATTTCTTTTGCAATGTAGCAGCCTGTATTCTGTTGAACAGCTRATTTTTATTCTGCAATATTTTGTTTGCATTATAAAGATCTTCTAGGTCAGTAAAGGTGGATACAAAATATTAAAATGGTTTAGAATATGAATTTAAAAATAAAAAKGAAGAGTAATAAACATATTTCTCACAGTTTTGTCTTAATAGTGTATAGACACATTTTCTCTCTTGACACTCACAGTCTACAAGCATCTGTGCCTTATTTTCTTCTGCAAGTAGCAAGAGGGGAGGTTGGAATTAATATTTGTTTAGGTCTTTTTTTAAGCTAGCTTTATATAGAGTACTCCTAACAGCAACGCACAAATAAAAGTCTACACAAATCTTATTTTGTATTTCTTTTCTACTATAAATCTGGAAGATTTGTAAGTTTTACCGTCACTTAATGTCAGGAGACCAGAATGCTCTGCATGACACTGTTGTGATTTGTCTGAAACAGAGCAAACCAGCTTTAGCCAAAGGCGGAGTGATGAGAGACTTTAGAGATGGACTTTTCTCTTGCATCAGGCTGATAACTATCAGATTGCATTGTCAAAAAAAAAAAAAATTATTTACTGTGACAGTCTATTAAACAAGTTTATTATTGTCTCTCTGTCACTTTATGTGGCTAATTTTTTGGGATAGCAAGGACAGCTGGCTTCAACTCCAGCCGCTTCTCACATTCTCGGTGTGAAAGTGCTACTCTGGGTTTAGAGAAAACTACTCTAGCTTTTATTCTCACAGTGAAAACAGATTGTCCAGCTGGTCCTAAGTGCAAATSGTGTTCTGCTGCTTGCCTTTGAAAGTGGGAGCATCCTATCATGAAGCGGATTTTATGCGTATAAAATACATTTCCTAGTAGCTACTTTCAACAAGTTCATCAGCAATGTATTCAGGCCTGTCCAACACAATTCATAGTCACTTTTTTTTTGCTTTCACTTTTCTACCAATCTCATTTTTACCCAGATTCTGATGTCTTAGGTCTGACTGATCAGCCCTTGCCTTCATTCAAAGTAGTATGCCATCCCTTGCAATAACACACATAAAGATCACACCTACTAGTTCTTAGTGACACACACTTTTCACTCTTTCAGTAATGCTATTTAAGTGCTTATTTTAGTATCTCCTAGGTGAACCCCAGTAAAATGATATTCTATTTGCAGGAAAATTCTGACCAAGGTCAAAAGAAGTTTTCGCAATTGCTTACTCACTTCTATGCAAGACTAGTGAAGAGTTAAACACAAACTAACTTATTTTGCTTCTTCAATTGCTCCTCCTTGCTGAAAACATGCAAAACCCCTGGAGACCAGAAGAAAGATGCTGAGAGTAACTTAAGCTACAAAAYACAATTATAGCTGCCAGTTTGAATATATCTCGCTTCACCTCTTACATTTCTACTATACCTGCTTTGAAACATACCCTTTGCTAAAAGGACACTGATCAAAGGAAATATGTGACAAAGGAAGATCCAGGTACTGAAAAGACTTTATAAACACTCTAATTACAGTCAAATCCTTTGCCAATGTTTACATCATCCTAGATATTTATCTACATCCATCAGCTTTGAGATAAGTTCTCAGGAAACCAGGCACTACTAGTGCCACTACTTTTACTGAACTATTCACTCCTTGCAGTGCACTGTTTCTGTCTTAGACTGCAAGATCCTTGGCTCATATTTGTTTTTCTTGCACAGTAATAAACACTGTGAAAAACTTTTGATTAAAGACCTCCATCTGAGAGATCCAGCAAAACAAACCTCTGTTTGTTTTGACACAGTAAAATTAAGCTCCTCACCTCTGGTAATATGAAAATTAAGGCGGTTTTAAAAAGAAGTAGAAGTGATAACCTCCTGCTGCAGGTGCTAAAGCACAGAGTAACTATAGAAGCCAGAACTGTGGCTTAGCAGGTTAGTTTTCTTTCAGGCCGGTGTATCTTTCCAAGCAGAAAGAAAATCACGAAAATTTGTAGAAATGGATACAAACATAATGCTTAGCAAATTGATTAATTTGTTCATCAGCCATTTCCTGCATGTTAATTCAAGCTCGCTCTCCCTCAAAAAAAAAAAAAAAAAAAAAAAAAAGGCAAATTGATGTGTGTACCGTATTGGTTTGTTAATTGACCATTAAGTTAAGGTTTGAAGAATTCTGATTAAGAAGGGTGAAAACAGTTTATTATGATCATGAGCAAATTCAAGCCTCAGGCAGTTTTAATGCAGAGACTCTATTACTGTACCTTTATTTATAGTTTATTACAGCCAATGAAAATGAGAACTGGCTAGCAAAAACAATTCATAAAATAACTTTTGTGCGAACACTATCATACTGCTCACTGCTGAGGCTAAGTGCTGGGGCACATTGGAAAAGATCAGGAAATATTACGAAAATGAGCTTTATCAAGCCACTTTGTCTTTTCTAGTGCTAGGAATGAACAGCAGAGTTTCAGAAGCCCAAACTGCTTAAGATGGCCATGACAAACTAACTTTGGAAATAGAAACCTTTGGGGAAGTGTGGCTGCCTCCAGGAGTCTAGTTCAGGTCTGCCAGCAGAATTCCCCATTGTATTGCTGCTTGTGACTATACTAGTGCAGGAACATATCATGAACTTAAAACGACTCAAARTTCAAAATGAACTCACAATGACAGTCTTTTTCACCTGCTTTTTCCAAGCATAAATTAAGACCAAACTGCAAAGGCAGTGGTTGATTAGACTTATTCTTTGAAGTGTGTTACAAAGCTGTTCTCAGCTGCAGCATAAGGTGTACCAATGAATACAGGAATGAAGGAATACACTGATGTATGCCTACATCAATGGGACACTTCTCTGTCAGATTTTTTAGTGCATTTCCAACTCTGTCATCCTGCCAATTGCATTAATCCATTCACAAAATCATTGAAAAATCAGATAGTTTCTTTCCATTCTCCAGGTTGCATCACTCTATATTTTGAATAGTTTTAATCCATACTGTTCAAGGGTGCAGATCAAGATCAGCTACAAAAATGTAGTCGATTAATTTGTAGTTGAATARTCAGGGCAGTGATCACAAGAAACACGCCATTCATCAGAGAAGCAAAATGCATCTTGATATTTGCAGCCCTGATTGTAAGGAATAATTGTCAATCTAGCATTTAATGCAAAAATATTTGTCTCTTCTCATGGATAATCCCAGGCAGATGAAGTCCACAAGTTTGTACTTCCTTCTAAATAGGTATCTTAGTGCACTAGTGATCTTTGTCATGTTACTTATTCGTGTGGTAATGGTAAACACAGACCAAAAGGAAGTAAGCATCAATGACACAGAACCAATGAATAACAAAGCAGTCAGATAGGTTTTAGAGTTTTCAGTTTTTTCAGTTATGTACTTTATTGTCAGACCTCTTGTCCCAGACTTTCCTCCACTCAGTATAGGAAGTCTTTCTCCTTTCTATGCAGGCTGATTATTTTCTTTAAACTTGCAGAACTTGGTGGTTGTGAGACCTCTACCTTTACGGAAGATCCAAGTCCTGTGATGAGTAAATTTAGTTTCATCCTTCTTCCAATTAGCTATTTTGTCCACCTAAAAAAATCCCATTCTTTTAAGAAATCAAGGCCAAATACTTTTCTCATGCTCTGATGAGGACTTCTTTCCAATTAAATTTTCTGGACCAGGAAGACATGATCTTCTTTAGCTTCGCTTCTTGCTCCCACACCCCAGGGAAATCTTTGAAAATGMACAGTGCCTGTGGCTGCCTTTGCTACTGGTATCTGACAACCAGTCCTGCAGGGCTAGATAAAGTGATATTCCAGACCAACAACTACCTTCTAGCCTACTCCACAACCATGTGTGCTCTTGCCTTGAACTTGACATATAGCTGAACCCTGAGAATGAAGATTTAAAACAAATCTGAGTTACTTATCTCCGTGTGTCCTCTGTAATTCCACAAATTCATCTGTAGTAATGTTTTTCTTGAGATTATTCTAGATTTGTGAGTGTAAGTGGATCATGAGAGAGAATTAGCAGAGTAAATCTGCAGATAAAAATCTTTTAAAAGAAACACTGAAAACATTTCTGTTGAATGATCTCATAAAATCAGAACTCTTTGAATTTTTACTGAGAAATTGTCTGAGTTTCATGAGGGAATAAAATGTGAGAATAGGTTTGAATGTGATTCGTATTCAATAGATTAGATCTGTTTTTATATTGTCATCTCCAAGTAACAAACTTGCTGTCAGTGTGAAACTCTTGAGTATGGTCTGAGACCTGCTCTGAAAGTGCTTTGGACACTTTGACAAGGATAAACTCAGAGCATATCAGGATGCAGCTGTGCTGGTGGCCTCTTTGGAGAATAAATCTGACAGCTCATCTCTCCTGTTCMTAGCTATGTATGCTTTTATTTCCACTCTTAGTATTGTAGTGTTGCTATTTTATTCTTTCCTTCCTTCTTTATACATAAGCACCCACTCCCATACCAATACCAGATTGCATAGTTTTAGTTTCTTTCTAAGAATTTACTGACAGCYCCACCAACGAGACAACAGAACAAAGCATTGTCCTCAACTAGTGACTGCAGGTGACAGAGGTATGCTAGTGTGGTCTTTCAACAGGTAGCAGACTAAGCTTAGGGGAAAAAAAGGTATGAGTATAGCACAGTGCTACTTACATCTTAAAACCACAATCTGACTCTACAGGAGTAACTGTAAACAAACTGATTTTGATAATCCTGCTTAACAGCAGAACGGTTTTTATGCCTCCCCTGCTGTCATACTCCAAAACATGTTACAGATCTATTCAGTTAGCTTTCATTCCATTTTACTACTATACTCCAGCAGTTTGGTTAGGTTGCCATACTMCATCAGGGGAAAGAGCCAGTGAAACAGGGAAAATACCTTCTAAAACTGAAAAACAAATATATTTCAGAAAGCCGTGAATGAATCAGATAGAATCAGCGTGGTACCAGAACGTTTCCTGAGCAGTTTTTCTGCGGATGGGTGGCTTGTTGGCTTAATGCAGGTTTCCACCACAGTTTTACCTTTGCTCACAATGTTACCATGGAAACATCTATGCATGGGAAACTGGTATGCCTTGCTGTGGGACTGGAGAATACATAAATTAGTAAACAAGGAAACAAGTAAAATAAATAAATAAATAAATAAATAAATCTAGGAGCACTATAACAAGAAAGGGATTAAGACATGCATCTTTTCAAAAAAGCACATTTTAACCTCAACACAATGTACAGGACAAGAAAGGCACCTTACCTAGTAGAAGCCATGAATTTTAGAAGCTGAGCTTTGGGGATGCTGCTCTAGAGTTTATAAAGCATGAGGAAGAAGTAATCTTCCYGGCAAAAAAGTTAGATTTCTAGCCTCTTCAAAATGTAGATAGTGTTGCAGATAGCCTTGGGTATAATAAATGCCTGACTTCCTCCAACTTGTCCCAAGCAATAGTTTGGCCCTTTTAGCCTTGAGACAGCCGTCAACATCGCTCTCTTTCTACTAACAAGAATTAATCTTAACCAATATCTCATAACGGCATAACTCTCCTGCACCTTTCTGTTTCCTGGGAAACAGTATTTTCTATCTCTTCTTTCTTCTCAACTTTCTGTATTTCATTAAATTTGTATTTGGTTTTCTGGCTTAATCTGATCTATACTTTTCCAAAAAGTGGTAGACACTGCACAAGAGGCAGTGCTAACTGAGTAACCTGCACTAGTACTAGTTACTCACAAGTTTCTCTCTTGTCTGCATACTTGACTGCTAGTTACGACATCAAAGGCAGCCTGTTTACTGGCTGRTAGGACTTCATTTCAATGCCCACAATAGCAGCTTTATTTAATATATCTAGAGAATAGAGCTCAGGATTATACTTTTTCTTTCTTTATATTCTTTCTGTGGAACTTAAACCTGCAAAATTAATTGAATCCCCTTCCCAGCGACCTTCAAGGAGTGTAAGACCTTGCAGTTTAACACTCCCCGTTTAAAACATGTACATTGGTTGTCAAGGATAAAGCACAATGTAACCRTACACTCAGTAGTGTCTTGGGAAGCCGAAGGTTACAAACCGTGCAAATTGCAGTTACTTTTTATAGGACACAACAGACACAGTCTATGCTTAGACAAATAGAAAGCAAATATTTCTATTATAARCTAGACCTTTTTATCACCTTGTTGCCTAACAAGCTATGATTTCATCATCTCCTCAATCCTTTCCTGTGATGAAATCTTATTTTCTACTSTTCTGTTTCTGTCTTTGTGAAATTTTCTGCCCTTGTTCAGAGATGTTTGCAATGTCAAGGTGTGATGGAAGTAACGGAGTTTTCATTARTCGGATATTAATATAGCACAATCCTTCTTTGACTTTATGGACATGAGSGTGAGAAATGGGAACTGTCATGGAAGAAAAGAACAAAGAAATTCGTAACGTAACAAAGCTATCTCACAGGGATACAGACTGTCAGGAAAGTCAATTTCCAGCTAAATTACTGAATAAGAATGGATCTGATTTTGTAATAAAAACTTATCAATGGTGATTAATTTACAGAGATTAAGGTAATGCTTCTTCCTGCCCCTGCTTTGAGAAAATAGTAAAATTCCTCTGCTTAAAACAATATCCTTCAAGGGGCGTAGTTCAGTGGGAGAGCATCTGACTGCACATCAACAGGTCCAAAGTCCCTGGTTCAACTCCAGGTGCCCCCTCCATCATTGCTTACAGCACCAGTGGTGTAGTGGTATCATGCAAGATTCCCATTCTTGCGACCTGGGTTCGATTCCCAGCTGGTGCAAAGAAGAAGCGAGCCTCCAAGCAAGCTGCATTGGCAGCCCTGTGATTGCAAAGACGCAATCTTCCCTGGAGGCAGCTGGAGCAAGACTGCACTTTTGGAAGCAAGACAAGCAGGATTGCAACTCTGGACTTCAGGAGAGCAGCTTTGGCCTCTTCAGGTACCTACTTGGAGGAATCCTATGGATTAAGGCCCTAGAGTGAAGTGAGGTCCAGGAGAACTGGCTAGTATTCAAGCTTCACTTCCTCCAAGCTCAAGAGCGGTACATCCCTAGGAGAAAAAAGTCCTGCAAAGTGGGCAGGAGATCTGCCTGGATGAACAAGGAGCTCCTGGTAAAACTCATACAGAAAGTACACAGAATGTGGAAGAGGGAACAGGCTAGTTGGGAGAATTATAAGAATGCAGTCGGAGTATGTAGCAATGAGGCGAGGAAGGCTAAGGCCCAGCTGGAATTGAGTCTGGCAAGGGATGTCAAGGACAACAGGAAGGGCTTCTTCAAATACATCAGCAGCAGCAGGAGGACTAGGGAAAATGTGGGCCTGCTACTGAATGGGGCAGGGGTCCTGGTGACAAGGGATACAGAGAAGGAAGAGTTACTGAATGCCTTATTTGCTTCAGTCTTCACTGCTAAGTGCAGCCCTCAGGAATCCTGCAGCCTGGACGTGAGGGAGAAAGTCTGGAGAAAGGAATACTTTCCTTTGGTTGAGGAGGATAAGATTAGAGATCTTCTAGGCAGCTTGATATTCACAAATCCATGGGCCCTGATGGATTGGGCACCCACAAGTACTGAGGAAGCTGGCAGATGTTGCCAGGACACACTCCATCATCTTTGAAAGGTCCTGGAGAACTGGAGAGGTGCCTGATGTGATCTGCCTCCCCAGATGATGCCCATCAGTAGTTAATTTTTAAAAGGTATTTTTGATGGGCAAATTTCAAAGTTCCTTCTTCCTTTTTTCTTCCTTCCTTCCTTYMTCTCTTTTTCTGCCTTCTCTCTTTCTTTCTCCTTTTCTTTCTCCTTCTCCTTCTTTCTCTTTCTTTTTTCTTTTCTTTCACCTTCTCTCATTCTCTTAAGTTCTTTCTTCCTTCTTTCTTTCCTTTCTCTCATTTTCTTTCATTATCTCTTTCTATCTCTTCATTCCTTTCCACCTTCTCTCTCGTATTCTTCTTTATCTCATCTTCTTTCTCCGTTTTCCTTTTTTCTAYGGATCTTGTAGGCTTTACCTTATCTTTTATTCCAAGACATTTGCTATGCAAATGTTGTGGTTGTCCTGATTTTTATATTCTTTAAACCAAATAAAAAATATATGTGACTATGCATGTATGTTATAATCTGCTTTGGAAAGGAAGGAAAGACAAACAYAGTGCTGTTAGAGGAGGGTGGGGAATGTGTCCTACTCCTGTGCTGACACTTGAGGAAGGGTCACAATCTCGGTAGGGACCAYTGGGGCCATCTCCAGAGGCACATCCTGCAGAGCACCAGGGTGGCTTCCATGTGTTGCTCCCACTCCCAGCACCTTCTCTGCCCTGGGCCCCACCAGCTGTGGCTGCRGCACACTGCAGTGTTCCCATGTGTCCCTGGGGAGCATGGATCAACACTGGTAAATCTGCCCCAGCGGTCTGCAGAGAAACCAAGCTGAAGCTTAGAGAAGTGCCTGAAAGATCTCACTATCACCCCACTATGTTTTGCACCAGAATCAGCATGAAGGAACCAAGGACCCTGCTTGGATCCTTCCTGAGGGCTCTGCAGGAACGTGAGTATCATGCCTCCACACCACAAAAGCCAACATTTTACCTCAGCAATCCCTATTTAATGAGTTTTTTTCCTCTATATTCTTTCTAATGTGCACTCTCCAGATTCCTTCACAGTCAGATACCTCTTTCATTCTTTCTGGAAAGCAATATATATAGAAGATGGCTATAAATAACACTAGCAATGTCATGGTAACTATGGTAACCAGTAGGCTTCAAACACTGATGAGTATGAGGTTTATAGGAGGCTGCTCTCAAGTTTACATCAGACGATCTGTCCTTTTTAAAACCACACTTACTAGAATTTTGGATTTTTCACATAACAGACACAAAGAAAATCTTTTCTTTTTTTTCACATTACAGCAAAGTGCTGGAGTGTTTTATTATTTCTTTCTAAAAACAGATGAATGTTGAAAAAAATACCTGAAAATGGATACTTTCTTTTTTTTTGTATCCTGGCTGCAATCATTTTTCAAGATTTTTTAGTTTAAGATAAAGGGAGAAGCCTTTCTTGTTCACCATTCATTACAACTGTTGTGTTTCATTTCTTAAGGAATAATTTAATTCATTGCAATTAAATTTGTGCATTCTGTTCTTTTATGCTGAGCAGGAGACTGAAGATTCACTATCTTAAAAATGAATRTAGCAACTGAGATTTAAAGAAGACTTAATTATGATCTATAAATAGTTACATGATAAAATAAAATAAAAATAGAAAGCTACTCAGTTCCCAAGGAGAAGGTGTAACTCGTGATGCAATTTACACATTAAGGAAAGGAGTCCTTTGGGTACATCTGCAGCCCTTTCTCTGCAGCAAAGCATAGACATGCAACTAATGATYTTCATAGTCACTGATTTATGAGGGAGGTTAATACAGTGCTGGTGCTTTTGCTAGCACCTGCCAGCATGGTGTATGCCTTTGCCTCGAAGCTATGTTTGTCGGTGCATCAATATTGGTGCAGCCGCAGCAGGGCACAACTGCCTGCAAACACCTGCCGAGAAGCAGGGTGAATGCGAGGATCGCCAGCGCTGGCAGACCTCCGGATGGCTGGACTGCTGCCGATCACAGCAGTGATGGTAGGACAGATATTCCTTGCTGTACGCCCCCAGGAGCTTCTCTCCACAGCGATTTATTACTCTTGATTGGCCCTTGTGGAAACACTGATCCTGATGGCCACAGCAGTCTCTCAGGTAGACCACTGTTGCACTTCAATATATTTGGAACTGTGACTGGGGAATGGGCTAGCATTCAGCTTCGTTAATCACAATAATGATAATTACAGCAGAGGGCCTGAAACTATTCAATGTAAGGATTGATATTCAAATGTAAATAATTCAATCAGCAAAGTCAAATCATGAGTAGAGAGCATTGATAAATTTCATCTCAGGAATACCTCTGGGAATARTCGGATCCTGAAGATCTATCTGAACATATTTCCTAGGTTACAGAGGAGGAAAATGGTAACCTCTGTGCTCCATGGGGGTGCTAGCGAACTTGTCAATGGATTATAGAAAGAAATAAAATAAAAACAATCCCCCCACCCCTGCCAGACAGTCCTGTTCTTTCCCATAAGCGTCCTGTCATAATCATTGCAGGCAACTCACTGCTGCACAGCCAGTTTGACTTTACAAGGGCATCCAGAGCAGAGAGTTTGTGAGRTCTTCAGTCCTCTTTACTGCATAAGAGAATAAACTATATTTGCTTTCAGAYAACGCCTGGGTACAGGGATCATTGGCCTCCCTCAGCATTACTTTTGCTCATTAAACTTCAGTAAAAGGACATCCACACTCTACTAGCTGAGTTTGTTACAGTAAAGCCTGGAGATTGCTCAGACAAAAATTGCAATATTTGACTGTCCTAAAGACAGTTCAACTTGGTTAGTTTAGCGGCAGGTGCTGTAAATCACATAGCAGGATTTGGGAGTAGCATCTTACAAAAAAAAAGTATTGCACTACTGTTTCATAGTCTCAAAGCTTTTTGACAGCCACCTGGAGATGGATTTTGGAAACAACAGTATGGATGCTCTGTCTATTCTTCAGAATGTCTTTGCAGCAAATGTGAATTACTGAGAAACTCTGATTCTCTTCAATCCACATGTTAGTGGAAGTGTTTGAAGGGTGACGCTAACTTCAGTGAATTTCAGAAATTCCCTCCACAGTGATGTGATTTGTTTTTTGGAATCAGTCTAAAGGATCTGTACTATTTTTCTGTTTAACATGACTACCCTCCTCTTTATGTCAGCTGAAAGTTTTTTGTGGTTTTAAATAAATGTGAGCCTATTAGAAAGAGCTGATTGCATTTAAATAGACTTCTTTTGGTGATAAAAACGTACAGTATTGGGAGGGAGTCAAACTATTTCATATCTCCAAACTCAGACTTGCCAGAGGGCTGAGTTTTTGTGAGTATACTGCAGAAATTGCTATTCATTCTAGAAGTATACCAGGTATGCTTGCTGCCTCTAATAAAGCTATTGTCTTTGCAATTTTTGCTGCCTTCAGCAGGAAGCAGGTTCATGCCCACCTCAAGCACCTGTGCTCCATCTGTCAGTAACGAATACTCTTGAACTGACACAAATGCCACCAGTAACATTTGCAGCACAAAGCAACATGCCGACTTTGTCAGTGTGGTGACCCATAACAACAGTAATAGATTTTCAGTGCAAATGCATTGGGGTGTTAAAATGGCTGTGGTCCCCTTTATAAGCAAGGGCACAGAAAGGTGGCAAGGACACAGCAGATCAATAAGAGTTTTAAGGCTATTCTCTGTAGACGGTGAGCCTTGATCTTGGAAGCAGTCACAGCTAACATTACATACATCCATTTTCCCATTGACTCCTGTGGGATTTCTGATGTAAGTAAAGTTCTTCGTCTGCAGTATCAGCCCCTGTATTTCTTCATCAGGAATTTAGGGTTCCTTGGGGCATTTAAACTTAAACATAAAGAAAGTATCCTTAATTACCTTCTTTCCCTGACAGTTGTCAAATGTATTGATTTTCCGCCTTGCCAGGCCTTTTCAGATTTTTTTTTCATTCTGATATATGTAATATATCTCTAATTAGAAGAAATTTCATGTTTATGATAAAATATTGTTGTGCCCTGGAATTCTACTATAAAGATTTGTGTTAGAATAACCTCTCTGCTAAATAGCAGTTATCCTGTCACTCACTTCAAAAGAGGAACAGAGAGTTGTTTTATGCCATGAACAACCTCAGGACAAAAGAGCAGCAATCATTTCCAAAACACTTCAGCCACTCACTTTCCAGGTCTTTTCTTTTCCCTTAAATCCAGTTTCTTATTTGTTTTAATCTAACCATGTTCTAAAGACAGTAGAAGACAGTGATTTGCATTAGCTGAGGTTAAAAACATTGTGAATAGCAAGGGAAAGATAAGACAACAATTGTGGAACATCTTTTCTTCCACTCTCACAATTTCTATGGTTCCAGTCAGGCATTATAATTATTCATGACATCTTTTTATATTTCCCACAGACTCGGGCTAAATACTTGGGTTCATCTACAGTTCCCCAGTTCCTGCTTCATTGTGCAACTGGCCATAAAGTGTTTATAAAACAGATTTGCAGTCTGCCCATCAGAAATAGCCTCTACATGAATCTACTTTACATTTGCAATAGCTTTACAAAGCAAATGATCAGAGGCAAGTATTTTCTGAAGGTTCTCTCTTAAAGCAAATTTTCTATCTTACATTTCCGTGGTAACAGCTGGCAGAAGTAGATGCACTTGCCATGATTAGGGACCCAGAGCTTGCTCCACAGTTTGTTTACATGATGTTTTTTTCACTAATTTCAGAGGGACTGTATTCTACTGGAAATAAAAATCACATAGGAAGAGCCACATTTGGTCCTCCAACCACAGAAAGAAGCAAAGAGCTCCCTTTGATGTTAATGAACTGCTCATACAGATCAGTGCAGYGTACAGTTATTATTAAGGGGCAGGAGGGTGGCATTCCATTTTCTTTTCAAAGGCCTTATTTGATAGATTTGGGACATATTCTATTAAATTTCTTCCACCCAGCACCTGCCCCTCATCCTCCTAACTCTTCTTATTATTCTGCTAGAACTCATCTTCAATCTGTACTAAATTTCTGGCAAGGAGCTGAACTTTATCATGTGATTCACAGCACCTAGTACAACAGTAGATAGACTAGTCTGGACCAATGTAAATGTTGAGCTATCTATATCTGATTTCATCGACTCCAGTCAGAAAAAAATGCTCTGCATTTTGGAGTGTCTTTAGTCAGCTATGGATGGGGGATAGAAACACAGCTATGACTTCAGTGGCATTCTTTGCTTCTGAATTGCACCAAGCTTTTATTTGCATCTTTCAAAATCCAGTCATATTTGACAAACTGCCCCTACATGTCAAAAAGAACATCTAACTCCAGTTTTGAAAGATGAAAGGTTGCTTCTGTTTTCTCTGCCATAAGTGGTTTCATCATTTCTATGATTAAATGAATTGAGGGAGGACGAGACACAAAGAAAAGACTGTAATATATTGTGCAGTCACAGCAATTGTGACAGAAGAAATATTTTAATGTATGCTTTTTGGACCTCCCAGCTCCCTTCAGACTGTATGTACTGTGTGTACGGTAGGTTCTTGTTTTCCTAGATATTGCCTCTAGTAACCAGTTTCGTGCTGTACTAGTCCCTTCCTGAACCCTACTGTTTTAAATATCTTGCTCTATTCCTTCATTACTTTCTGTTTCAATCTTCTTTTGGGGGATTAGGATATACTGAAGTGCTTCTTATTGATGATAACAACCATGTTCATAATCAAATGACTTGATCTAAGAAGACAGATGGAAGGGAAAGTGAGAATAGAAATAAAAAAGGGCACACAGATGAATAGTTTGGAAGGGGGGAGAAAGCAGATGGTGGATGAAATTCATTAGTTTAGTGTAAATGTATTGATCTTCTCCCTGACTCCAAAGATGTGGTTTACTTTCCCGACATATACATGCAATCTTACTACCACTGGTTGACAGTTTTTCCCCAAATTCATCCACCCCTTGCAGTTTTTGGGGGGTGCTAAGAAAGACTCTTTGTTCCATCTGTAACAAAGAAGTCTTTGTCTAACAACCTCTCCAGTTATGTAGCTAAACAGTAATGAATTTGGTAGAAATCTAGATATTGGAAGGCAAACTTGCTGGTTTTAGCCATACTGAAACTGTTAATTGGAAAATATGAGCATATGTCTTTTTTTTGCCCCAGGAGACTGGAGTACTATGTGGATACAAAGGATTCTTTTTGAAAAAATGAAATTCAAAGAGACTAAACTGTATTTTTGGGGTAGCTCAAACAACAGCCAAATAAAATACATGGTAACTTGACCAATAATTGAACTACTTCTATCCCACATCAAGGATTTTTTGAAATGGGCAAGAGTTATTTAAGCAGCTGCCTGAATCTGGATAATGTCCAACTAATTTCAGACAAAATTCTGTTCATCATGAGCATGTGAGCAGAAGGAACAGAAGGACCATTTGCAAGACAGGAGAAGGGACTTTAAAGGACTGTTCACCTGAATAAGATAAGCAGAATTTGTCATGGAAAGAATCCAAAATAATGTTTTTAAGTGAATTTTATAAGAGTTTTCTTCATTCATGATATCACAGCAATTTAAAAATCAAGATATGTGAGCAATATTTAGAAAATTGAGCCATTAGGACCCCACTGCAAGCTGAAAACCTGATACTGTGGTTAACTCCAAGGGGTTGCTGCAGAGCTGCCTCCTATTGAGTCCACAGGGACAGCATCTCTATCATCGAACAGCTGTGAATTGCCTTTAATAACACTGATTGCCTTTTCAAATGAATCTCTTTCTGTGGAGTTAATTCCTCCCCCTGGATGTATTAGTCCGACGGTCTCTTGCCCTAACCCGGCTGAAAGCTGTGATGTCAGGGCATCCAGCAGGCACCAGAGAGCAGAGAGTTTCATTTTCCAAATGGATGTTCACAGATTTTACTGTCTGTGTGCAAAGAAGGGGACTCCGTCAACGGCTTTGAGGACACCAGRCAGTACTTGCAGCTCCTTTCAAAATGCTTATCATGAATTCCCCCAAGGCTGGGACCCTCTTTTCTTTACACCGAACAGCTGTCAGGCAAGCAAAGCTGTGCCAGATCATGGGGAAAAAAAATTCTCTTAAACCAAACGCAGAGCACATTGAAATAAACACTAAGATATCAGTTAAATTAATTGAGCTTTGGATCTGGCCCATAGATGAATTCTAAATCTTAGAGTGATTATTCTGTTATTCTGTTGCTTATTTGACTAATTAATTTAAATAATTCTATGTGTTGCAGAACTATTAATATTGGAGAAGCAAATGATTAATTTAAAATCTAATTAAAGAACATCAGGCTGCCATCAAGAAATGCAGCAAGATGAAATAGATATCTGCTGATCACTTAGGTTTCATCATTTTCAGTGGATGGAGACAGACTTGTCAACCTTAGAAAACAGGTACTATTTATACCATTTATAAACTAGGAATAACAGAGACATAAATTTTGACTGACTTAACTACTAAGTGATTTTTTTGCTTCAAGTAATAGATGAAGTTCCCTCTTTCATATAATGAGTAATTGGAACATAAAGCTTCCATCTGGTTTAAAGGATTTTGGAATTTGTGTCCCAAAATCTTCAAAGTATTTAAAAATAAATGTAGTGATGTAGCCAAATGCTTTTAAATTGGTCATAACGGTTACTGAGTGAGTATACTAATTATATTAAGATTGGATTGCTTTTTCAAAGGGTTTGATTAGAAATGCCTAAGGAAATGTCATCTGGAGCTTTCACTAGAAGAAGGACTCAGGAATGCTTTTTACGTGCATGTGCATGTATATGTTTTGTTCTTGGCAACATGCCTCATACGTATACTTTCTGTAATTAGCAATAAATTGTACATGCTACATTGCTTCTCTAGCTCTTACTATCCATTAAACCAGTTATCAGGAGAAACAGGAAGAATGCTTATGCTGCAGTTTGTAGAATTTATGTTTCCAGGACGCAAGCATGGGAAAGTGAGTATTTTAGCATTCACGACAAATGCACATAGAGTAGCTTATGGAGATAACAACAAAAATATGCAGACTTTCTTTGCTTGGAATTGTAACTATTATTTTTTTGTCATAATAGCTGGAGAAGTAGTGTTCAAACCAAAGACTTATTTCTATAAATCTTAATTTGCGTTTTGTTTTGATGACTATAACATGCCCTCAGTTTTAAAAGGGTTGGCATTGAAAGAGCATATGAGCTTGGGACACTTCTGATTTAGAGAATTAGGCTGAATTTGTGGTTATAACTGGAGATCTGTTCTTTTTACCTACTTCTTCAGAGACACAGATACATGATTTGTTGACTCAGAACACTTTTCAAAGCTTACATAAATTGAAATATTAAAACTCATGTGGCAAAAGAGACAAACTGTCATGTTGCTGCAATGTGATGCAGGTGTAGGGCCAATTCCTAAAGTCTTGTGAAGTTTGAGTATCACTGCTCTATATTTTCCCTTCCAGCTATGTACATATAACTATGTGTACTCGACACAGGAATGCCTCTCTGGCTGAATCATGGGAGGAGCAACTTTAACAAGTTATTTCCCTATTTTATTGTGAGGTGGAAAGTTGTCCCACCATATCTGATACAGACCCATACCTACATTATGTGGTTTGACCTGGAATGCTTATAACTCTGCTGAGACCAATGGAAGACTTCAGAGATCAAAGCAGCAACCCCTACTCCTCTTCATTTATCACCTCTTGTCTGAGAATTATCGAGAAGTTTAACAATAGTTATTGCAATTGTTGCAATGAAAAATATTGCAATGTCTCTGGTATTGACATAGCCCTGCCACAAATATGGTGTACACAGGTGCTAACCTGTTTGCTCAGTGTCTCAGGAAAGACATGAATTCTCTAGCTTCAGGCTATACATTGCAGAAAAGGACAAGTAGTGTCGGAGGGGTACTAGTTTTAGAGTTTCACTGTACCAGATCCTGAAGAAATACAAGGAAGTAAAAACTTTATTCAGGAGACTTTCAGATACTCCAAGATGAAAGCATAACAGAAACACAACAAATAACAGGAAACAAGATGTAGGAAGAATGAGGTGGGAGAAATTAAATTGGACAGGTGATGTTTACTGCATTTATTGTATTAAAGAARTTGAAATGTTCTTTCCAAATCAGATCAAAAATTTGGTCTCAACTTTTTTGTTTATTTTCTTTAGTTTGGCGAGTTTTTCCTTTCCTTTTCTTCTTTTTTTTTTTCTTTTTCTTTTTCTTTTTTTCTTTTTTGGTAAACTGGTTATTAAAAATGAAAAGAATTGCCTGAAATTTTGGGGTTGATATTGACCTTTATAAAAGGTAGACAAAAATACACATCTTTTTTGTACAAATTTGGTTACTTTCAAAATTGGTAACCGCTTTTAAACTGAAACATAAAACTTTCTATTAAAAGAAAAGAAAAATGCTTTAGGAATTACTAAACCTTCTTCAGTTTTGGGGAACTGAGAAGTAATCAAAATCACTTTTCCAGAAAAGTTTTGATTTTTGACAGATTGTCCTTTAAAGCACAAAGTTTTTATTTTGAAAATTATTAACCAGCAAAACACAGTAATGATTTTATAGATTGTGATGGGTATAACCTCAGGCTTCTACAACATTTAGAATACATTTTTGCTGTTCTAAATAACTCTCATTTTCATCTCTCAATTCCTTCCCATAATGTAGTATGGGACCATTCATCACTCTGCCATGCTTCAGCACAGTCACTGTAGAAGCATTTTCCTCTCACCAGCCTTTTCCAGTTTCAGATCCTATCCCATATTGCTTAAAGCCATACACGGCATTAATAAATACCATCCTCAGTGCCCGCCAGCATTAGTCTTTGAGGAAGCTTTGTGGGAAAACCAGTAGAATTAACAGCAGACACTCTAGGAAATGCCTATATTAAAATATTTTTTTCCTTTCTCTTAGTGGGCCAAATTTTATTATGGTTATGATCCACTAGGATTAGCAGATCACATCACAGATCTTCCTCATTTCTGTTTTCTTTTATTTTTATGACATTCCCCACCACTTTATGTAAGGTAGCAGAAGCGATTTTCTTTCCATGACCAAAAACCATCATTTTGACCTATTGGACACATATTGCCCTGTTCTGTGCATATGACACCGTATGATCAAGTCTGAATGTTACTTTCAATCCTAGTGTCTCTGTTTTAATGAAAATGTTTCTGAAAAACTGGATAAGGTATTTCAAGGCCATATGAGATAGTATGTAGAGGCTGCAGAAAATCCATTAAGATGAGAGATTTACAGGAATTCATCTCTTTCAGTTATCAAAAAGGACCTTGATGTACAACATGATTGCTGTGGAAGRGTAACTTCGTGAGGAATAAATTCCGTGTACTGACCTTGTCTCTTACACAGAAGAAAAATGCATAGCAAGAATCAATTTCTAGAYGTGAATGTCCAATATAAATGAAAAACAGGGAATTTTTAAGTAGAAATGACAAATTGTTYGGTTACAATCTGATGCAGAACAGAAAAAAAATAATTGAATTCTCAGAAATGTTCATAAGCCAAAACATTTTCAGTCCTACTTACAGTAACTCAGATTAGAACAAACTGGGGCCATGACTTCTGCCGTTAGCCTTTAGGTGCTACTTTTAACACTACAAATGAAGTACAAGTTGTTATCTTCAACTGCAGAAATGCTTTTACTTTTCCAAGAACAAGCACATCTCAACAACAACCAAAAAAGTTAGAATGTAACATTTAATATTGCTACTGTATATAGAGAATAAATTATATGGATTAATAGGAATGGGGAAGACCTAGTCTTACAGAGCATAGTTTTTTTAAAACAAGATGCTTGAAAATCAGTACTTTAGAAATATTGAAGATCAAAAACCTGCGTGACCTGTCTTTACAAAAAGAAATATAACACAAATAAAAAAATTAATAAAAAATAGTGTTGCAGTATAATGTGAAAACATTCAAACATGCTTCCTAAGATTGAAATGAGTACTTACTAAGATTTTCAGTGACAAATAAAGCATAAATATATCCTTTCATCTATTAATAGTACTGGGAACTAGACGTTAGAATAGCCTGGAAAGCTCTGGGTGTCTCCTTTTCACGTTAGGTCTAATGGAAAACATTTATCCTGCTGCTCAGAGCTGATGCCAGTTTCTGTGCCTTTGCATCTTGGCAGGAAACAGTAGCAATACTTCAATCTCTTTCTGATTTTTTCATAGGTCACAGTAGACAGGACAGTTCATTACTGATCAACACCGTACAAAAATAGCAGCCTTGATATTGAGAGTTTGGGATATTTTTAATGCTCCCTAACACCAAAAAGACTCTATTCAGAGTCCTAAGTTATAGTGATGACATCCATCAGAAGCCTGATTCTTGTCATTAAGAGCTTTCTTAGCACTCCAAAAGCCCCGTTATTCACCATCTTAATTTGTTACAGCTTGTGTTCTAGTATTTCTGTATCATCCTTCCACAGATAAGCAAAGACATGATAAAAATAGAAGTGTAACAGGTCACATTTCTGCATGTCAGCCTAATGGGATAATTAAATGTGCTGTTTATGGCTGTTGATCTCTCCCATCCTGAATAAACTGTGCTCTAACAATATGAGATTTGAGTAAAGAGAAATCTCTGATCCAGGGCTGTTACTTCTTTATATAGCTTGCTTTTGCTACCGTATAGAGTGTAAAATCCAAGCCTGATATTCCTTCGGATAAACTAAGAACATCACACAGAATTTTTTATTTGGTCTTTCTGTCTTACAGAAAGGCGTTCAGAAAAAACTATGTAGACAATTCACTGTAATATTTAGGTCAAGGTTTGAAAGAAAATGTTTAAGAGCATTCAGTGCAGAGCAATTTCCATATAATAAATATTACAATTTCTTTTGAGATCTGAACCTTTGATGGCAGTGAAATACATTTGCAGGTCCTGATTTTTTTTTTCTTTTTTAATTTTAACAATAGGGTAACAGTAATTAATACAACCAATTTGCACTTGATGGTCAAGATAAGGCACAAACACCTATTATATTCTTGTATTCAATTTATGCACATCTAAGTGTCCACAAAACACTATGTTTGTGATTATCAACCAATTTTTAGTTTGTCTTCTATAGCATAATCCCTGACATTTTGATAAATTCTAGCTTTTCTTGTCTATTTATCAATTCCTTCTGTGTATACATACTTTACTGAAGAAATAGATTTTATTTTTTGTTGTGGAATAATTTTACTTTTTGCTTTTTTGTTCTAGCAAAACAAAATATGGTGATATTTTATATCTTTTTTTTTTTTTTTTGTAAAGTGGTAAAAATCTCTTGTTGCAAGGACCATTTAATCTGTGAAGTGTAGTTTACTGAGATTTAATTCTCTCTAAAGTCTTTGATATAATAGATATAATTAATATTCCATGGAAAGTGGTTTTAGGATCATTGAATACCATTCTGAAATCTCTTGAGTCTCTCTGTATCAGATGTACTTGATGTGTATTTTCCAGAATTTTTGTTGTGTTCTGAGTTTATCTCAAAAAARGAAAGAAAAGGGGGGGRAAAGTAGCACTCCCAGCACTGTTCAGCACACAGAACATTGTGCCATGATAAACGAAGAGAAAAATTCTGCTTTCGGAGAATTTCGGAGTTATAAAGAGGACAATCACTAGCAAAAACATTACATCTCAGCTCAGCATAGTTTCTCAGTCAATTGTCTCTTTATGCAATTCCATTTGAGAAAAAAAATGAGTTCTGCTTTCCAGTGCAATGCCTGCACTATAAAACCACTCCTTTTGGACTTTTCGGAAAGACGCCTGTCCCTGCTTCACTCAGCCACGGCGTCAGTGCAACCCTTGTGCTGCCAGACACTTTTCTTTCCTCTTTGCCCCTCAGGGGATCCCAGTTCACGGCTCAAGAAGCCCAGATAACCCTTTCACACAGCAGAGACGCAACGGATAGAACATCTCAGTCCCAGTGCACCTGAGATAAAATTCATATTTAATTTATAAACATGGCAACTCTCATCCAGCCAAAATTCAAAGTTTTCCACAGAGAAGATTAGGTGACTTGGTTGAGGCAATGCTCTCCTGAAACTGAACTGGAATTCACATCCTATTGATACAACGCAACAGCAAGAACAACAAGAATTGATTGCCTTAATATTTTACCTGTAACAAGCTGGTGGCAGTCTTTTTGAAATAAATGGGACCTAAAATAGGTAGTATTTTGTCAGCCTCTGGGATTCAACTCTATATTCAACAGCTCAGGCTTCACTCTGCACTTTCCTGGACAGGCAAGTTGCTTCTTGCACCACTATAGTGGTCTCTTTCCAGGGAACTTCAGAAATTACATAGTTTGTCCTAGACTGAGGTAGGCATCCCCTGCCATGGGGGCAAAAACTCCATACATTTCCCTTGCTCTAGGTTTTCCTTCACTTCTGTGCTGACAAGTAGGACACCACAATTAGAAAACAGCAATGCCAGTGTATGTAACAAAAATAAATTGTGAAGTACTCTGGGATTCTTAGGAGAGAAAACAAAAAGAAAGAAGCCAAAAATGTATCTATTTTTTTCTAGAAAATGCATGACTGCCAATATCCAGTCACTAATACACTTGCACATGTCTAACTCATTTTATTTTGTATGAGTCATATCTCCAATACAAACACAAATCTCTTGTGACAAGGCTCCAGATGGGTTGTGGTAGTAGTAAGTGGGACTGCCAGCAGCAAGCTGGTGGAGAAGCTTTCCCAGTCTCTCCACCAGTGCAACATGGCATTCTGCAGTGCCAAACGGAGCAGCAAGTTATTATCTAGGTTTCACAGAGATTAAAGCCAGACGGGACTATGAGATCTGACTTCCGACTTCTAGACTCACCCAGATACACTATTCTGGGACCGAAGTTTCCTGTCAGACCAAAGAACTTCTTTCTTCTAGAGATTAAAATGTGTGTTGTAAGCAGAGGACTTTTTCGCTGATGTCTCTAGCTGGCTAAATACGTCATGCTAGCAAAGCAAAGCTGAATTTATAGCTTAGTCCAACAACCCTAGAGAGGTGGAGAGTCTCTCCTTTGACTTCACTGAGCACTGGATCCCATGCTATGTTACATGTTATTCTCTGCAACTCTGCCCCTTCAAATCACTGAGCAGGACCAGAGAAAATACAAGTCTTTAGTAGACAGGAATTTATATCATTAAAAAGGGAAGAGTCAGCTACAGAAAAAACAGTCCAACAAAATCATTAGTTGATTTATGTGTGAGCTTCGTTCTTTTGGCAAGGTACGAAGTCACATCAACATCAAAAGCTTGCCTCTCCCGGATAAACCAGCATCAGAGCTTATATTGTCAACCATTTAGCGGTCATTACCACTTCCTACAAGAGGTAAAGCCATAATTTATCATACTACAGTTAGTCAGCTCGGGTTATGAATGAGTCTTAGTGAAAAGCCATTCAGTTTAGCACTTTGTTATCCCTCTTTGGCACAAATTTGTGTATTTATTAGTAAAAGCACAGATACTGGTGATGTTTTTATCTTATTATTGAGATATTATGCAAAATTCTTAATCAGTCTCTGCAAAATTCATATATGTTATAGACTTCTACACTTCATCCTTTTCCTGTCTTAAGTTCTCTTGAGGGAAACTATAATTGCACATTTGTTAATTTAAAAGGTAGGTATCATCTCTAGCTTAATTGATAATGCCTTTTACTATYTGGCTTTAAGGTCAAGGTGCATGTRGGAATCCCAGATCAAACTGAGTCTCGTTGTGCTGGTGCTGATTAAACAGACAGCAYTGATATTTTCTTTTCAAATGAGTTGATAATTTGGGTATCAGATAGGAAATGGTAGGTAAATAGAACTGACACAGGATCACAAAATGAACAGCAAATTGAGGTGGATCCTATGTATACAGCTCCATAAACTTGACATTCCGCTGTAGTCGCAGTTTTAAAAAAAGATTATTTTCTCATTGAAAACATACGTAGTGTGAGTTCAGATGTCTTTTACCATAACTGCACCTTAATTGTCAGGCACTTCTGTTAATATTTTGATTTTTTAACAGACAATACTCCATTCCTTGACCTCCCTAGAACAAGGATCAGCACCTCCTATGCCAAACTGACTCTCGACCAGTAAAGTAGTATYTACCTGATTATCTCTGAGCATGTGCTTGAGCTCCAGAGAGGGACGTAAACCGCTCCCATGGATACACTTGTACACTGCTACACAAGGACTGGCTGGTGAAATGTAGATAAAAAAAGACAGTAATTGAACAGACAAGAGATTTTATTTTTCTTATTACTAGTCTAAAGATGAAGATAAATAAACATTTTTGTTTCATTCAAATAATTTATAGCAAACTCTCAAATCTAATTTCAGTATTTCTTTTTCACTATAGTAACAGYGATGCCATGCATGCACATTCACTAAAACAATGCAGCCAAAGGTAGTCAATGGGAAACAAGCAAATAAATACCTGTGTGTGTGTGTATACTGAAAAGCAAAGTGTTTGAGCCTTCTTGCTCATTTACAGAACAAAATAAGAAAAAAATCATGAAGTCTGATGAAAACATGAGTAGGTTTTAGAGAAAATKTATAAAACACAGCCCCAATTACAGCTGTATCAAAAAGTTATTAGTAGGACCTTACAATAATATTAATGGCTTGAGAAGGTTTGCAAATACTAGTCCAGGCAATAGAAGGGTGATTTTTCTTTGATTTCTGGTCTTACTCTTTGAAACATGATCAATAGAAAGTGTCAGCAGGGCTGTATTCCTACAGCAAAGTTTTGGCTGTTATAAATCAGTGCTGCTTCCTCTGATTTATGACTGCTTCTGAAATGGAGAAAGAGGTGGTAGCTRGAAATGAAATTTGTAATATATTGAGCTATTTTGTTAGTTAGGGCTTTTTGTTACATCGACCTCTCCAACTAGCAGGCACTAGGCAGAGAAAACAGTCTAAATCCTGTCTAACTGACAGCCTGGGATCTCGTCCTTGCAATGCTTCTTCAGGTAGCTGCACATTGATTTCCACGCTTATTGCAGAAATTGGCTGTGTTTTTGACTTTTGAGACGCCAGTGCCGTAAATGAAAAAGAAACTCATAAAATTAAGAGTCCGTTACTTTTTCTCTTTTCACTTCAGATCTTCAGGGCTTGGCATTCCCATCCTTTTAATATACCCACCAACACCTACCACAAGTACCTCTACTTACGCATTCTTGTATCCTCAGCCACAAAGATGCAGAACTCTTACTGCAGGACTCTGCTGATTCACTGCCTTGCACTGTCTTTGCATATACAGTGCTTTTTTCCCCCTCTACCAGACACTCACTTCTCTCTCCATTTTCTTATACTTCCAGACTTCATGAATGTTTGCCTACTTTGTGGTTCCTGCAATCACATACTCTTCTCTCCAGCCTTAAGTTCATTCTCTGATATCTTTCCTGCTAAACTACACTAATAACTTACTGCTTTCTTCTTGCTCTTGGAGAATATTGCTTCCTGCACAGCTCCAGAGTAGTGAACGGCATAGTCTCAGAAAGGCAGTTATTTTTSCTCCTTTCCCTTTGGATAAGGATAAAAAGTCCACCACAAAAGTCCTCCAAGTGCTATCCTTTGGTGGTGGTGTTGACACTGATAACATGGAATCAACATGAGTAATGCAACATCAGTTTTAGAGGAGATGAAAAATGTGCAGTGATATTAYCTACTGAGAAAGAGRAAAAAAGATTGCGTGAAGTATATATGTGATGATCTTTAATAGCCTCTATAGGCTGTAATCTATAAGTATGATAGCTGAAGCATGACAACAAGCAGATACAATTGTGTCAGATATGTTTGTTTAAAGCTGGCAACATACAGCTACAATATAACTTTGATATGATTAACTATGATAATTGGCAGTGAATAGCTGTAATAAGCTTAGCAGCATAAAATCATCATAATTAACAGCATAGTGTTAYGGTTGTGATAAGCATTCCCAGATCCTGGAGCTCTCCCAGCCTGCTCAGGCCTGCCAGATCCCRTCAGGGGTCCTTCAAGTCCACACTGGTGGCAGGGTGCTCTGAGGCATCTTGCCAGGTGGCCATGGTGGCCTGCAGAAAGTGTCTGCCACCACAGCAGCTGATCTTCAGGTGCTGAGTCTCCAGAGCACATCCTCTGCTGCTGGTCCCACCTTGCCACCTATGAACTGCCTTTTTATTCCCTCAAATCTCAGTGACTTGCCGCTTCCTACTCCTCTTCTGAGTTCCCACCCCCCTCAGAGATAAATTTAAATTTCTTCTTATAATGTGACATATGAGARGAAGATAAACAGCTTTGAAAGCATGTTTCCTTTCCTTATCCTCACTCTTGGCATCTTCTGTCCTGGAACCCATCCTTCTGATYTGCTCTGCATTCTGCTGTATTACTCTTCACTCTTATTCACTCTTATTTRTTTGTTGAAATAAATATTTTCATATCAAAATAATTTATAAATATATTTATGAGAGAGCTTCTTGTCTAGTATGAAATTATAAAATGATCTGATTTGCTGATTAACAAATTTTAAAAAGTCAATATGAAAASGACTTCATAAATATGAACTGCATAACTTAACACAAATAATATTGGTGCATGCTGCTTGAGGTTCCAGGTCTAGCATTTCTCAGAAATCATACGTGCTGTTCATTCTTTTGATTTCAAAGGATCTGGTTTTCCAGACATTGATGTTTTACTGTTTATAGAGCACTGGCACAGGTTGCCCTGAGAGGTTGTGGAGTCTCCTTCCACTTGTGTGGACATGATGCTGTCTAACATGTTGTAGGTGACCTTGCTTGAGCAGAGGGGTTGGACTAAATGATCTCCAGAGGTCCCTCCCAATCTCAACCACTCTGTGATTCTGTGATTCTGTTTAGCTAAAAGAAAAAGAAATCAGTTCCTTTAAACTGCACTATGTTCATCTGCCATCAAAATCTCTAATAATTTCTAAAAGTTTTAACTTGMATCTATATGGTAGGATGGAAATATTCATATTCTTACCATCTTCTTTTTCCCTACAAATTAATTATTTAGACATAAAAGGCAAATGTACAAGAAAAATCCCATTCAACAAACTTGAAACACTGAAAACAGAAAGTTATGCTGTAAGGCTGATGATACAGGTGAAAAGGCCTAAACATATGATTTTCTACCTGCAGATTGAAAATAATGAAAAAATATTACAGGTAAATAATATCTGCAGTTCTTCCTCTGTGTTTGAATCACAAGGTGTTATCACAACAWACAAATACAGAACCTGCTTCTAGATCTCATATATTAGTGATATTTTCTCTTTTTTCTCTTACAGATTATGGGTCTTGAGCTTTAGCTCAGTATCCTCACTTGCTTGTTATTTCTCTGTTTGAGCAGAGATTATTTTAAATCAAGGAAGGTGTGTGGTTCTTACAGACAAGACCCATCAGAAAACAGGAAAATTGGAAAAACAGTTGGGCTTGGCCAAATGGGGAGCAATTGCTTTCCTTCCAGCTAGGCTGAGCGACTAAAGAACAGGGAGAAGTTAACTCATCCCTCAAAGAAAACAGGAGAGTGAGGGATATGTTGTAAAGGTCTTTCAGGGAAAGTRTTTTGACAAATAAAGACATCGGTCTGTGTGATATCTCCTGTGAAATGGAGTGTGGTTGAGAAAACTGGTTCCTACTGAGAGTGCTGATGAAGGRGATATAATACAATAAAATTATTATCTTCTGAAGAAATGATGCTGAATCTTTGGAGAGAAGAGTCTGAGTGCCCTTACATGCCCATCGTGGTCAGTTACTTTTGTCTGAAACTTCTTATGAATAAAATAACTGTTTCTTTTAAGACATGGTAGATATATTCCTAGTTAGAAAATGTTTCACAGCCACAGTGAAAAAAAAAATCATTTCTGTCAGCTTCTGAGATGATGATCAGAATAACTGTCTTTACTTGCTCCTTAGATTCCCTTCTCTCTGTTTTTATTACTGTAAAAAGCATTCTGATTCTGGAAATTTTGTTTTGCAGTGCTATAAATACTTCTATTCAATCTTAAATCTCCTCAGTATAAGCCTTTTCTTTTCCTTCACAGTCTTAAAGCAGAATTCATGTAACACATCTTTTTCTCTGTTATTTAGAAAGATAGCTAAAAAGTAAAACAAATTGCATCTTTACTGATGGCTTCAGAGAGTTAATCTAGTCAATTTTCTGATGTAGCAGCATCAACACCAATACGATCCTTGTATATAGGCTTTGGTGTCTGTCTTAATTATCAGGCTTTTCAAAAACCTTTCAGGATCTGAGGTGGAAGAGAAAACAATTTTCAAATAAAAACAGTAGCCTAACCATTAATCCTAAAGACAGCCCTAAAAACTGAATAAGTCAGTATATTGGACACTGGACTTCAGACTTGTCTCTCTCCTTTCCACTCATTTCCAGTTAGTAAACATCAAGTAATTTCATTACTCCAGCTGAAACATAACAGCTAAAGTAGCATTTATCTAGTGGAAAAATGACATAAGAGTTGCCAGTTAAAGAAAAGGATCAGAGGTCTGGAGCTGTAGTCATATCACTACAAAGCACTTTCAGACAGAGTGCTTTCAAACAGAGGTTTGTATATGATTTTTGAGAGAGAAGATTAAAATAAATGATGGTGAGCTTTAGTAAAAAAAAAAAGATGTATTGTCATCTGTAGTTTCTAACAGCTACATCTGAGGTTTAATATGTTACAAAGAATAATATAAGTTATATCTATAGCTGTCTTTCATCTAAGTCTCTTAGTCTCCCATGAATAGCAGGAGATGGACTCTGACCAGCAGTAGTAGTACAAATAGCGCACCCTTGGATTTAAATATACTTGGAGAAGAAAAAATAATTCAGGTTTCCCTGGGTCCTGGGTGATCTTAAGACAGTAGAGAGAGTGGGGTGTAGGAAATGAGCTCTTTTTTTCCTTCTTCTTCTGAAAGTGAGGACAAACGCCCACTCAGACCTTTTCAGGATATGGGGGAAGGAGAAATCYAAGATGTTTAGGACAGGGTCCTGAAAGGAAGACTAAGTGCCTTCTTGCAGCTCAGTGCATAGCTTGAGTCCAGCCTTCCTGAATGCCACTATTTGCACTGTTAAAGTGTTCATAACTGCATATTCCCCCAGGAGTCTGATGCAGCCCTGTGGATCCATTYGGGGGCTACAGTGTCTTTTGATTTTGTAGTCACCTGAAGAGTATTTAAGAGTAAYTGTGACTCTGTGCCGACTAACAAGTTATGGGTCTGGACTTAGTGCATAAGAGGGTAATGAGATCTATTTACATCTTTTCTTTTTTGCAGAAATGAAGTCATCTCTTGCTTGGTTTTGTAACTTGTGTTTCTTAGGAGAGCAAAGATAATAGGMTGATGCCTGATGTAGAAGTCAGAAGTAAACTGCTTTTCATGGGAGGCAAATGAGGACGTGGGAAGAATTCTGCCTCYGAGAGTGGTTTAAAGCTTAAATCTATGGCATATATACCCTTAGGAAGCCATTAATGCAAAACTACTTAYTTAGAAGTTAAAATTCATAACATGTGACGAAGCACTTAGTAACATATAGAGGACATTTATCCCGAAGGGAATGACCAGCTTCATGCAAAAAGATATCATATTCTCAAAGCAGTACGTGAGCAAAACTCAGAGAATATTTCAAATATCCCAACCTGGGAAGAGGTAGAAATTCAGGTTTGGTTGGGGAGTTTGCAGAGATTCTTTAGCAAAGGATATAGTGGTGGGTTGTGTTATTATTTCTATCTGTTTGAATAGCTGATAGAAATGGAAACTTACAGCTTACACATAGCAAAGCTGTTTTGTTGCCTTGAGGAATTTTTATCCATGAGGGAAAGAAATGTCTCTTTGTAAACTTCCAGTATTGCATGCAACATAAAGCTAAAGGGAAAGGATTATTTTCTCGTTAGGCCATCACAAATGCATTTTACACATTGTTCTTCCTTAAAGTTGCCTTATAATTTGGGAAACATCCAAGTTGCATTATATCCTTATATGCATGCTAGTAAATTTATTAGGAATTGGAATAGAATTGTTCATTTTTGGACAGCTCTGGAGGTTAAGAATATTCAATAAATGCATTCTATGTGATAAGATATATCTGTTCATGAAACAAGGACTGCCTACAGAAGAAACTGATGATTATGCCAAGCTTTTGTAGAGTTTTCTGCAAACTACATTATGTATCTTGTTTCAACCTCTGGAAATTAAAACATGAAGTAACCCGTGTGATTTAAAACTCTCCCAGGCCTGCTAGGCTTTACTGATTTATTATCAAAAGTTGTCCTAGATCATCCCAGTGACTCAAAGTATTTGGGTGTTTGGGAGTGGAAGCTCTGTAGTTTTCGGGTCTTAGCTATTATTATTTTAGAGATGAGGCTAACTCTTAGTGAAGAATTAAGAGCTCTGAGTTAAGGGCTAGATTCTCAAGTGGATTTACTTGTTCCTAGCTATAACTAGGAAATCCTGCCTAAAGCACCTTTCTAGAACTAAGTCTAGTACAAACAGCTGTCTTTCAAAATAAAGCACAAAGTAATGACTGTACCCTTACCTTACCAGTCTTATCTCATACCCAGCCTTARATATTAGTGGTATCCCAAGATGTGAGGAAGCCCAGGTTCAGTCTCCTTAGGGAAACTTCTCTTCCACCTTGTACTTCAAGAATCCAGATGTTCTTGAAGGCATGCAGAATACAGGCACATTGGACTAAAGCCACAAAGTATTTAGAAGAATAAAGATGAAGTTGATGGCACAGCAACATAAACATACCTACTGGATTGCTTACACCTTTCCATGCCTCAGCTTGCTTTTACCATCATTTAATATTTACTAAATATTTCAAGGCAGTCTGCAGTAAAGATAAGCTAAGCTCTGTACTCAGCAGCTGCTGCTAAGAACAACCTGTGCACTAAGGCACACATCTATGGCACACCTCAAAAACTGACAAATGTGTGTGTTGCCATATTAATGTTTAATTATACAACTTTTTCCTCTTTCTGTCTGCATAGCTGAGGAGGGCTGAGACCAAAGGTGATGAGAAAAAGAAAACAGTAATTTGGCAGTAGAAAGAATCTGAAAATCTTCCAAYGTTGGAGTATAAACTACTCCAGCTAAGATATGACTTAGTGATTAAGTAGTAAGATGTGACAAGTATAGTATTAGGTTGATACTATCTCTTTTTGTACAGACGGAGAACAGAGGGGAAAAAAAATCTACATATATGAACAGAGAGGAAAAACAGGAAGGTGAAGAATAATACCAAAAAAAGATTCAAGCATAGTAGGTTAGAAATGTAAGGAATGAGGGGCTATCTATATGGTTATGGAGAGGAAAAGAACTGAAATGAGAGAAAGAACACAAGGCTTAGAGCTTTTCTCCTTTGGTGAAAGTTAAAYTCCTGCTGCTTGATCTCTGCTCTGTGGTCAAAGTAAAGGACCCCAAGAGACCTGTAGGCTTGCTTGGTACACCAGGCTAAGACACCTGTAAAAATCCCRCTTATTGTCTGCATGCTTCTTTCATTACCTTTCCGGAGGAAAAAATCCCTGAACTAGAGCTCAGCTTTGCTACTCCTCGTGTCACAGTCTGGGCTGCAACAGTACTGTCAACACTTTCAAAAATGAAGCAAATCTTTCTGAAATTGAGAAAATTACAGAAATAAAAAGTTTTGAAGGAAGCAATACATCTGACAGGTCTCTGCTTTCCCTTTAACTTGAGTAGCTAGGGTAACACTTTAAACAACAGTGTTTCAGGAAAAATGAAAGTGGAGATTCACATGTAATCACCTTGTTTCAGGAGCCTGGGATTTAAGATGCACAACATAACACTTTCATTAAACTTTCATGAAATGTGTTCATTAAAATGACTGAGTTCCTCTTTTTAAGTAATCGGATCCTTCACTATCCAGTGTTTTCACAAAGCTGTTCACAATCTGATATCTTTTTAAACTTTGACAATCTCTTCTTCTCCATTTGTCCTCTGTATTTGTTGGAATATACATGCTCCTTCTCAAATAACTTAATACTCTTAAATTCCTATAAATATTAACCAACAGACTTTATAAAGTAGGAGATGAAGCATTTATCACTCACTTCAAAGCTAATCAATTCACAACTCATTTAGGTCAAATCCCTGTTGGGAGCATAGGGAAGGAAGAACAGGATGAGGTGGAAAAAAATTGAATCATTGCCTTTTCAGTATGCATTTATTGTAAAACTTTATTGGCTACACATACATATTTCTCTATATTTCTATATCCATAACGGATCCTGTAAGAAGAAATCAGAGTAAAAAGTAGGATCACAACTCTGGACTTCCAGGGCTACTGGGAAGAATCCCATGTGGTTCCCATCCTAGCAAAAAGAGGAGTCCAAGGAAGTTACTTAATATTCAAGGATCATCTGCTCCAAGCTCAAGAATGGTTTGGCCCAGTGAGCAAGAAGTCTAGCAAACATGGCAGGAGACCTGCATAGATGAACAAGGATCTGCTGGCAAAACTCACAGAAGAGGGAAGTGCACAGAAGCTGGAAGCAGAGATAGACCTCTTGGGAGGAATATATGAATGGTGTCTGAGTACACGGGGATAGGACTAGGTAGGCCAATGACCATTTGGAGTTTAATTTGGTGAGGGACGTTCAGGACAACAAGAAGGGCTTCTTGAAATACATTAGTAACAAAAGGAAAGTAGGAGAATGTGGGCCCAATAAGGCAGGGATACTAGTGACAAAGGATATAGAAAAAGCAGAGATACTGAATGTCTTCTTTCCTTAAGTCTTCACTGGTAAGGCTAGCCCTCAGGCATCTCAGGCACTGGAGACCAGGGAGGAAGCTTGGAGGAAGGAAGGCTTTCCCTTGGTGAAGAAGGGTCAGCTTAGGTATCACTTAATAGAAGTTGATATCCACAAGTCCATAGTCCTTGATGGGATACAACCAGCTAAGGGAGCTGATGGTGTTGCATCTTTGAAAGGYCATGGAGAACAGCAGAGGTGCTTGAGGACTGGAAGAAAGCCGATGTTGGTCCAGTCTTCAAAAAGGGCAAGAAGGAGGAATCAGGGAACTACAGACCATCCATTCTCACCTTGATCCYATTTGAAAGGTGATGCCACAGCTCATCCTGGACACCTTTTCCAAACATATAAAGGACAAGAAGGTTATAAGCAWCAGTCAGCATGGATTCATAAAGGGAAAATCATATTTAACCAGTCTGAAAGCCTTTTATGATGGAATGACTGAGATGACAGAAAAGCAAGGGATATTGTTTACCTTGAYTTTAGTAAAGCTTTTGACACTGTCTCCCATAACATCCTTGTAGGCAAGCTGAGGAAGTAGGGGCTAGATGAGCAGCAGACTGTGAGCTGGAGTGAAAGCTGGCTGTATGACAGAGCTCAGAGAATTGTGCCCAATGGCACGAAGTCTAGTTAGAGGTCTATAGCTAGCAGTGTCTCCCAGGGATCAGTACTGACTTCAGTCTGGTTCCACTAAGTCATCAACAATCTGGAGGGAGGGACAGAGCCCCTCAGCAAGTTTACTGAGGACACAAAAACGGGAGAAGTGTCTTATACACCAGAGGGCTGTGTTGCAATTCAGACGGACCTCAGCAGGTTGGAGAGATGGGCAGGAAAAAACTGCAGGGACCTCTGTGAAGGGAAGGGAAGGGTAGAGTCTTGCAGGGAAGTTTGGATTCATCAGACAAGAATAACYGCATGCACAAGTCCAGACTGGGCTGACTTGCTGGGAAGGAAAAGGAGCAGGGCATCCTGATAGATCATCAGTTGACCATGACCAGCAATGTGCCATTGTGACCACAAAGGCCAACGATATCTTATGCTACATGAGCAAGAGCATTGCCAGCAGGCTGAAGCAGGTAATTCTTCCCCTCTACTCAGCCCTGGTGGGGCCACATCTCRAGTACTGTGTCCAGTTCTGGGCTTCTCAGTAAAAGGGAAACATGGAGCTCCTGGAGCAAGTCCACCGATGGGCTACTAAGATGATTAAGGGACTATAGCACCTCTCAGAGACTGAGGGGGGATCTTATCAATGTGTATAAGTATCTGAAGGGAGAGTGTAAAGAGGATGAGGACAGACTTTTTTCAGTAGTGCTTAGTGACAGAATGAAAGGCTATGAGCACTAACAGAAGGTCCATCTGAACCAAAGAAAAATCTCTACTCTGAAGGAAACAGAGCACTGGAAGAGGTGGACCAGAGAGGTTGTGAAATCTCCATACTTGGAGAGACTCACATGTCATTTTTCTGAGATCTTGCACAAGGTGCTTTAGATGACTTTGTCTGGGCAGGGTGCTTGGGCTTGATGATCTTCAGAGGTCCCTTCCAACCTCAACTGTTTTGTGATTCTGTGATTTTATTCTTCTTTAATTACAGGGTTCTGGTTTTCCTCTCACACTCAGCAGTATTCAAATCTCCAAATCACTTCATCAGAGTAGCTCAATAATTGCTTTTCAGGACTCTTCCACTCTAGATCTGTTAACAAAAATAAATAATCAAGGGTAAATCTTGATACTCTTTCCTGAGTATGCTTATTTCATAGACAAYGAAATTAAGTGTTCAGTAATGACTCCTGTGTTATGGTGGTTATAATAGTAGTCTGGGACAGCGAGGTTTATGCACTACTCACATAGGATGACTCTAAGCAAGTTTTTGCATCTGTCTGTGCTTTGTTTCCCCACAAATGCACTTGCAGGGTGGGAATGAAACTGATAATTGTAATAAAGGTTGAGACCTGCTAATGGCAAATGTTGAAACAAGAACTATGTATTACCTTTGTAAAGAGCAACTTTATTAACCTTGACAGGATACAAGGCAATGGACACAGCCTGAAACACAGGAAGTTCCACCTGAACATGAGGAAAAACTTCTTCCCTGTGAGAGTGACGGAGCACTGGMMCAGGTTGYCCAGAGAGGTTGTGGAGTCTCCTTCTCTGGAGATCTTCAAGGCCCGCCTGGATGCAACCCTGTCTAACATGCTCTAGGTGACCCTGCTTGAGTGGGGGTGTTGGACTAGATGATCTCCAGAGGTCCCTTCCAACCTCAACCMTTCTGGGTTTTGCGTGTATTCTGTGAAATAAGAACTATGTATCAACGATATAAAGAGCAATTTTATTAATCTCTCTCTCACTTCACAAGCCAGTAAATATATGGCTACAATTAGCAATACAAAATAAAAATTAGAAAGCTCACTTCACTGAATTCAGTTCAGTCCATATATACAGGCTTATTCTAGGTTTTAACAATATACGTTAAAGTCATATATATACATACCTATATATATTTAACAATATATTTGTATGTCAAGCAAGCAAGCCAAACATGGTGGCCCAATGGGACAAGACTGCCACAGCTCCGTGCCCCCGGGCCCAAAAAAGAGCAAGGCTGACCAGGTATTCCCAGGAGACACTCACACACAAACACGCATATACAAAATACATATACATATATACACAGCCAGACATACAGCWCAGCAGGGACAGACTCACTCAGCACTCGCACAAACAGCACCAAGTGCTGTTTCTTTCTCTGGCTAACCAGGAGGACGGTCTGCTTCTGCTACATATATGTACACACATACGCATACATGCATATATTTATACTATATATATATACATATATACAAACACACACACACAGTATGTAGATCTCTCCAGCAGCTGGCCTTGGATATGCAGTCCACTAGTGGCTGCCCTTGGATCCTTCATCCTAACAATACCTATCTTCTTTTATATCAGTTAGCCTACATGCATCAGGCAAATTAATGATATTTTTTTTCTTATTATAAATTGTTATATTATATTATTATAAAATATTATAATATTTTTATAATTTTTTCCAGAGTACCCTTCTTTACTTAGTAAATTCATACAGTATTTAAGGTATCTAGACTTAAAGATCTAGCTAGGACTTGTAAAATCCTAGCTATTTTATTAAACCTAGCCAAAGAGTTTACCAAAAAAAAAAGCTTTTGCTGTGAGTCAGATTCTGACTTTGCTTAGACATATATTAAGCAAGATCATCTGTTGATAAGCAGAAAAAGATATAGGTCTCAAAGCCACTGAAATTCCACTCTTTTACTATTTGATTTTGATAGAGGAGAATTAAATTCTCTGGGCTGTAAGCAAATCGTAAAGCTGAATCTTACAAACAGTTGTTTYGTGGTGAGTGAATGAACACAAATTCTAAAAGTTCAAGCAGAAGTAGATACAGAAGTACTAAAAAGTCAGATCCATGCCTTTATTTTGTTTTCCACCACTGACAGAAGTTAAATTCTTCACTCCCCTCTCAAAACTCGATGTAAAGTACATGCTAACCAGCAAGCTATTGTGTCTCRTAAGTATTCTGGAGAGCTGCAGCAACACACTGCTTAATTGACAGGTCTTACTGTTGAATACTACGACATTTTTGTGGTGAAAATATATCTAGCATTCATGTCCTAACAATAGACCTAACTTGGCTGTGTCTTTGTGCTCAGTATCTCAGTGTGCACCGATAGTCACTGAGAGCAGAGGTAGAGTACAATCTTTCATATTTCTTCCAAATGAAAAACACCTAGGAGGGTGACATATATTCTAGGAGGGTGACATATTCATATAAATAAGTAATACAGTTTTAGTCCTGTTTACTCTCCTCTAATAGCACCAGGTTAGATTATTACAGTATTTGTTTTTATTTTTAATAAAATGAAGTTTTAATCTTGCTAGTGCTATTCATTTTCTTTTTATTGTTAAAAAGCTGCTGCAATGATTTTTTTTCCTGTCTACCTTGCTTCCCTTCAACATCAGAATAAGGAGGTGCTTATTGTATGGGGGTAAAAGTAATAAGAAAATGAAGGGTAAAAACGTCTTGCTTGTTGCACAGTTTTAGCTTTGCTGGTGAGCCGTTCACCACAACAGAAGAAGTTTAAGTTCCCTTCCAGGCTGCAAAAAGCACAGAGGCATCAGTTTATYTTTTCACAATTTAGTTTTAACCAGGAACCCTCTACAGTAGCTGGAGCTGCCTATTTCTACTTTTCTCAGTTTCCATATTTTATTAAATAAAAATATAAGCCAAAAGCTAGTGGCAGAGATTTGGAAAGGTGTTATGAAAATGTCTCAGTCCATTTCAGCAAAGAGGTCCCTAATGCTCTTTGCCAGTGTGATAGTCTGCAATACAGAAGGAGAACCAGCTCTAAAAGAGGCCTCTGAGCTATATCTCACCTTGTCTTCTTCAAGAACTAATCAATGATGTCAAGCCAGAGCAGGGGTCTTATCCTTGTGATGGGAGCTAATGCTAACCCCAGGAGAAAATCTGTGGTGCTAAGCCTAAAGCAGGGCAAACTGTTATCATTCTGTCACCTTTCTTTCTTAGTCATTTCTTGTCTTTTTCTAAATCAGATGATATGCCAATAATTTGGTGCAACTAGGAAACCTTGTGGCTGCACAGTAAAACATCTGGAAAGAATCTTCACACACCAGAGAGCTGTCCAACTTCTAGAAAGCTCCTGCTGCTGGTACAAAGCCAAGACTATTCAAACTTATGTTAAAGCTGAACTCTGATTTCTGATAGGGCTTGGGAAGGACAAAAGGTCTGGATTTGAATACTTCTCTGCCTGCTCCCTTAACTGCTAATTCTCTGCATTTTACATCCTCATTCCTTGTCTTTGTTTCCTCTTCTTTTATCACGAAACAGAATCTCTTTAAAGTAGGAGGATAAATTCAATTACTGCTTGGCCAAGGATTAAATGCAGCAACACCAACATCCAAATCCTTTATATTTCTCARTGCCATATTGATCTTTTCATCCTGGAGAAGCTGTGTGAATTGAACTTGCCATTACATAAAATGAGCTGCATTGCATTTTTTGAAGCAAGTCTCATTTCTGGGAATCCACATCAGAGGAGTCACTACCGTATGGACACTAACTCTTACTTTTTGTTCTGTTTCTTTTTCTCCTTAATGTTTAATGTTTAATTTTCATTCCATTTAGGAAAGTGGTTGACTGAGGGTCAAATTGAATTACTTATCTACGCTGCTGTTGCCCAGGAACACTAATACTGTGTCATTTTGACTATCTGCCACTTGACTAAAGGCCATCTAGAGACTCTGGCCTTTCTTTCCCAGTCTGACTTCACCAGAGACCTCCAGRCTCTTTAAAGCTTGAAATCTATACATAAGCCTTATATTGACCATTATTTTTGATAGAGGACTATTTCATATTTACATATTTTGTACCTACAAGGCTTATGTCCCTCTTTTAATCTAATAATGTCAAATTCTTTGCTGATTTTGGTGCTTTTAATTCTTATAGTCATAAAATACCTAGTCATAGCTAGTATCTGTAAAGATCCACAGATAATGAATCTGATTACAATGACCTAAAGAAGACWTTTAAAACATGGCTGCATTATGAAGCACTAAGTTATCAAGTTTTGGCACATATCATAAAACTGCTGTAATCATTAGCACTGGAACATGTTGCCCAGAGAGGTTGTGGAGTCTCCTTCTCTGGAGATATTTAAAGTCCACCTGGATGCAACCCAGTCTAATATGCTCTAGGTGACCCTGCTTGAGCAGGAAGGTTAGACTAGATGATCTCCAGAGGTCCCTTCCAACATTGCCCATTCTGTGATTCYGCGATCTGTTGTGAAATGGCTAACTCCACTCTGTTTAGACTGTCAAGCAGGGGTCTTGAATTTCTGCACATTAAGGTTAAATAGTCATTATTTCTGACAGGATTGTAGGACCTTGTTTTCAGGGAAACTATGTTATCTCTGAGCTATCACAAGAGATTTTACACATCCTTGTGACACATCTATAACCTTCAAGAGGACAATTGAGGTCGATCTCAAAACGAACTGTGCCTGTCTGAGAAATATAAATTTCCATTGTGCTTTGATGGCTCAGACTGATCCTCTTGAAAACAGAGAATGGAAGCACATTAATGCATCAATTACTTAAACTGAGTATGTTTCCTAATATTTCCAAGATGCTCTAGATATTCCAAATCTAACCCAATYTATCCCAATTCAAAGTAAAAGTGTTTTTACTTGACAGAGAAGTTGTTATATGCTACTTCACRCTTCTGTATCTTGTGCTAAACTTAAGAAGATACAAGCCTGTGATGAAAAATGTGCAGGTTCTTTTTCACTGTTCTCTGTGAAGCAATATATTGTTTTCTACCATGTCACACATCAAAGAGATATGGAGGAGGGCCTGTATTTTTCACTTGAGTGGCTATATCTTTCACAGAGGAAGTCTTTCTGCTGAGAAACAAAACTTCCACGGAATCAAATACTCTTTGTTTCTTCCTCTCTCTCCTTGTAAATGTTGTTGGAGAAGCCTCATGTGTGAAATTATTCATGGTGGAGAAAAGCTTTTCCTACTTCATGTGAGTACCTCAGGTCTCTTTTGAAATGGACTTCTTTTGATTGATAGCTTAGCTCCTCTGTCAAGCCCTCTTTGCTAAGAACAGTTTACCCTCTTCTTCATAAAACCTTAGACCACAGTAACCACCTCCATCAGGTAGTAGTTGGTTGTTGGTGGCTATCTAAAAAACTTTGTGGCTTTTACGACATCTCTGCTTCTGYCTAGGCCTTGTTTAATCTAGCAATGGCTTGTCACCTCTATAAAAATGGTGAGAGTATATGAGTACTTTTTGTTGTTGTTGTTAGGACTCCACTCATCACCACACCATTGTTCAGGATGGCAGGCAATCTTTGTGTGGTGATGACTCAGASTAGTTCACTTGGTCTCAAAAAAGCAGACAATTAAATGTGTAACCCTTATTTAATGTGAGCTGCTGAATTAGATCAGAGTCAAAAGTTACTGACTTTCCACAGTTCTTGTATATCCCGACTACTCAAAGCAGTCACCCTTCTTGTTACACAACACGTTCTTTTGTCTTGCGTTTCTACAGAATATTAAATACTGTAAAAGCAGATTGAATTTGATTTTCCGCCCTAACAAGAATGCATAATCTTCTTTGGGGGGGAGGGGAAGCAGAAATAATAAATTCCTAAAAAGACACYTGCAGACTTATCATGATTAATTTCAGAAGTTGGTATGGTCAGTCCTGTGAGAACACCATGTAGTGAGGACCCCATATGTTGTTCTGTACAACCAAGAAATACCTGTGCACTTGTTTGGTAGACTGACAGAAGACTGGAGGGGTTGTGTGACTGGCTTGCACTGATACAGAGTAAGATCTGGAATATAACCTCCTAAGTCTAGATACCGTAACTGCAGATACCAGCGCACTAAATCTGGAATGGTCTGCAGGCATTCCTTTTCTGGCCAGCTCCTTTTTTGTAATAGTAAAAAAATAAATAAAATAAAATAAAATAAAAATCAGTCATCAGTCATAGACAATTTCATGAAGTAGGAGAGAAGTACTAAGACTGGCTTTTCTGCTCTTGTGTCACAGTGAACACTCACTGACAGAATGAGGTTATTCACAAATAGTACTTTTAAAAGAAGCTATTGTTCCATACTGCATTTCCAATTGTTAAGCTTACAGAATTCACAAGAAGCCCCTTTGGAGCTTCCTTCCTCATGTTTGATGGAAAATTTACTTCGCCAGAAGCATGCGCATGTTAATATCAGACCTTACAAGATAATAATCAAATCAGCAGTTCTTCTGAATATTCTTGTGTGCATGACACCAAATTTCCCCATGAAACTACACAATCTCTTGGTTGTAAACACAGTCCAACCACCAGATTACTTCTGGTCCCAGTTGCTGGATCTTGATCACTAAAACTTCAGTTTCCTGACCAGATGATCATTACAACTTCTGGACTTAATTCTTTTGTACTGTAAATGGACATAGTTTAACTTCACAAAAATGGCAGGTGACTGTAATTAAACTGAGTAACTGCATTCCTTCTTAATATCTAACTTTCTAGAGAGCTCTTCTGCAAACTTGAAGTTGTTTTTTATCCTCAGGTACTCTGCTATTGCACACTACTCTTCTTGTTGACAGACTGATCCCATGGAATTGAAGAAATTCACTTGACATTTGATATGATGTAAAACTTGCCATCCAGAGGCACTGCACTTGGCTTCARGGTCTTCCGTACAGCTGTGAGAAAGCAGACAAGCAAAGGAGGGAGAAGCTCCTTTAAAGAGAAAAAAAAGAAAAAGAAAAAAAAGAAAGAAACAAGGAAAGTGGGCAAGGGGAGATCAAGTTGTTACACAATTTGCATAGCTTATTATCCCTTTTCCCAGTTCTTAACTCTTTTCTATCGCCTTTGTGCCTACCTCAGTTTTCTCCCAAACAACCCACTCTTAATTATTTCCTCCCTATAGGTACCAAAGCTAATATTTTCAATACCGTTGCTGAGGCAGTTTTGGTCTGCTATGATATTGCAGATATGGTTACCTGGGTACTTAGGTCTTTCAGGACCATACTTCCCAAAAGGCCACTCAGTGCTCCCCCTAATTATTTGTGGAGTTTGACCATTTCTCACACAAATTCCTCTTAACAAGCTGTAAGACCTGGTCACCCTTCAYGGCCCTATGTGTAACTTTTGTCAGCTATTCACTGTTGTTTGTTACGGTCAGCAATTTTATCATGTCATGTCCAATCGCTTTGCCTGTCCGGTGCAGTTCGCTTAACCTTAGGCTGCAGCCCAGTCAGCACTCTAATCGCTTGCCTGCAGCCCTAACAGTGCAGGTCTTGTAGTGCAGGACTTGTAGGATGAGTCTAAATAGCTTTGTAAATGCATTCAGACACTCAGCCCAGGAGATCAGACTACAACAGGTTTAGTAGGAGGGCTGTCGCTGTCCCTCTAGGATGAGGAGGTCTGGGGACACATCAGTGGATCGCCTCATCAAGAAAGATTTCTGGCCATGTGAATACTACTGGACTGCAACTGAAGCTGTGGTGGCAACATGAATGGATACAATAAGCTAATAAACATGGAAGTATGAATGACGGGTTGTGTAATCCAGAAGATTAAGGCCTTCTTTGGTTTAAARTATCATTGATACATTGAAATTAATGAGTTATTGTTTGGTATAGCAGCTGTGCAATCTCTAAAAATAGAATGCACTTTTAAGAGCAATATTCAAAAGTAACAGCAATATTGAAGATGATGTAAAGGGATTCTAGTTTTAGGTAATAGAATAGGATCTCATTGACTATGAATGTTACATGAGCAGTTTAGCATGTTTGTACAATGATGATGAAACATAAAGTAAACTGAAAACATCTGAAGATATACTAGAAAAAAAAATTGCCCAGATTGGTTAGAAATTAGAAGCTAAATCTCATTCAACAAAATAAGACAGGCAAGTTAATTATTRAGAGCTGATGAAAGGTATTGTAATAGCAGTGGCATCTGTCTAGCTAAATTAGTACATCTCTGTGTAAGCTAAAGTAGGGCAAAGCAGGTCTGCTATTCAGGAAAATCTGAATTTTTGTAGAGCAGAATCAGCCACTGAAGACTAGGAGGCGCCTCATTTATAGYGTGTTAAGTCTCATTTGTGTTTAGATATAATTTCTTATTGAAACATATACATATACACTCAAAAACTTCAAGAGAACTTTTTCAAGATCTCTTACATAACTGCCCCCATTTCTGAAATCTAAACACTAAACTGAAGAGCAAAAGGCTGCATGCTACATTGCATGTCTACTTATGCTACATTGCAAATTGATTTATTTGTGAATTAGACTATTTCTATCCCTGTAGATGTAGTCTCTAAAGATCTGATGTGCTTGTTCAGAAAGCATAAGTTTGCTCATTTTGCTAATCTTTTCCCTCTTGTGTGGCAATATTACTTATTTGCTCGTTTGCCCCTCCCTCAGTGTTCATGCTTAAGAGTATGAACAGCGTATAATACTTCCCTCCTCTCAAGCCAACTGTTCTGGGCATTAGATCTAGTCAAAAATAGTTTATTTAGGAGGTTAACAGCACCACTGTTCAGTACGATGGATAGTGGTCAGAGAGCTTGAAGACAATAATGTATGACATCTCTATAAAACTAAGACTTCATTAGATTTTAACTTCTAGCTCATGTCTCAAACAATTAATTGGTCGGATCTGCAAAGGGTACAGAAATAGTTTTCACAGCTGTCTGATAGGAGAATTTCTTGTCCTCATTATCGTCAAAAGGTTTTTTAGCTATGCATCAGGTGGCCTCATTAAGGCACCTAAGGGATAGCAAGTGAAGCACACAGCAAGATTTTGAGGACTATGACTGCTGGCTACATATAGAGAGAGAGCTATGAAGTGATTTTCTCAAAACTAAGTTCCTCTCCTGAAAGAGTGATTGATTTYGACGCTAGTGCTGCGAGATCAGTTCCTCATTGTATTCACATACCTCTTTCCAGGTTGCTGTGTTCACCTTCTCCTTAATCTTCTCCATGATGAAGAATTTTTATGCCACAGACAATAAAAAAGTTTTTACCTGTAACAACAATGTAGATGTTAAAGATTAGGTTATTCCCTCAATGTGGACTTTAAAAATATATGGACATTATGCTCAAATCCTTTCATTCTAGAATAAAAAATGGGCTTCATATTCAGCCCACAGACTGTTTAATATGGAATAGCAACTCCCATCACACTTCATTGTGGCAGGAAGAGTCCAACTTACAGGAGATTTGGGTACAGGATTGTTTATATTGCCTTCTTTGATACTGAGTGTAAAACTATTATCTGATGTTGGCTAAACAGATCGTACATTTTCCTGTGAATAATTAGCTACTTGGTATATAGTCTGCAAAGAGTAATAGGAAATCCTTGATATGTGCCTGTTACTCTCTCTTCCTGTCCAGGTCCTCTGCCTGTGCAGCACATCACAACAGATCACAGAGTTAGGCAGCTTGCAGGTTAGACAATGYTCAGCACAAATTGGTCCTAACCTATTTCAGGACTCCAGTGATTTGACATATTACTAATAATTAGAGTGAAGTGAGAGACTTGCTTGCTCCACTACTTGAGCAATGTGCATTTGGCATACATAGCTGATATGGGTAGTCCCTCAGGCTGACTTCTGTGAAAAAGTACCCCTGTGGTACCTCTGTARTGGGGCCAGTGTCTCGAACGTAACTTCACATCAGGGCTGACACGTTGTGATTCTTCTGCCTCTTCAGGGCATTCTTGGAGGTGGTGACTGCTACTGAGGCCCTCTCAGATCTTATAGTAAAGTAACTGAGATTTTCAATCCTTGATTTATAGAAGCTGCATACATCTAGATTTTTAACAGCACCACAGCAGTGTGCCCTGCTACTGAGAGTATGTAGGCTGACATATTTAGAAATAAACACAGTGAATTTTCACCTAAAAGCATCTGCCCATAACACATGATATGGTTAAGTCTGTGGCTATTGTGATGTGTAATGCCATTTCAATATAACAGGATAAAATAAAACATAGTGAAAGGGAGCTGGAGCTTCCAAGCTTGAATTTAGAAGTAACTCTGTAACAGTTAACCCTGACATTACCTGATCGAAAAATTATTTGGCTGCTGCCTGACACGCCATCAATGAACACCTGCTTACGTTTAAATGCTTTACTGAATTACAGCCTGAAATGGTTTTGGTAGGCTTGGAATTGGTAGCCTGTCACTGTTGCTTAGCAAGCATTTAACAGTGGTGATTAAGAAAATACAAAGTTCTTGCATAGAAAGTACTCAGCCAAGAAATCCCCAAATAAGTCCTTTTGTGATATTACCTGCAAACTTTGCACTTCCATGTCTTGTCCATAGTGCACAAGTACACTCAGATCTCTTTATATGCATGTTGGCATCCTGTTGCTCTGTATACACATAAGTGTGTGCGTGAATTAGATCCATCTGTTCTAGACAGTGAAACACTGAAAAGGCCAACAAAGGAGAAAGAGCTCTGCTGAAAGTCTAATTCTTTGCACATGGAACAGCCTATCAGAGAAAATCTTCTGACCAATCAGAATATTGAGGCTTTATGTTGAACCCTTATTCATGAAATTCTGAAATGATTTMATCTGAAATATTGAACGTAATGCATACATAGGTACTGGTAAGGAGAAAAGTCAAGCGGGGATATGAATAAGAAATTGAATGCTTTACCTGGGAAATGCATGCGTACTGAAAACTGCAGAATTGGGCATCTCTAAAAAATCTTGTCCAGACATAGGGCCTTAAGCAATATGTTTTTATTATTCTTAATGCCACATACATCGTTGAGAGATTGTGTTTGCTTTCTCATGTCCCCTGAGATGTGGGATGCAATTTTCTACATTATTGTTTAGAAAGTGTTTCTAGCCAGAAATTATTATTATTTACCTTTCTCAGATTGTTTTCTCTTTTGTTTACTTGTTTAGTTCTCAAATGTTCCTCCTATTAATGCATCTTCTGGATCTGCCTGGCCTACTTTAAGCTAAAAATAGCCCATGTTGCTACTGCTGTAGCTCCATGTAAGCCACAGAGTCCCCTCACTAGGACAGAAAACTTTATGCCCTGCTGAGCTTCCTTGAAGTGACAAGCAGGTCGTAAATCTGTATAACTAAACGATGGGGTGGTGGTGGGGAAACAAATCCTTCCTTCCTTCTACGCTACTACTAAGCTTGCTAACAGTGCAAAGTGGGAAAATAGCAGAAAGATGTCAGGGCTATGGCCTTCCTCTGACTTCTCCCACAGCCAGCCAAGGGCAATAGATGTCAAATCTCTTATGGAGAAGGGTGAAGGAAAAGAGGAAAATGCAATAACTGAAACTGCAAATGAGAAATATTTGTATCTAGCTTTCAAGCAGTCATTTTTCAGACCAACTTAATGTTGACAGATCTATTGTGCAAGTGTCAGTCTTTGGGTGTAATCAGATGAATTCTTCCTATGGTGTTACACTGCTTAAACAAATAAGAATACCCCTCACTCTCAAGTGAGGCCTGTTCAGTGGGCTCTGTCTGCACTCCTGATCTCTTATAAGGGAAAATGGCTCTGGATACACAAATGTTTTCCTCYGCATTGCAGTAGACAAAATTCACACTTCTCTGCCACGAGCAGATAACTTTACACCACTCATCTGCTTGTGCCCCTTGATCAATGACACATATTAGTGAGATGTGAACAGGCTGGGGTTTGATTTTGATTTACTGTTTCTGGTGATCTCGGGCAAGTTACCTCACTGTCTTGTACCACCACACTCCTTGACTGTGAAATGAGGGGATAATGAATTATCCAGAAATGCTTCTGTAGCTAGCTAGCTAGCTGCCTTGGCAACTGAGGAATAAAACTGCATCACCCCACATATAAGACACTTGGTTTTTTGAGATATACTTTAGCTTGTGGATGGTATTTTTTTAATTTTTATAGATTGGCAGGGGGACTTTACACGCTAAYGGAAAACCATGACTCTGTGCTCATTTTCAGTAGAATAACTACTGGGTGATCTCTTCTTTGGCCTGCCATTAGCAATTTCGCTTGTATGTAAATAGTCGGGGTGGTACTGCCATTCCTGCTTATAATAACACATCTGTGACTTGGAGGCAAACCTGAGGTTACTGCAAAGAAAGCACAAACAATAATGTCCCTACTGAGCTTAAAAGTGATAGTTTGTAGAGAAAAGGCTATGTCAGGTGCCATTAATCCAGACTAGCCCAGAAGCTTCAGTACAATAAGAGTAAGGGTTGGTTCTGTGTGTGCTGAGCACACCTGTGCTGCTACATTTTTAATATGCCTCTACAAAGATTAGCACAGGGTTTTGGTCATGCTGGCTATGCTGAGGACTGGGATTTGGGCCCTAGGTCCCATGCCATCCGTGCACTGCGTGCTTGGGGTGCAAGACTCAGCTAACTGAGAGGGTCTCTGGGGCTCAGGGGTGCTAACACCATTGCAGGTCACTCAGATCTCATCCTACTTTGTGCTTGCTTTTCTCCCTGGCTCCGCTATTTTTTTTTTTTCCTGTTGAGCTGRGGGAGTCCAGCCTATGGAGGTGACAGATAAAACATTGGAGCTATATGTTGACAACAGCTGGGTCTGGGGGAGGAACAGCAGAAGGAAGAAAGCCGGAGACCAGGTCCAGGCTTCGTCTGGCAACTGGCGAATTTCCACAGAGAGAGGCAGAAATGCGGGGAGCAGGCAGAGCCCCGGGGCAGGCGGCAGCAGCGAGGAGGTCAGCCCAGGGCTCGCCAGGGGCACGGCAGCGCCGGGCTGGCACGGGGGGAGCCTCGGGGGGAGGCCCGGGGGACGGGGGGAGTCCTTCCCCCTGCCCTCCCCTCCCGCCGCCGCCTCTGCCAGCCGGCCCCTTTCCCCTCCCTCTGCTCCGCAGCCGGGGAGGGGGAGGTGGGTCCTGAAACCCGGGGCCGACGCTCGGGAAAGCAGAGGAGGAGAGGCGGGTGATGGAGAAGGAGCGGTGCAAATTATCCTCCTGGCATCATTAAAAAAAAAAAAAAAAAAAGCGGGGGGAGGTGGGAGGGAAGAGAGTGGAAGAGGCAGGAGAAGAGCACGGCTGCCGGCCCGCCGCCCCTCTCCGCCAGCGCAGCGCGGGAGGGCGGACCACGATGCCCGGGCGGCGGGCGCTGCCCGCCCGCCCGCATGGACACCGCCGCCCGTAGCGGCGCCGGGGAGCCGCGCCGCGGGGTGAGCCGCGTGGGGGGCGCGCAGGGGCCGCGCGGGTGCGCGGGCGGTGCGCGCAGGGCCGGGGAGCGCCGCGGGCGCGGGTGCGGCCGTGGGAGCCGCCGCGGCGCGGCCGTTCGCCTCCGTGCTGCCCCACGCTCCCCCGGCTCCGTGAGCCGCGCGGGGTTTTCCTGGCGGCTTTCGCTTGGAGGTGCCCGCAGAGGCGCTCAGAGCCGCGCCGCGGGCAGAGCCCGGGGTGCTCGGAGCAAGCAAGGTGAGCTCCGTGGGGCCGGCGCTTGCTCCTCCCCGCGTGGCAGGTGGAGGGAGAGGTGCAGCACACGCTTGGAGCGGCGAGCGTGCGTGGAGGAAGCGTCACGGGAGCTCCGTAATTGCCGTGATTTATTTTTAAGATCCACTTTTTCAGGAGGTCATCGGGTTATCCCTTGCCCCTCCTTGGACATTGCGGACATGCCCTTTCCATGTGGAAACCTTCCCCGCTGAGAGGGGGGTCCGTCTTTCCTGTCTCTTCTGCTGACCTAAATGGAGCTGTGCTGGCTGACACCTAGCTAGTGTCTTGTCTTGGGGTCTCATGCAAAGCAAATACCCTTCCCTCTCCCCAGCCTACTGCTGTTGTAGCCTGCTGCTATGGTCTTACTACATTTGCAGCAAAATTTGTGCGTTATCTTTTCCGTGAGAGTGGGGACAGAGCTGAGATTCCTGTCATCAGCCCACGGAGAGGCGGTTGTAAAAGAAGGCAGACACCATGTTTCTGTTACTATATTTTCCAAGTCTGCTCTTCTCCCATATTCTCTTTACAGAGCTACAGAGTTGCTTGTTTGGTAGTTTGGAATAAAGCTGCGTGCTGCAGCAGTGCATTGTGGATAAACTACATGCAGGAGAAAGGCACTTYACGACATGTAAAAATCTCCCTCAATGCAATATTTATATTAGCATTGGATGTTTTGATAGCCCCTATCCTAAATCTTTGCATATCTAGAACACGTAGGGACATCAATAAGGGAAGAAAGCAGTTTTTTTTCATCAGTTGTCATTTAAAGCTTCAGYGTGTCTGTGTTGTGATGGGATTTACTAGCTGACTTTGGAGGTTATACAGTAGTTCTCTTGGATGCTCTGGGTAAGTACTTCTGAAATACGAACTGAAGAGTAACAGTACTGTGGTCCTGCACATAACACGATCCTCACAGCCATGCTGGGAGTGGGTACCTGAAGATGCATGGGAYAGAGCAGAGACTGCAGGCTGAGATGGTATGGTGAGGAAAAGAAGGGACTTACGGCTCTGCACACAGATTTCTGCCCATGTATCTGCATAGGCATAAGAAATCAGGGCTGTTTTATTTTTTATTTTTTTTTAACTGTATAGTTTTTATACAGCATGCTCCTATGCTTTAATTGGGAAAAAAAAGTCTCTGGAGGAATTATTCCAGAAAGGATTACCTCTGAGGCACAGAGACTGCTCTGTGTGACTGCCCTCAAGCTCTGAATTTAAATGTCCAGTTTAGTCTGAGGTCATCTGTGTTTAAGGGCTCTTTTATAAAATATATTTTTAATTTTTTTTTCTTTTCTTTTTTTTTTCTTTTTTTTTTTTGGTACTTCTAGAAATAGCAAAGGGTAACTCCCTGAAAGCCCACAACATCTTTGTTGAATTTGTCCATAGATAAGCTTGAATGTACTGTACAGGAGGAGAAGCTAATTTGGAGGCTTGACACAAGGAAGGATAAACGACAAATTTACATCAGGTGAGGATCTGTGAAGTACAGGAGCTAGGACAACAAATCGTTACAGTCTCCTCGTATTTGCTTATTTTCCTGCTCTTCTTCAACTTTCATTACTGCTGTCATGTGGCATATTTCAATGGCAGCTTCTGCCCATATTGGTTAAAAAAAAAAAAAAAGGATTTGGGAAAATATGTTAAACCTATATTTTTTTTTAAAAAAAAAAGCTTAATATTCAATGTCATTTCTTTTTTGGTGATGGATATACCTTTTTTTTTCAAAATATGTTGGTTTACTGGGCAAAGCTGTGCTAGCTGTTATTGTACTTCTTGAAACAGGCTAATAAACACTAAAACCCATACTTGTTAAACCCATACTTGTTCTTTAACATTAGTTAGATATAACAGGAGGGGAAGAGCAGGCAGGGAACCATATCCTTAATTATCTTATCAGGTGTTATGCAATAACACCTACTTAGTTACAGAATCTTTCTCTGATTCTGTTGTAGCAATTGGATATATTTTACTTAAATCAAGAAACTTCAGTAGCAGAGGAAGGAGAGACTTGAATTTGCAACTGAGTCATAGTTGTCTGATTTTTTATATATTACTCCTTAATTTTCTCAGGCAGCTTTGATAACCATGAAAAACTCCCTTTTTTTTTCTTTCCTTAGCTCACTCTTCCTTCCCTCTTCGTTCAACAATATCGATCTGGATGCACTTTGTTGTTGTTGAGGTGGGAGAGAAGGAGGTTGAAACTGGAAAAGAGTTCCATAATTTTTACTTCATTAGATAGTGTGTTGAACTGATTAACCTACTTTCTAGTGCTCTGTTTCTTTTTTCTTAATAATTTCTCCAGTCACAAATGTCCTACAATTCTACTGATAATAAAACAAAGTGTTTGTAAACATTATAACAATATAGACACATGATTTTGCATTTGTTTGCTAAAGGATCTGTTGATAATATCTCTTTGRCTGGGACGTTTTGTGAAATTGTTCCTTATCATAAAATTGGGCCCTGAAGGTATGCAAACTTATTGAGTAGCAAACAGGCACATGTCACTAATACTTACAAGCAGCATTTTTGTTCACTAATCTTGGCCCACCAAAGGTATTCTGGCAGAATAGTCATAGTGTTTGAAGTTACCCCATGACTAACTTTTTCATGGGGTGTCTTGTGGGTATAGGACTTGAACTTCCTGAATGGACTTTTAGCTGAAAAGACACAGCTCACCAAAATATAATATATTTTAATTTTTTTAACAAAAAGTTATAAAATGTAAGCCACATTTAGAAACCTGTGGAGGACAGAGTTCATATTGCTCTTTCTCTGAAACTGCTCTTTCTGACAAAATGAACTCTATTTTCTAGTTCTGAGTGACTGAGATCAAAGTGTTTTTTTCTCAGGAAGTGCAAGCAATACTATTCCAATAGTTTAAATCTTTAAGTCTTTGTCTAGTTTCTCGTCTATTCTTTCCCGGATGAAAACCCCATGTAAATTAATCTGKATCAGGTCAAATTTTCCCCTGTTAACTTGTGCCAGGCAGGAGCTTAGATCTCCATAATTTACTGCATGGCGTTCATTATGGGTCTAACTGTGATCTATGATCCTTTGTGMTTTGAATATTCAAATTCTAGAGGAAATGCAATATTTTCAGGTAGCCTGACTCAATGTTCTAGTGTGTTTTGTAGATTTACTCCTGAACTCTTCATAGGRTATGTTTTTGTGGGCCCTGGAGTGTAGGGCTTTTTAAAATCTGGTCATAGACGGAAGAGACTGGGTGAAAATATCATATCTGCAAACCTTGTTATTCTCTGAAAAACACCCAAAGCTCTCAGGGTCTTTAATAGCTAAATATTTTGATGGGACATGACCATAAGGATAAAGACTAATATGTTCCTTGCCACTAGTGTGTGAAACTAGTKCTTCAACTTGCTTACATATCCTTCAAGTCTACATGTCTGGGTAYTGTTTGCTGTTTTTTCGTATCAGTGTAAAACTTGCTCTTCAGTGATGCTTTTCAAAAACAGCTTGTTCAGCGGTAGCTGAGATAGCACTTTTGAGTAGTATTGTTTGCATTGCACTGGTACTGATTTTCGAGATCTCATGCTTTTGTTAAATTTACGTTAGCATCAATGCCTATTGGATGATGTTATCAAGGCGTGAAAAATTGTGATTAGGGAATCATTAGCTATTCTGAGCATTAGTTGAATTGTTAGATATGAAGTTAATGTTCAACTTTTTTTCTCAATTTTCCCCTTTTTGAGTAGCATGCACTKGGTGGATTGACAGGACAATAGCGTCTTCATGTTGTCAGCGGTAAGACCTGCTTTCAGATAGTAACTTCAAGGATCTCCCTCTCGCCTTGCCTCTCTTAGATTGAGTGTCTCAGTCTTTACCCCTTCTTAAATTAAGAATGTAGTTACATGCCTCTTAGCTTGCGATTGTTCCCTTTAATTACCTGCAACAGGAATGTGGGGAGTAACACAGTCCTGTGGGGAGTGGTGGGGTAGACTGATTGGTATCTCTGTTCTCTTACATAACTTTATTTCTAATAAGCAAATGGCTCATATTCTGCCTAGTCTTTTGAAATACCGGGTAGCTTTCTTCAGCCTAGTGGGCTCCTCTCTTTTATACTTAAAAGTATAGATCCTTGCTGGTCTATGTCATCCTATTACAGTGCCCAGCTTCTCATGTGCAGCAGCCATCCTTTATTTTTARCATCATATATGAGGATAAAGATACAATTAATTGGAAAGAGGTGGCTACAAGCAGGGCAGTGGGGGCAAAATGGGCCAATATGTATAAKACAGAGTTTTGATCAGTTTTTCTGAAAGCTTAATGCTGCATTATTCTTGTATCTTAACCAGCACTAAAATTGGTTTCAAGGCAGATCTACATGCGCAAATGTGCTAATCATTGAATAAATATGTGCTCTAGGGATCTAAGACCAAAAGGAATGCAAAGGCATGTCATTCATTGCTAGCTAACAGAAATGTATCTGCAAAATTGAGATTTACAGTCACCTATGGACTTGGACATTCTTTGCTTTTAGAGTAAAGCTKCTTCTTTTCTTTTTTTAAAGGTGTCACTTTTATTCAGGACAAGATCAGGTGGTTAGATTATCACAGATTCTCTACTCTTTTAGACCAGTTGCTTAAATAACCTTTAAGATACTGCCTTGATTCTTCCGATGTCTATTTTCTCTTTGTTGCACTTCAGCAAGTGAAGGGAGAAGTGAAAGTAATTCTGTGCTCAGAAGAGTGTCGCATGGAGGACTAGTATGTATGACAGTTAAAAGTTAATGGCTCTATTATTGATCACAAAGAGACTTTGTAGAATTCATGGAGTTAAAATGGCAAATATCTATGAGACACTGACACCCAAGTTTACTATTACAAATTCAGAAGAAGGTATTCATTTTAAAAATAAAGTTGAATTCTCCACAATTACAAAAATGAACTCAATTTCCCTCCCTCCCCGATRTCTCCTGCGCACAGCTTAACTGGAGCAGACTTGAATGCTTGCTTGGAGCTTGTCAAGATTAATGGGTTCTAGAGAAGCTCAGGTTTTCCCCCTCTTAGAATAGCTGCCGTGTTTATTAACTTGAATAGGAGCATGAGATTTCCATGTCAATTTCCATAGATGTTTCTTGTGCTTCTTTTTATTGTTTTCCTGAGGCACCAGTGTGTTCTAGTGAGAATCCTACTTCACCATCCAGCAGTTTGCATCAATCAAAAGGAGGACAAAAAAAAAAAATCCAGCTTTTATGGAAACATAAATACTGCAAAAGGCGGTTGTATCACATTTATATTCTGCTGCATGCTTCTGTCACCCACGCTTGTAAAATATTCACTGAAAACAAGACGAAGTACATTTGATTTCCACACATAAAATAACTTACTGTATTTGCTGAGTAATTACCTATAGCTCTTCTACAGTAACTGATTTTTTCTACTTATTCCTGCTCTGCTTCTGCTTTTGTTGTGCATGGGGTGGTAATAAGGAAAAAAAMTGAAAAGAAAGTTTGTGTTGGCTATTTGTTTCTAAACTCACTGCGATATTCAACAAGAAGCTTGGCAAATACAATTTCATAAAGCACAATTGGGATTTAGGGAGAATCCCATGAGAACTATTCAAGGGGGGAAAGAATAGTTGTGTAAGGGTGAAGTTTTCTTTCCTGCAACACTTAAATCATGCTGCTTTGTGATAAAGCTTGCTTGTTATACCAGTGAAACATAYTCAGTAACTTGTGAGAATAATGCAGCATTGATGACAGTACTGTGTTTGGATAAACAGTGTCAGATGAACTGTTTACACAATCTGTTGAAGGAATCTTGGCCTCTCGCAGAGCAAACTTGCTGCACAGACTCATTCTGTGCTATGCCTCAACTCTTTCTTAACCATCAGGCTGGCCTTGGGCCCGTCTGTAAAATGGTATGCCAGCTTCAGCAAGCAAAAATGAGAGGACAAGCAAGAGAGGACAATCTGAAAAAGGCAGGATTTTGACAGTTTGCCCTAACAGTATGCAAAGTGCCCCAAAATGTCATTCATTTTTTGGCAAGGATCACATCCCCAGGCTTCTTTGAGCACTGCAGTGCTTCTGGTAAAGAGGTACTATGGGGAGGAGTCTCTACCAGTCAAAGTGCTGGAAATGCTGTGGACAGAAGAAGGAAAATACATAGGTATGTTGAGCAACAGTTTACACATCTTTTTAGAGTAATTTCAGAGATATGCCAGATAGCTCAAAATCTTTAATAGGCAGAAGAAGTGTTGACTCTAGCCTACCAGGCTGAATGTGGAACAGATTTAAGGAACTGAGTATGAAAAGCTAATTGACCTTGGGCTGCCTTTGCCTTTGGAGTATTAGAGATTTTAGTTGCCATTAGAAAGGAGTTCACCTTGTGAAATGTATGATAATAGCAGCTGTGTCCTTAACAGCATGCAAATTCTCCAATGGTATGTTTCTAGGACTAGGGTGAGTCAAGGGAGTTTCAGCCACACACTGATGAAGGTTTCACAGTCTTGCATCACTCAGGCAAATTAATCTCTGTTATCTTAAGAATTTATCTTAGGAATACCCTGAATGTTATTTGGAGAGATATGAGGAGATATGACAATTTACCTGCCCCTAATGGCTTAGGGGCATGAATGACAATGTCCTTCAGCAAATAGAAAATCAGCAAAGTAGAATACCATTCAAGAAATGCACAGCCTTCTGAGGCTTTCCTTGAGACCCTACTGCTTGCCTACTGCATTGGGCTATGTACTGCAAATGCAGACCCTTGATGCAGACAGAAAGTGGTTTCCTAGCTCTGCGGTTTCAGGGGGCTCTGTGTGGATGAGCATCACAGAGGAAGCAATCTTTATAGCAGCCTGCCTTATCTGGAAAAATGGAGATAGGTGCCCAGGTGAGAACTGCAACTGTGTTGCAGACAGAGAGAGAAAACTCTCTGGTTCTTGRTATTTGCAAGCACTGCTATAGCAGAGCATAGAAAGAGGCCATCGTTTATATAAGRTTGTCAAATACAGTACATCTGCTTCTGCTCTCATGCATGCCCTGTACATGAAGCCAGTGACCCATGGATCTGAGAAACAACTTGGATATTTTCAGAGGTCTTATGTTAGATAAGGAGAGAGGCAACTGAAAGGAAAGAGAGGTCTTGTGATAATCAACCTGAGCTTTATTCAAAAGCTGTAATGACAGTGTGGAGATAGCATAAGGCCACATTAATCTATTCTGCCGTCCTCTCCTAGGGGAGATGTAATTCACATCAGCAAAACAGCACCTGGTCCAACCACAGTCTATCACTGAGTTCAGCTCACTTAGAGGATATTGAAACTGAACTGTATAGGACTTGTATCAGCTATCAGATTATGCAAGGCAATTGCAGAATATAACGAATTCACAGGTGTCCTGCAAGGAAAATAGCATATGTGCTTCAAGAAAATAACTTTTAAGAGAAGCTGTTCAAGGACTGTATGCGAATCATTTATTTGTATGATTGGTATGAGAAAGACTATGCCAATCATTGACTTGTATGAGTTATTTAAAAGTGAAGAAAATTTTGATTAGAATTGGCTAGTTTATGATTTTGTTTCTCTTATACAGGCAGTTTCCATAGCAAAATAAAATAAAATTATAGAATGTAGGGAGTTCTGCCAAAGATTTTCAGAACTGAAAAGTTTTGGTCCAAACTATTGAGGAAAAATATTATACATAGAAAAAAAATGTTTGATGAAGGGCTGGATTTTTGGATGGTTTGTTTTGTTTTGACTTAAGATTACAAACATAAAATGAAACACAGTTCTGAGTTGATGGAAGTGATTTCTTCTGTATTTTTTTAATGATTTCTCTGTGTACTGCTTGTGAGAGTGAGAGTTTTTGTATTTTTCAATATGTTAACCTATCTTCTTAAATTTGGCAGAGAAGATTCTACTTTTCCCTTTATTTCTAGACCAAGAGAGGGGATCTGATGCTTGAAATTATGGAGACATCAAGGATCTGTGAAGGTCTCCTGATTCTGTTAATTCTGTTTGTATTCAGGTTTATGTTCATTATTTAGATTCCTATAGGGATTCTCTTGAGTTTGTAGTTCTGTGACTGAAATAGAAGGAAAGATAAGAGAGCAGGGAACTGAGGAGGAAATTGTTTTGGGTTGACCAAAAACCAAAAGCTGTTTTTCATGCTAAGAGTGAAACAATCCAGTATCATTTCAAATGGAATGAAATACTTTCTTTATTTGTGCCATTGTTTTATCTTTTTTACATCATGCAGTTTCTTTTCAAAAAAAAAAAAAAATCTTTCATTTTACATGATTTAAAGACTGAACTTAAATATTGGAGTTGTTGACTGACAACATGTCCCCTGGCCCTTTCACCGAGTTGTCTTTCAGCTTCACCATTCTTTCCTTTGGATTCACTAGTTCTCTTAAGAGAAAGGAAAATGTGCAGCTGGTATTCAAAAGAGTASCAGTGATATGAATAGTGGTATGAAGAAATGCATTGCATTTATTTAACATTATCTGAGAGTCCACAGGAAGTGTAGACTTTTTTTCTGCTTTGGAAAAGGGAACACTGAAGTCAGATTCTCCTGGCACAGTGTTACAGCTCTTGTACTGAAAGGGTAATTCACTTTTATTTTTTCACCTGTAACACCTTGTTCCCCAGGCATGATATCARTGTTCTTTTATCACCACAACAGTCATGTAAAAGCTATTTGCATGAAGACATATTAATGACAGGCTAAAGCAACAGTCACAGGAAAAGTCCCTAACTAGAGTAGCAAAAAGAAGTATRTAACATTGACCATATTATGTTTCTGCTGGCTTTGTTCTTTATACATGAATATATAGGTAAAGGAAATGGTAAATGAGCTTCCTGACATTTTTCCTTAGAAAAATAGATAGATCTGCATTTAGTAGCACGACAGTTTGTATTTTTCAGACCGATACAATGATCTGCAATTAGAACTTAGTTGGACAGATCCCATCTATGGCTCGTGACTTTGGAATCAACACCACTATAGTCCTAAAAAAATAAACAAAGCTCCYATGGAGCCAACTAATCCCTTTCTAGAAGGATCTCATCCCCTAATCTCTTTCAGCCCAACAGCCCTATAAACACTCTGTGGTTACCCAGAAAAAATAACACACAAACATGCACATACACACTGACACAAAAAGAAATTTGTTTATTATCAAATAATTGGTGCTCTGTATTCTGTTTCAAGTTAGACAAGGTTAACTTAGGGATGGATGTTAGTACCATGCCTGGTAGTTTGGAGTTTGGACAGAAATCTGAATATTGTTCCTCCAGCCCAGGACTTTGAAGTCTGTATCACTAATCATGCCCAGAATGCTCTTGTGGCATAGATCATCATTATCTTAACTTGTATTGTTGAACTGGGCTTTAGCAGATATTTGCTTTGGAAGTACTTAAGCTAAGTKAGAGAGCTGCTGGTCTCTGCACTCCTGGCAGTGTCTGAAAACAATTCACAGTGCCTTGTCCGAAGGCAGGTCCACAATATCAGTGTCCTTTTAGGACAGCCTCTCTCTTTGCTCTCTGGTTGATGCAGCATCACAAGGAAAGATCCACAGACAACAGGAYGCCTACGTAGCTTTACAGGAGAATATTGTCATGATGATAATGATAAAGATGATAGCTGCTGGCAGAAGTTTTCTGTTGCGGACTCCAGTTCAGCATTATCAAGAGGAATACTTCTCACTAAATTTGCTGTTTACTTAATAAGTATTTTCAGAGGTTATTTTTGTATGTTAAAAATAGCTACTTGACTAATGTTTTAGGACTTTTTTTTTTTTTTTTTTTTTTT
>NW_028185683.1:1966510-2056769 GCF_003343005.1 Rhea americana | reverse complement strand
TGCATCTTACTTAACATATGAGCCTATCTTTCTCAATCATGTCTTCCGGGAAAACTGATGTCTTCACAATATTTTCTTAAATTATTAACGTTGCCACCCTTTTATAGAGCTTCATTTATCTTCAGAAGTTTTCCTCACCTACCTTYATTTATACTATTGAGACTGTTTCTGCTGCTGTCAGAGACTTGGTCTGATGGATGTGTCTCACAGTCCTTAAAGATAGCTTAATCTAGTTCTAAGTTATTCGTGGCGTTCTTGGACACATAACTCAGAGAAATGACTTCACAGATCCGAAACCCATGCAGCAGAGAGTTCAAGGCAGTTGATGCTTGACGGTACTCTTCCTTTTATTCAGTAGGAAAATACACTTATGTGAGTGACACTAGTTGTAAAGATAGAATGACTTTGAAAATGGTGATTGTCCAAAGAGCAGAACGATTTGATGAATAGAGGTTACTTGTCATTATCCTTTCACTGTGTGCATGTCTGACTCCTAAATTCCTCCTTAGACTAGGAAGTGGAATTTACCCTCATTTAGAGGGCTAGCAACAGAATTTTTCAACTTTAAATTACATTATATAGGTCTCATGTTGAATGTCACCAGTTCATGGAGAGTAGACTTTGATTTAATATAGAACCAGACAGTGACTTAATGTAAAGTGGTTAAAAAAATCTTATTCTATTGTGGAACAATAGGAAATAATCATTTTAAAAATCCTATCCCTTGCTATTCAAGATAGAGATAACCATAGCAAAATACTAAGAATTCCTGCCTATAAAATTACATCTAGCTCTTATGATCTTCAGCATAATCCCATCAATGGTGCAGGTAATAAATAAGAAAAGTAAGATGAGAAAAGTATTTATTATAAAGTATTCAACAAGGGAAACTGAAAGGTAGGAATAAACTCTGTACCATTTTATGAAGGAGAGATGAATGAATCAGACAGTAGATGGTATGCTAATTAGAGCATAGTGTGAGTCCCAAGCAAAGCACACGTCCCCTAACAAACCACAGGATAGAAAAGCACATCAGATGATTTTGCATCCTGAGCCTTGGTGAAGAGGTGGTGTCAGTACTCAAATCTGTTTTGATTAGGATCCCATGGGCTGCATGGGCAGAGAGGGAGAAGATGTGACAGGATACCAGACCACTGGGGCCTCTTAGGTGTCAGACTGATGCATTTGCTCTGTGTATCATGTGTTTCATCTCCTGGTAGTGTACTGCATCCCTCTCTAACAGAATAAAGCCATTTGGTCCCCAGTGCATGCTCTTACCCTGAAGTCCAATGTGTGAGCAGCTGTATCAGAGCTCAAGCCAGTCTTGTTCATCTCCTTCAGCTTAACGGGAAGCAAGGTAACATGTCTCCTTGTCTGTCTTCCTTCATCCTCATATACTCTATCTTCACAACGCGTTACACCGTAATTTCAAGCCTTTTCTGCTTTATGTACCTATTTGTATGTATGTATCTATTTGTATGTATTCCATGGTGTGGTCTTTCACAGTCTGACTGGCAAAAGTCAAGTTCTTTTCAGGGTTTTCCCAGCTTGACTACTGAAGGAGTTTGGAGCTCTCCAGTCTTGCCTGGATGTCCAGTTGACCTTTCTTAATTTACTSGTCATCTCAATTCTTAACTATTTTTGTTTCTTACAGTTTTGATTTGATCTATTTATGATGGAGACAGCAGGAGGAAGCTGAGACTGTTTGGGTTACTGCATCATGTTAAGAAAGTTAATTGAGATCACATGCAAAAATTAGTCAGGTCATTCTTGGTAGTAATTGCATTATTGGGTTTGTTTTATGTCTTAATAGTCTCAGTGAGAGGCTAGTAATTTCAGTCAAATCACTAATGATTCAAGGTTGGTACTTTTTAAAACAATTAGCTTTAAAGCCTTCAAACAGTTCTTCTGGAAGGCCTTGTTGGTGAACTGTGGAGCTAGGAAGGTAACTGAAATATTTCAATTCAGGTGAGAACTGAAGATGAGAATTAGTAAGACTTAGAAGCTAATTTTCAGGAATTCTCTCACTTTGTGCTTTAACATAGCAGAAGCCATTCACAGCCCTGTTTTGGCAGTTTGCTGTAAACAGTAGCCAAACAGGCAAGCAGTGAGCTTGTAGGCAAATGCTGGGGCTCTGAAAAGATGTAGCTGTTCTGCTGAAAGTCATGCAACACACATCGCATGTAATGTATGCACCAAATACTGATGCAGTACAAATGTGAGTTACTGCAGATATAGCTGGACTTCGGCTGAGAGGGCAGATGGCTGGTGATACAATAAAAATGAAATGGAGGAGAAGAAGGAAGAGATTGAAATGGTGCAAATGGTAGTGATTCTGTGAGCATCGGGAGCCCAGGCTGGAAAGTGTTATGTGAATGAGGCTTGGTCTACATTATAGTCCTATTCTCTTTATGTCTTCCAGGGGAAGCAGAAGCTGAGGTTGACCCACTTGGTCCTGGGGGTTGTGTTCATGCATACGTGAATATAGAATAACTGGATGTCTCCTGACCAGTAGTAGCTGTAGTAGCAAGATTAAGGCCAAGTAGGTTCTTACCAGTGTGTTTACAGCCTTCTTAGGTCTCCTTTCCTCAACTTATGCACAGGCAACATGCACCTAGTGTGACCTCCCGTGCAATATAATCAGAGTTTCATTTGCTAGATTTTTAAACATTATGCAAGTCTTGTCTCAGAAACATCCTCTAAAAAAGCATTTAAGCTTGTCAAGTATCTTCCAGAGAGGCATATGTTCCTTTCCCCTCTTCTTCCATCTGTACATAAGTGTACAGCTTAGAGTACCAATCCTCCGATTATAGCTTAGTTTGTTGCAACCAGTGGAGTTATACAAGTTTACAGCAGAAGTTGAATTTTGTCGTGTGAAAGTTGAAATATAATCCCGTGCAGGTGGCATAAGTCTTACACAGTTTATAGCTCTGAGTGGATTGAGTGAGGTGAAATTAAACCAACAGAATAGTGCTTGTGCTTTGCTCTTTTCTCCCTCATTTCTTGTTTGCTCTGGTTGAGTAGTGAGCAGTACATATATTTAACCTCTTTTTAATTGCTGGATTACTTTAAATATTTTCATTTTTGAGAAGTCTTCATTCTTCTAATAAAGACACAATTCCCATCTTGGTCGTTATTACAACTGTAACAGTGAAATAAAAACAAAAAAACTCTGACATGTAGGTGTCTACATTTCAAGTTGAATACCAGATCTTTTGATGTCAGCTCTTTCATGTTTTGGAGAAGCTGCACTCCAAGAGATTTCTCCTCTCCTTTCCTTTATAGTTCTGTGGTGTTTCTCACAGAATTTCTCAGATATCTGATTCTTTTAAATTTAATGGCAAAGCTTCTGCTGAGTGGGATTAAGAATTTAGCCAGTATATGTGGGTACTGTACCTGCCCCAGAACATAAGCTTTATCTCGCTTTGCATAGATACAGCTAACAGCTAGATAAATAAATAGAATAATTCACTTAGATTTCAAGTGCTTGGGGGGGGTGCAATTTCACAATACTGCTCTTGTGTTTGTCTGTAAGAATTTATGCTATATACATCGACATATAATGAACAGCATTTATTAAGACATCCCTCTACATGCTGAATATGTAAGTGCCTCTTTGTTTTGACTCAGCTCTCAGAATGTATTCATCTATTTTTCTTGTCAGCTTCTGCTCTTTGTTTTGCTAGCTTTGGCTCTCGGTCTCAGAGCCTAATTGAGCCAAATTAGCTTCTCTGACGCAAAAAGAGTCCCAGCACTTGCTCAAGCATTTTGTCTTGCATTGAGGAGCTTCTACCACTGGAAGACTTCTTCAGAGAGTTTCGCTGCTTGATGAATCGGGCAGAAAGCAAATGGAGAGGATACAAACAAGATTCACAGAGGTGGAAAGGATGCAAACACTGATGCATTTAGGTCATGAATGTTTACCTGTCTGTCTAGGGATTAGGAAGGAGCTGTAGGCAAGTTTATTACCTTGCAGACAGTGACCTCCCTCTGAACACCTGGAGGCTGCCACTGTCAGGCAGGATATTGAGCATGATACATGATTGCCCTCATTCCTTCCTACTGATCCCAGTATCCATGGCTGGAAGCACAGCTTATCTGCTGCTGAGTGGATACAGATCAGGTGTCTGAGCTACTAAAATTTCCAATAACTCTGCCTAATAAGCATCATCCTGAAGAGAGTACCTGTGAAGGTCAGCTGTAATGGAGACTTTCAAAGCTTAAAGAAACTGGGGATTTGAGACAGGTCACTACAAATGATATGTTTTGGCTAGATACAGATGTAAAGACAGAGACCTGTGAAAAATGTTAAAATGCTTTCAACAGGAGCTGCAGGCATGTAACAGAGAGAAAATCAGTCTAGGAGGAGTGTGACCATATAGACTTTTGTAACCCCGAAATGCTCACACAGCCTAGAAATGAAAAGGGCTAAATTACAATGTTAGTCTCACTCAGTTACCCACTTACTAATTTAGTTTAACTGAGTTTACCAGAAAGATATGCCAATTAGAGATGTTTTCTCTCTCAAAAATGTATAAAAAGGAAATGTTTCTAGGGACAATTGCTTTCTTTTTTATTTAAAGGCAGTTATAGTCATTTTTATAGTAGTTTTGATAAATAGGCTTTGAGGTAATGAAAATGACCATTGTTGAAATAAGAAAATATATAGCCAAGTCTAATATTTCTTTAATACATAGATTTTTTAAAACAAATATGCTAGGGTACCTTCTGAGTGTGATAAAAAGAAAGGAAGAGTAATATTTTGAATTTTTAGTAAAAATTTTGTGATTACTTGAAATTTGATCAAGTGCTGTATTTTACACCTTTTTATGCTAGATTTTCCCTAATATAACGATGTGTTCACAACTACTAGATTTCCTTTCTTATTATAAGTCTGTTATTTTAGTAGATATAGGTGTCATACTGCTCTTCACATGAACAAATACTTCAAGTGGAAGTATTAACCAGTGGTAGTTAAATTGCTCCTCTTTTCTAAGGCCTGCGATCTTTGGATAAAAGGTAGGAGAATATCTCAACACCCAATTTTTCTTATCATCTCTGTTATTCTGTGTGATAGATTTTTCTTTGTGTACCTGAATTCCTGCTCTTTGACCTTTCTCCTGTAGTCCCATGAAGCTCAGCTATGTGAGAGCTGTTTTCTACTGCCGATCAAGGTCCGCCTGCCTCAGTCGCAGCCACACACAAGTCCAGTTGGATACCCAAGGCCATGCTCTGCTGTCACTAGCATCAGTGTAATCTGTTTGAAGGCACGTAGAGAGGAGCAGAACTTAGCCCTTGCATTCTCTAACAGATTTTGCTCATCTGTGCCACCGAATTTGTTTTGTCTTTGTTGCAGCCCCACGCTGCCCCTCTCACTACTCTTACATTCAACCCTTTACTTCGATTCCCTCTGAAAACGCCTCAAAGCTAATCTTTTCTGCCATGCTACCTTCATAATACAAATTTATTTGCATTGTCCTCCCTTTAGACTGTCAGGAAAGCGAACATCCACAACATATCTGCACAGAGGCATTTACACTGTGAAAATGTAAATATTTCACCAATCTATAGGAGTAAGTCAAAGCAAGGTCTGGGTGCCTTTGGCTTTCCTAAGCTCGAAATAGGAAAGTGCCACCAGTKATGACTGTTTTGTGATGTGTTGCTATCTGAGCTCTCTGTGAAGAGCTGCCTGGAGAGTAGCCACGCTTTTTGACCCCATTCATCACCTTTAAAAGCAATTCACAAGAAATATTATTGCAGCCAGTCAGTAAATGAGAGCTGAAAGAATTCTTCTTCTTCTTCTTCTTCTTTTTTTTTTTTTTTTTTTTTTTTTTTAAGAGATGTTGATATTTCAGGGAGGTAAAGCTTCTCAGTTTGCACTTCTATTCATTTCCATGTGCGCATGTTGGGTGTGCAGCAAAGGGCAAGACTGATCTTTATGGGTGTTTCCTGCTTCTCCTTCTTACATTACCGTGCTCTTTTCCTCTTTGATCACTGGCCAGACAAAAGCCTTGTAAGAGACATAGGGATTCAGCTTTGCCTCAGCCTCAAACTAGCTGTCTCAGGRGCAGGGGGTAGGGGGGAGGAGGAGGAGTAGCAGCTTACAGTAATAGTAGGAGCTTACGGTAATAGCAGAAGGCTCAGAATGAGAAGAATTACTGAGTATTCATCCTGCCTCCTGGGTGTCTGGGAGGTTTGTAGTGTCCTGCAGAACTACTTATGCCTGGCTCAGGTACGCCGGTGGGAGCACAMGCGGCTGAGGTGGCTGATGCAGGGACAGCCTGCAACAGCTGCAGCTGATTGTGTGGCTCTCCTCTGACCCTCATGCCTCTCAGCACCATGTCAAGYCAAGAGAGCTTGGGCAAGAGGGCCAGTATAGTTAAAATTGCCAGGGCAGGCTATAGCACTGCCCTACTCTGATGAAGAACGTATGGCTGAATTCTGCAAATGATATTTGTCTGGCACTTCTGCTGTACTTCAATATGTACCTAGGACAGTGGTGGGAGCATTTGTGTGGGAGGCGAGAGAGCCAAGCAGAARTGTCTCCTGCTGACACTGCCTTGAATAGGCTCCCTCAAGCAAAGGCTGCATTGCAATACATACTCTGAGGTATAAACTGAAAGCAGCCACATCTGCAAAATCCCTTCCCATCTTCTGTGCTGTCTGTGGTGGGCTGTGAGGTCTTTGGACCCTACTAGTCAGGCAGGAGAACATTGCTTTGAAAACAATGCTTAAAGCAGTCCCAGCTCTAGAGCAGGTTAAGATGTACCCGCTAAGAATATGGAGGTGTCTATAGGAATGGCAGTCCATGGCACTTGGTCATAGCTGGGTAGAAATTTTGAAGTTGTTGAACTCATGAGTTAGACTCCAGAGAGAAAACCGGAATCTGTGGCAATATGGAGCATGCAGACATGAGTCACCAACTGGAGACKTTTTGTCGCATGCTCTATCATTGTTTGAGCAATTGGCAGCAGGGTAAAGCTGCRCTTGCAGGTCATCAGGAGGCCATTTCTAGCGAGCTTTCTTGTTTGGCAGTGATGGCAGCACTGGATGTTAGAGACCAGTATTTGGCTTACCTTTCAAAACAAACTAGACTCTCTTGGGCCCTTGAAGTCTAATCTCTTATGTTTATTTAACATATTCTTCAATTTTGGGAACATTCATAACTGTTTGCTTTGAAAGCTGGCAAATAGAAAAGCAGGTAGTTTGCCACATATACAATGAAAAGGAARTGTAGCAAATTTTGTTCCCTGGCTGTGACTGGAATTTTTCAGTTAATAGACAGAAGAGCAAATCTCAATCAGGAATAAAATCCTGGCTTCCCTGGAAAGCTGCTGGTTTAAACCAGTGGAGAGTACTGCCCTGAGGATCCAGAAGTGGTGCTTGGTCTAGCAGGTTTGTGAAGAAAAAGAAAGTGAATATGATAATTTTTTTTTTGATAGGAGGAGTTCAGGGGGTTTGTGAAGAGGGCTTATGGCATAAGCTGAACTACATACTATCTGCTTTCTCCTCAGTCTCCAAGGGATAGCTGCTTGATTTAATCAGTTCTTTTAGAYAGCTGGTTTATTGCATGAAGTTGTTGATCTGACTAATTATTTTACAAGTATTATGTTGTCTGAGTGAAACAGAGATACGTTGTGTAGGGCTGACAATTTTAAGTATGCAAGTACGAATAAAATCTTGTGYCTGAATATAACCTTTGGGTGTCATTTAGAAGAGCACTTGTCAGCAGATTTGCAGCACTTCCAGCCATATCATATATCATGCAGAAAAAGAATGATATGGTTTCAATTAAAACTGTTGTTTATTGCTGATTGAATGGCCTATAAGGTTGATTGGCAAGAGGCTAGAGAAAAGCTTCCATTCAATACTAAATGTAAGTTTTAACACAAGATGAAGCCTACTGGCATAGGCTTTACTGACGTAAAGAAGATATGCTACGAAAACATAGAGGGGAGAAAAGCAAAGATTCAATCTTGTTAGATTTTAGGTGATATAAATTAGACCACTGAGTTGTAGAGAGTATATCATGATACGATGTCAATTTGTTATTGGGGCCCAAAATTTGGTACAGTTTCAGAAAATGCTCATTGGTTCCTTCATTCATATGGACACCTGACAGTTGTAGTATGCTTGTAGTTTATTTTTTCCACTCAGTTTTAATATGAATTTTATTTCTGAGGTTCAGGACTTTGCTCACTGTCTTCTTGTCCCTCCATCCTTGTAAAGATCCACCAGACTTGTCTGGTCCACTGAACTGCCTTATTCTTTGGTCTTCCTATTTTATAGTCTCCAGACTGAGACTCTGCTGCTGAGATATGTTTTAAATAGCCTGGATCAGGGTTGCTTCTTGTTCTCAGCAGGGTTGAATTTCAGGGTTTGAATATGTATTTTGCTTTATGTTTGGGATGAAATATATTACATTTTTAAGAGTCATAACATGTCATGTTAATCTGATGATGCCTAGCGCAGGTGAACTCCCACGGGCTTCTATGCACCTGCTGTGAGTCTTGACTGCATGGATTTATCAAAACCAAACATAAAAACATATATAAACAGCAGGACATTTTTTACCTGCTGTTACTTCCTTTAACTTCTACTATCATTTTTCCCATCTAAAAGCTTATTTAGGAACTCTAAGGCTATATTCTTAGCAACACAGAAACTGGGACACGTAGAAGAATAAAGTTACAAACTCTTCTAACTCGCATAGCATAGGTTACGTTTCCTGTTCCAGTTGTGTCCAGATAGACCTGTGTGTAGGCCAGTTAGACGGTTGACTAAAGCAAAAAGCTGCTGCTTGCATTGCCCTGCTGTGCCATTGCCCCTGCTCAGCTTGCATGGATAAAATGGAAATCCCAGGGGATGGTATCCTATAGCTATCAGAGGGGAAGAAAGAAGAGATGTTAGGGTCAATTTTTTTTCTTATACCTCTACAAGCAGAAGCWTAACTCTGCCAACAAATCTATAGGTACCCAAATACATCAATGGCTGTTGGGAGCTATCTCTGTGGGGTTCGTTCTCTGAAAAATGGAGTTCTACCACAGTCTTAGCTTCAAAAGGATATCAAAAGGATAAACTGAAACAAGGTAGTCTTCACATTCTATCAATAATAAAGAAAATGTTGCTGGATTCATCTAAGTACACATTAGCTGCCCCTTTTATATCTGCTAACTGTTACACTGGGAACTTAAAGAGTGAGAAAGGGGTTTTGTTTTTCCAAGTTGGCTTTTTTGGCTTCCTGTTCCAAGCTSTTTATACTGAGCATTTTTCCTTGCAACTGTCAGTTAAGAAACTTACTTAATTTCACCTTTCTAATAATAACATATGGGTTCAATAGCTGGGACTTTAGAAAGACACCAGGCTGTTAAGTACTGYAGGGTGTTTGAAATTACAAGGTAGTTGCCACGCGGGTGACAGAAAGTGAGGATAAAAGGCTAATCAGCCATGTGCCAGTGATGGATGTGTACATGGACTTGAAGTTGGAAGTTGGATTTTCTCCTGCCTGGTCATTTTCCTCTGTTCCTAGCAAATAGATGAAGAACATCAGCACAAGAGCCAGACAGCAGCTCTCTAACTACTTCTGCTGGCAGATCTCCTGAGGACTCTGTTTTTGTTGATGCGGTTACTCTKACTTGTTCTTCCTTCTTATCATCTGCTTCCAGAGAGCACGTATGCAAAACTCACCTTCCCTGCTGTTAATATGAGAAAGCTAGATGCAAGTTTAATTCTTTTTATGAACACCGATGAATATTCTAGGACTATGCAGAAGTACAAAGTAGGCCTTTTCTGATGGAAAAAAGATTGTGTAGTGGCTTTTGTAAAATAAGTACTTTGGTTTCTTTAGAAAGCATTCTACTGTTAAAAATCTGACCTTCTGAAAAACAATTTTCATCTGGAGCTATATTCATTTCTCTTTGGTGGTCCAGGGTTTTCAGTTGTTGCAATACAACAAGGCATCTAGCCTCCTTCACCAATAAAGGATGCCATACTGCTTTGGAAAGGAGCATATAGAGTACTTCCTTATAATATTCTTTCACCTCCAACCACTTTCAGTTCAAGGACTTCCTGAGCTGGATTTGATTTTTTGTGTACTTAGCTCAGAAGAGAAAAGCAGGCATATTGTTACTAGGTGTAAATTCACTAGACAGAGATCTGCATGAACAGGGAAAGACAGAGAGATAGCTAAAGTAAATTTATCTTTAGAATTGGAGGTGACATCCATGAAAAACGTTTTGTGCTTTTTTGTCCAGCTGGGCTTTGCCTACCAATGTCTTTGGAGCATTAATCACAGCTGAAAGGTTCTGCGGGAAACCTTTTGCTCTGTTTAAGAAATACTAATGAGGATGCAGACTTAATGTTTTCTCCCTAGTCAAAGAATACTCTTGTTGTGGACCAGGGAGGAATGCTGTCAGCAGAGAGCTTTAACCCTTTGGGGGAAGCAAGCACTTCCTGCTCACAAGATGTTTGTATTCTCTTGCTATTAAGGGCACACAGGCATGAGACGAGCAACAGCTCACATTTACAGTTGCAGAAGAGGCAGACAGCTCATAAATGGCCTGACTTGTGAGTGAAGGAGCTTTCTGTGTTCTTAGCTGGGATCTTGGTAAGGAAGAGCAGCTTGTGTGCAAATCCAGTGATTAGACAGAAGCACATATTTTACAGCAGTTGTGAGGTGGCACAGCAGAAGGAGCAGTAATTGGACACCTTCGACCTTSTGTTGGAGATTGCAGCTTCCTCCCTCCTGGTTCCCTGGTAAGGAGAAGATGAGCACTGGCTGGGAAAGGTAGGGAGATCAAAATGTTTATTACAGAGTTGTTAGTCCCATTACCTGGCTGAATTCTTTCTTAGATGCTGTGATCCCTAATGTTGATCCCTAATGTTCTGTGGAGTAACTGCTTGAATGTGTTTGCATTTCTGGGGGTGGTTTTGCTTTCTGGTGTTTTGCATACGCAGGCCTGGAGCTTGAGCAYGATGCAGGTCCAACTCCTCTCTTTGCCTTATTCTTCACATCATAAGAGGCCTGAACATATAACATAGACATAATGAGTGTACCTGGAGTACATGAATACCTCTGACATGATGTCATAAAATCATAGAGTCAGTAAGGTTGGAAGGGACCTCTGGAGATCATCTAGTCCAACCTCCCTGCTCAGCAGGGTCACTTAGAGCATGTYRGACAGKGTTGCATCCAGGCGGGCCTTGAAGATCTCCAGAGAAGGAGACGCCACAACCTCTCTGGGCAACCTGGTCCAGTGCYCTGTCACTCTCACAGGGAAGAAATTCCCCCTCAYRKTCAGGCRGAACTTCCTGTGCTTCAACTTCTGCCCATTGCGTCTTGTCCTGTCACATGGGACAACTGAAAAGAGTTTGTCCCCGTCCCCTTGACACCCTCCCTTCAGATACTTATAGACATTGATCAGATCCCCCCTCAGKCTTCTCTTCCCCAGGCTGAAGAGGCCCAGCTCTCRCAGCCTTTCCTCATAGGGCGGATGCTCCAGCCCTCTGATCATCTCTGTAGCCCTACGCTGGACTCTCCCGAAGAGCTCCATGTCTCTCTTGTCCTGGGGAGCCCACAACTGGACACAGAACTCAAGATTAGGCCTCCCCAGGGCTGAGTAGAGGGGCAGGATCACCTCCCTCAACCTGCTGGCAACGCTCTTCCTGATGCAGCCCAGGAGACCATTGGCCTTCTTGGCCACAAGGGCACACTGCTGGCCCATGGTCAACCTGTCACCCAAGTCTCCCTCTGCAGAGCTGCTCTCCAGCAGGTCAGCCCCCAGCTTGTACTGCTGCCTAGGGTTATTTTTCCCCAGGAGCAGGACTCCGCACCTSCCTRTGTTGAACCCCATGAGGTTCCTCTCTGCCCRACTCTCCAGCCTGTCCTCATAAGTACCTCCCACATGATTTGGGGCCAGCCTGATCTAGAGGCAGAAACTGAGGACTCGAACACTGTTTATTCCGTTTTTAGCCTTAACCAGTTTCTACTTTATGTTTGCAATAGTAACAGTGTGACAGACAAAAAAAAGAAATTCCATGTCTTTCATTCAAATACCAGCATGTCTGAAATACTCTGAAAGGGTGAGAGCTGAAATCTGTTTGGAAATGTTTGTTGCATGCTCACTGCTACATGAACATGGAGGCGCCTGTATCATGCATTGCAGGCATTATATCATGTGAACAACACAGTGGCAAAGAAAGCTTTACGGTTTGTGTTGCTATGCACCGAGAAGTCACTTGAGCATGGACTGGAGCTTTATGAACAAGGTTTTCTAAAGCATCCAGCTTTGGCCTTCCTCACATTGCAACTGAAGGCAGGATTTGTTCTGATGCCAGCAAATGAGAAGTCGGCGTTTAAGCTGAGTGCTTTAGAAAGTGCTGTATAGAGAAGCATTGTCCCTGACACATGATACGAGCTGATTGTTAACCATTCATAAAGGAAGACTGAATCAAGAGCTCAGACATCACAATAATGAGTGAAGTGCAAGAGAGATTTGAAATATCTGCATGATAATTACAATAGCCATCACAGTATTGTCAGAAGAAAGACCTTTGACAAAAGATACTTCATGTCAAGGAATAGCATAAAAGGTCGCGCCTTGAGCATGACATATTGAGATGCTAACAATATATTAAGAATTAATAACTTTACACTGTATAGAAATTGGTTTTAAATAATGTTCAAACCTAGAGTTTTGCAAAATGGTTCTTTGTTTTGGTATGTTGGCCAGGTCAGCTCTCTATTAAACCACAGACTTATAGGATATGTGGCTAAATATCTAGTTTTTGCTTTAACCGAAGCCAAGAGCATTTCATAAACTGTAGAATGTTCATTGTTTACAAATGGATAGATGATTTTTCCTCTTTCTGTTTGCCTAAACAATTTTGTGACTGTTGATAATATAAATTTAATTGCATTGAGTGATGGTCTCCTGCACCCATTTTATTTAAAATCCTTTCCTTTATTTGCAGTGAAGATATTTACTTCAATTGCTGAATCGGTGTGAAGGTTGGCTATCCTCTTTGCAAAAAAATAAAAGTAAATAGAAAACACCTTCATACATATCCATTACAAATTRTTCTCTCTTTCCTAAGTAAATGTATGTATGTTAGAACACTGCTTAAAAACAGAGAAATAGAAAGTATTGCCAAAGTATGAGGAAAAAGCTTTCTAAGCCATAGCTGAGAATTGATAGTATTTCTTTGATGCTTTACTGATAATTTCCTAAAAAGTAGGCATCTGATTTAAAGCTTGCAGTTTGGTCTGAACAGTATAGTTTTGGGGCAATAAAGGTTATTCATTGCTTTTGCATTATAATCGCTTTTAATACAGTGTTTTTGAGATGGAGCCCCCATATTTCCAGGGTAACTGGAAATGAATATCCAGAGAGCAAACTCTGCTTTTAAAAAGCAACACATGAACACAGATGTGTGCATGTCTGCACATGCGTGCATATACACACAGACACACAATCTATTTGGGACTAAAATAAAGCAGTACAATATTCTGCTTTTTTTACATTTGCTAATAACACATTAGAAATACCCATATGCAARCCAGTTTAATAAACTTCTTAAACAYTGACAAACTTCAGGCTTTGGGACATGTCACTGATCTTAAAAAGTGCAAGGTACATGAAAACTACATTCTTGAATAATTGCTTGAACTACAATCTTTGTGCATGGCAGAGTTAGCAAAACCAAAGACAGTGCTATCAGATTTTGTTAGTTTTAACTCCATTTCATTAACGAGAGTTAAGAGCAGTTTTATTTATATCAATCTACCTTGGCTATGGCTGAAAATTGGATCTGATTTGAATGCAGGGTTCTTCAGGTCAACACAAACTCTCTTGTTGTGCAGTGTTAGTCATATTATTGGGATCAGTCCAGGTGCTCCATGCGTTTTTGTTGTAAATCATCTTCCTTTAATACCATACAAGACATCTTTGTGAATAATGCTGCAGCATTAATTCATTCTTTGGCTTTAAAGGTATGAAGTACTTGTTAGGAGGTGAGAAGGAAGCCTGTTGCAATCAGAATAGTGAATAGGAATCCTGATATCAATGAAGTCAGTGAATCAAGTCAAAAGCAAAACTTCTAAGCTCCTCTACAGTATTCCTGAGGCAGCACAGGCTTTGTAAGCTTCAGGAATACAGGTCAGAGAGAGCAACTGCCTGCATGGCTGTGGCTGTGATAGTTGCCAGATCTACCTTCTGCAGATGTGCAGCTGCTGTTTAGTTGTCTGCTGAAACTGGCATCATTTTTGTCAAATGCAACAACTGTGCAATGAATCTGAGGAAGTATCTTTTTTAASTATAGATTCACAATTTTTTAGTAGGCTATTTTATTCCTTTTAAATAAATAGAGTGTGACTGAAACTTAACTTAGCTTGTTTTTTCTTCAGCATAAATGGAAAGAAAATTATTGCCAACTGTGAATAATTCTCCAAGGGGCTTGTTCAATAGTAGTGTTATTTCTTATATTTCAGTGAGCAAGGAGAGGTCAAGGCAAACAGGGAGAAAATTGTCAAATTATTAAGTCTCCAACTTTGAGAATGATTTCCTGGGATCTGCTCCTCTGTTGGGATGTCCATCTCTTTCTTAACAGTTACCTGTTCACAGCTCAGGCTTCTTAAAAGTTGTTAAACCTCCCCAACTAGGCTGGCACTAGGACCAGCAGAATGGTATCTCTCTAGAGTAGCATCTTGTTGAGAAAGGGAGGAGGAGGCAGCAAAGTCACTGCCTGTCACTGCCTATTTTGTGCTTCCCGGAGCTGTTGAAAGCCAGAGGTGCTCTTGCGAGCGGCTGCAGGAAAGCTAGTATATGAGGAGGTGATGGTGGGAACACTTGAATCCTTCTAGCAGCAAAAAGGGTAGCATTTGAGTCCACCTCTTCTTTTCCCCTTAGCAGGAGCAGACTCTGTCCTTCAAACAGACTTGACAGAGAGAACAAAAAGAGGATGTTCACAGTGAAAGAGAATGAATGCTGGCTTTTACTATGAGTTCCTTTCTCAAAAGGCAAAAACCATTTGCCTTTTCTACCTGGAGTGGTGATAAAGGTGGGAGTGTGTTAGTTTCTCAAATAAGTCTTAAATACAAAGGTGCAAGGGGAAAAATAGTGGCTAAAGCTGCCATCTCCCTCTTACATTATTTGAATTAACAATAGAAGGACTGACAATGAAAAAAAAAGAATCAATACATTTTGCTGTCCCTGGAATTTGGGGCTATGGAATTAGAATGCAATAGATTACTGATTCATGTTCCTGTTGGGATCTGACCTAAGCAAAAATAGCTGCAGATTTAAGTTGAAAAAGAATGCACTAAGATCCTTTGCAAACAATACAGTTTTTAACTGAATGTTTGATTTTTTTCTGTGCAGATCACATCCTTTGTAATATCTAAGTAAATCACAAATTTGTATGTATGTGACTTGTCTGTGTCAATTTAAGCTCAGTTTCAGGGTCTCCTGTTGAGTTGAGGGCAATATGAAAATTCTACCAATGAGGTAGCATTAAATCTTTAAATAAATACCTATTCCTTTCTGCTGTGCTTTATAAGGGTATTTTAAAAGTCTGGTTTTGAATTTCACTTAACATCAGAGAAATCTTGGTTTAACCAAGAAAAGACAGCTAAAGCATAAAGCAAGTCCCAGAGGACACTGTCCTCTCATCAGATACAAGAGGAAAATCAGAATAGCTGATCTCAGTGATCTCTCCTGGCCTTTGAAACCACAGCTACTGATCAGTGACTGCTCTGAAAAGCTAGTATGAATAAAGGCTGCTTGGTCTGCTTCACTTCTTTAGTGGAAAAAAAATAGTTCTTGTTTTTATGAAACTGTTCTTCTGAAATGCTACAGAGGAAAATATGTATCCTTTTTTACAAACGGTTCATGAACACAGGCAGCAATTGTTAAATTCCTCTGTTCATTAGGCCACTCTCAGGAACATGGAGGGCTTGCTGATGAGATATGTCCCATTCTTGCCTCAGTAAAATCTCTGTCAGCACCCCACTGACATTTGAGAGGCAACTCTTATGCAAGTTTGGGTGAAACTATCTGAATCACAGATGCTAGTGATTTTATTTATTTATTTATCTATTTATTTTGCATGGTCTTTTCCTAGTTATTCTTTTAAGAATCCAGCTAACAAGGAAAATACCCTGAAATCAGAAGAGACTTTTAAATATAGTCTGTATCTTTCTTATAATGCAAGGTTAGACACAAAGCAAGCAGTGACTTTTTAAAGATGTATTTGCTCAGAACAATTAATTCTTATCCACCTGGATGTGCCATTGAGACTGTGCTGTGGTTAAAGGGCAAAAACCCTGTGCTTCTGTCTGTGCTGAAGAGCAACAGAGTGATATTGTAATAGTAACATTACTCCGCACCCTTCGGAGGCCTGAAAATGGATCTGTACTGGGTTTGGGCAGTGACGCATGCTTAAATGCAGGCTACGCAGCCTCTCCCATTTGCCCTGTGGCTATGTTGCTCTGTGTCCTTTTGCAATGTCAATTACAGATAGTCTCCCAGAGCTTGCAGGTGGAAGTAGAGTCAGTTTGTAATCCTAGTGAGAAGTGTGTTTTTTTCTGCCAGGCACCTGTCTGTGCAGTCAGCTACAGGTCTGCTGTTACCCTCTGCATTGCTCATACATAACCCCGTGCAATATCTTAGCTTTCAGCCTGCACACACATGCACACAGATTTACCAACAACCTCTGACAACGTTGCTGAGAAATAGTAATTTATTCTGGTCTCAGTCACAATTCAGACTGGTAATCCATTTCATCTACCTTTCCTGAGCAAAAGATGAAGCAATTTCAAATTTCAAAACAGACCACTGCTGTCAGATTGGGGGTGATGCCTTCTCAGATCTAAAATGGAATACTTTTTAAATGGAGTGCTCTTCATCCTCAGACTTTACCAAGGCCAATTCAAGCACCTGTCCCAACACTCCTGTTAGCAAAAGAAAGCATGACTCCATGTGGAGCAGCTTTTCGTATCTTCCTGTCTTAAAAGGTGAAATCAGAGTGAGATGCCAAAATACAGGGTTTTTTTTATTATCTTATAACTGGAGACCAGGGCAACACATTAAAATGTCTTTTCGTGTTCTTATTTCAGTTTTTCCAAAAATGCTATAATGGTGTTAAGAATTTATATTGAAGGTATGTTAATATGCCTTTTAAAGATGCCCTTGTTAATTGACAATACAGAATGCAGTTGTAGTCAACTCCCATTACAGTTGGATACTAAATTTCCTAGTGGTATTCTTTCTTCTGTTGGGAAGAAGTAATGCATAATACCTGTTTAGGCATAAAGCACTACTATGTTTTCAAGATGGTAGATAACTGGATGTTTTTATTCTGAATAGAAGTTACTGAATAGTAATTGAACATGTTCTTAATTAGCGTATCAGTTTTTCTTCTTTCTAGACATGTTTGCTTGCAGAAGAGACATTTTTGTCTTTGACAATTTTACAAGCCGTACACAAAAAGAATATGAAAAGGATAATATTCCCATTTCATTGTTTTTGTTCAGGCTTGGGCAGAAAATAAAACCAAATACTCAAAAATCCTCCATGAAAGAGAATTAATGTAAAGCAGTTTTAAAATCAGTCTGTTCTTCCCAAAAATATTTTTAAAATTCTATGTTATCTATTCTATTTTTTTTCTTTTAGTGGATATTATTATGTATTGGAGATTGTTTTAMACTGAACTAAAAAGAGTTCAACCTTTGGTATATTTGAAAAGAGATCCAAGTATTGCTCTGCTTACATTTGTGGAGCTTTCATTGATTTTAGTGGGTGTTTTGTACAGTAATTGAAAGRTATACTGTGACCTGGAAATGAGCAAATTTAAAGCCTTGTTATGGCCAGGTATAGATTGCTGCATGATCACAGGCTGCCTGTAAGAAGTCCAATATCAGACTTGTCAGTCTTGTCTCATGTCAGCTCTCCAGCTGACTTTAATTGATAAAGCTTTGGATTCAGCTCCCATCGAAGAAAAAGCAAAGTAAAAATAAATATCCACTTAATTTCTGTGTTTTGTGCAAGTGAAACCTTGGTATTTTTCTTTGCTTTGCTTTGCCATAAGAAGGAGAGCATTCACTTGGTAATGGGGATAAACATAAGATCTTAAAAATCACAYTTAATAAAGCTTGGTTCCACAGCAGTGTCTTCCAGTGCCTCAGAGCTTCTTGTCTGTTGTGTCTCTTACTGTTTTTCTAAAATATAAACAAAGCCTTTTTACTCTGCATTGTGGAACAGATGCAGTGCCACTGGCTTGAGGTTGCACTTGCAGTTTGAATGTTTTTCCGGGCAAGTTAGTGAATGACAGAGGGAAGAGCAGGATTTTCAGCTGACCATTTGGTCTTACTGTTTTCTGTAATTGCTGTAATGTCAATGAACAGTTCTGTGTTCCTATCTGTGTGTGTTGACTTGAAAGAGACCTCCATTTTATCTAGATTGGCCAAAAATATACCAGGAGTGTTTAATTATGCAAGAACAAGCAGTCACAATAGAAAAATTCCTGAGAATCAGTAGGAAGCAAAGGAAAAGCCCTATGTGCTGGGGACCTTCCTAAAAGAAGGAAGTCCGGGAAATGACTCTCCCACTGGGGGACATTTGAGGGCATGAGATTTGTCCTCACCCCTGCTATAGGAAATCTCATCCTGGGACTTGTTCCAGTCAGTAATTCCAGCTCTGGCTGGTGTGAGGTCCCCTATTGCACCTCTCACAGGTTGATGGTATTGCATAGCCACGAAGGCCATAGAGGGAAGGATATATCTCAAAATACACATTTTCATGTGAACCCTGTTTTCCAGGAATGATAGATAGTACAAGTTCCTCATCTTCTTGGCCACGCTGCCGTTAGAGCCCACCCTTTTTGGATCCACACAGGCCAGTGGTTCTGCCTTGAAAATTGCCGGGGAAAATACCGTGCAAATGTCTAGTGCCCTACTTCTACACTGGGAGGTGAAATCTGGGGTTACTATTTATGCATAGGTTTAGGCAGAATAATTCTAAGCTATGCCTGTTACAATGGAAAATGAGAGGAAAGAAGATTTTGAAGATGGTGTACTCTCTCTTGTTTCATTTCAAAAAGAAAAAAAAAATTATGCAGGTTTCATAACCTTTATTTTAAAAGACATATAATACTTTCCCCTGCTGATTTGAATGGAAGCATATTCTAATGCAATGTCCCCAGGCAGATTATAAACTTATGTTTGTTTTGGGCATTGTGCACTGGAGCTTGCGAGTGGTGCTTCCAAGGGTAGTATCATTACCTGACAGTTGGGTAGAATGCCTCTGACAGGGTGGATAAATAGCGATATGGCAGGAGGATAACATAYAGTAGAATGACGGTTCTAAGAAAGAAAATTTTTAGCATTTTGAAAATGACAGGTTTGACTTCRTTTCCTCTTTGGCATCTCTGCAGGGCAAGCAAGTGCATCCAACAATGACATCTGCTGTGGGACTGTCAAGGGAGATCTCACTGGACAACYAGGAGCTGAATCCCCTTTTTTAATGGCATGTTCGGTGGGCATTTGGTTCCTTCTCTGTTTTTATTAATCAGGTAGAATGTAGGGCATTATGAAAGCTTCTAGTAGTCTAAAATAAAACAATTGAGACAATGCCAAAGGTAAAGCTGTTTCYGAAGGAGAAACCATGAAGAAGGCAGGGTTCTGGTAGGGTAAAGTTGCAGCACAGATCACAGCAGCAGAGTAGGACCAGTACCGTGCTYGGTTCCAGTGCAAATGTGGGGGATAGCCTTCTTCAGTCCTTAGCCCATGAGGAGGGACAGCCCCAAAGCAGAGCCCATTGCAGACAGGGAGACATGGGGAATGCAATCAGTGCAGTATGAATACTTGTGCAATACTGGCATAATTAACAGCCCTTACATTTATTCGTCTTGCTAATGAACTTCATGGCTTTGGTTGAACAAATTTCCAGAAACCTGTGATGCAGCATTAGAAGGCAAAAGATTTCTGATCTCTCAGAATCTCCCAGCYTTTGTCTGAGGAATTTACACTTTGGCAGTGCTCTGTACACTGCAATCTCTTCATAATTGATATGGTTTGGGCACTGTGCCAGAACATAATTATACAATATGATCAAGTAGAATCTTACCTACTTATCTTGTTTATGTTTTAAAATGTATCCTTTTATTTTCCCATATGCTAAACAAAATTTAATGTATGTTATTTAAATATTGTACTACAKCTTATGTTATTAAACTGTACAAAAACACTTGAAGATGATAAGCTTTTCACAGATTGTATTGGAATTGCCTTAATGGAGAAAAAAAATGTAGTCTGTCATTAACAGTGGGTCAGTATATATTAGAAAAAAGACATGTCTGACCAGTGAACTGACAAGCAGTTTAATAAGGCCATGATCTGAAACAGAACAGAACTAGAAGATACTGATTAAGCACAAGAACAGATTTTAATAAAATAACTTAGGGACAATRTGATTTTGTTTTGTTTTTAACTAGAATGCGACGTTTCATTCTCTGAAAATTACAGGACTACCTCTTTTAGAATGCAGAGAATTGCTGACATTTAAAAAATTAACTTATATAGAGCATGATCTCAAAGCACTATTAGAAGCTGCAGCTTCAGACCAGCAGTCATTTGTCACAGTTAATCTAAGCTCTTTTTTTCTGGTTACCAGCATCCCTAACTAGTGTACACCTTGCAGAGATTGTTTTTACTTAATTTGATGGAAAAATTGGTGCAACTTTTTATAGAGCACGAAGGGACTGCATTCTCCCTTAATACATGGAATGCATCTGGGAGAAAAGGAATCCCAAGGAAGTCCAGCAAACCATTTGATACTATGTTTCTTAGTCACATTTGGCAGTAACTTACTCAACARGTGAACCAGTCAGCTCTAAGAAGATTTCCCCGGAGTCTAGTTTTACCCAGGATGTTAAGTCTGGCCCTTATGTGTTTATAACTGATTATTTACACTATATGAGGAATACAGTGAAATGAGCATTTCACACCCTGATTCCAGTGTAAGCTGCACTGTGCCATCACTTGACTTCTGTGCAGTGGTTCAGATAYGGAGTAACATAAGCATTGATCATATCGTGAGAAGAAATACATATAAATATATATAAAGCGCTGTTCCATCAGCTGGACAAAAAAGTTACTGATCGGTTAATCTGAGTAGAGGGGTGGATTTAATTGGATTAGAAAATGGATGGCTGTTTTTGCAGAATTATATTTTCGGGCCTTTCGAGGAATTTTGTTTTTTAAAGGCCAGAGATGATGCTACTCATTATTTATTCTTCTCGAATTGGCAAGAAACTCACTGAGCATGAAATTTCCTCTATAATTCTTGCCTGTGTTTAGTAACTTGTGGCAGTGACTCTCCTGTTGCTGTGGCACATTGACTCGGAAGCCTCCCAGATAAGGGCAGTCCACTGTTCCAGCGATTGCCTGCTCTCTGTTAAAACCTGTTAGCTGTAAAAGGAGACAGGAATTATTATAAATGAAGAAGCGGAATTTTAAATGGAGAAATACAAAGAAGGAAGTGCATATATTACAAAAAAAAMCAAAACAAACAAACAAAAAAAAACACCTACAATTTAAGAGCTGGTACAACAGACAAGGTATGCTCCATATCCATGTTTCTTTTCAGTGCTTCCATAGCATCAGTTTGTTTAAGCCAGAGTGAGTGCTTCACTTCATGCTGTCACGACTTGTTCTTTATACTTTGGCAGTTGTTTCCGATGTGTCAGGCAAGATAGAAACAGTCATGTAAGAAAGGCTGCAGAAGACGTTTTTTCTGTGTGTTTTGTGCAGCAATGTAATGCCAGTAATAGGTTAAAAGAACCCTTGTGCTGAAGTAATGCCATGAACTATTCTGAATTTTGCACCAAAATTGCGTGGAAAAAAATTTCAGAAGAAAGCAGCTTACTATTCTCTAGATATCTGTAGTACAATATTTTCAGTTAAAATTGAACTAAGAAATTAATTGAAAATGCATTTGGTGTTTTTTAGTATGCTAAAACACATAACCATGTGACTTCACTTCACTCAGCTTTACAGGTGCTGAGTGGCATAGCTACTATAATATGCTTTTCCATTTGGTCTGAGGGATAGTAAAGTAGTATCTGGCTCACAGAATGTTTTGGACRAGTTTCTTAGAGCTGCAAATGCTGATTGTGGAAGATAAAATGTCACAAGTCCMAGGGATGAAGTGACTTTCTCCAAGTCACCCATCAAAGTAATGCTGGACAGAAACAGATCCCATGGTTTTAGTTGCATTTGATGCCCTAAATACACTATAAGTGTAAGTCCTTTCTTAGAATTGCAAAGCATTGATTTTTAAAGCATTGACGTCTCCCTGCAGAGAAAGCCTGATGTGTTAAATTTGCTTTCTTAGCAGCAGCAAGTGTCCTGCAGTTGCAAAGGCAGGAGAATTTGAGGCAATAAGCAACTCCCACAGCCTGCTATCTGTAGGCAAAAAGCATGAACAGGTGCAAACCTGGAGATACTTGGTTATGTTGTAGGTTGGCTGGTTTTGTTTTTTCAATTGAAACTATTGCAGAAAGTGTGTCAGCTCTGCTCTTTTAATTGAATGTCATCCTAAGTCAGAAAACAAGGATTTTACAGTAGCAAGGGGGGATAGTAAATAAACATCTTCAAGAGCTTCTTGAAATGATGAAGTGTCAGACATGTAGTGCTGATGGATTATTAAGTTTCCTTTTTGAAATGTAAAGCTGTTTTTTCTAAATAATTAGCCTCTTCCTAGCATTGTAAGATAAAATGTAAATCTCATTGGTGTAATGTTTAGCAAATTCCATTGACTTTCTTTAATACATAGGGAAGACATTACTCCTCTCAAGAAACTTAAGCATGCTATCGCTCCTTTTACTGAAACAATGTGCTGATAAGAATCAGTGGAACTGATGACMATGTTGTGAAAACATGAACCTGAACTTCTGGACCTCAAAATGAACTGCTCTGAGAAAACTGTATCTTTCAAAGATATGCAAAAGCTTTATTGTTCCTTTCAATGCAGAATGAAAATGCAAGTTAACAGATTGCCAGGATACATTTCATTCTTCGGGCAACTTTATTTCTTGATGTAGTGAGTGAATATTAAGAATCCCAGTCATTTTCTTTCTCCTTTGTTTTGGGGAGGAAAAGGGAAACCTGAATAAAAACAGAACAACTACTGTTAGAGAAAGCACAGGAGATCACTCAGCAGTATGGAGCAGCACCATAGCATAAAAGTTGTATGCAAGTACCAAGTTTTGAAGAAACGTTCTTACATGCTTCTGTGCTTCAAGAGTGAATATAAACAGAACAAAAATAGGTAGAGATCTCACACTGTGACAGCTCTGTGTTAGAATTATTAATTTATAAAGCAAAATGCTAACTCAGGTAATGCTAGCTCRGATAATTTTTTCAGGCTCCTTTGATTTTCAGTGTAGCTTGAAGTTTCAGAAATATGATCCATCCTAACCTCTCTGAACTGGTGCAAGTCCTGCAGTTGCACATAAGAACTCATCGTAGAGTTTACTTGATGTTCATATTGACATACAGAATCACCTCCTCTGTGTTCAGTCTTRCGTCACCCAAACAAGGCATGATGAGGTGTTGCATTTAAGTCTAGTTAGTGTATCTTTCATGTCATCCCACAAATGAGGTTTGGTCCTTGTTAGAAAGAAGTTAGAAAAAATGGGTTGCAGTTACAAAATATCTAAAAAGATTTGTTCTTTCTATTCCAAAATTGTTAACTATAGCATTTCCATGTTTGCTGCCGAATTTCTTTCATTATGAAAAGAATGCAATTCTGGAAAGTTTCACACTGCCAGAAGTAGTTATTTTCTGGACCTTTTCAGATCTCACTGGGTGTAATTGATCACCTATTATCTCATCAAATTATAGACATTTTCTACAGTGGAAATGATCTCATACCATGGCATTAGACTGAATGCAGTCCTGTTCTGGTGGATATTTTCCCACCTGATTTTAGCTGGTTCAGGATATGTCCATTGTGCCATGACCTGTGATAGATGTTGTACTTGTCAAAACGGCAACATTAGTTTCAGACATGAATTAAACTTTGTGTTTCTAAATGCAGTTGCTTAACCAATAGAAATGAATACATTTGTTTTTCAGAAATTCCACCGAGAAATGAATCTTTAACTTTTTAAAATGAAGTAGCTTAACAAAATAAAGGGGCATCATGTTGCCTTGTTCAGAAGAGTTTACCAAGTATGTGAAGATGCTTACAGAATGGAATTGAATTTTGCAGAAAAAGATTCATGGACTCCAATGCATGTAATCGTGGTATGAAGTGTTTTCTAATATGGTGAGCTRCATAAAACGTAGCTGCTATGAGTCAAGATTGCCTTTCTCTTATTCATTCTTCAGTTCTTTTAGTGCCTGACTAATATAAACTTGCTTATTACACCTTCTATATTCTATTTAGAAGGGCAGAGCGGTAGACACTAAGTGGCTATAAATGAAAATAGTTAATTATTCCAAAGACTTGAAATATGTTGGRTATATGTTACCATTTGGTGGCATACTTGACTCAACTGCATATGAAGTTGAGTCTTAGCATTTAGAGACAGTAACTTAAGATGATGAGTGAATCATAGGTCTGAAAGATCTTAGCTCTGTATGCATTTCTTATTTACTCATATCTGCTTAACTGCAACTGTCAGAAGCAAATCTGTGATAAAAACAACCTTTGGCATGGAAAGGTAGCTAGTGTATTCACTTCTACAAGAATGTATATCAAAAATCTCAATTTGCCTTCATAATTTCTTTTGAAATAAAAACAAATTTTGAATGAAGTTCTATCTGCCTTCAAATTTTTTCAGTCACTATACTTGTTGCATATTTTCCATTATTACCTTTTTCATTTTTTTACTTGAGAGCTGTGATTGAAGAAAAGAATCCACAATAAAGATGGAGTAGATTAAACAAAAAGTTGGCAAGGGGGAAAGATATTTTTTCTAAAAATAGTTTAGCAAAAAATGCCCATAATATAAATATTTCTATACCAGATAAAAATGTCTGCCTTTCAAATATCAGATGAAAAATTGAGGAAAATGTGAGAAAATCTATTCYAAATTCTTTCTTTCCTACCTTTGTCTTTGTTTGGAAAACTTGATAGAGAACGTTTGACCAATGCAAAATACTAGTCAGAAAGGGAAGATTAGGTAGATCTATAGAATAAAGAATAATATTGCAGTTAACACAGAAAGACATTTTGGCTTCAGATGAACAATGTGATAGATAAAAGTGGTGATATAAATTGAGAGTAAATTTTATACTTGGCAGGACTGTGAGACTTCACCTGTGTGTTAAGAGGAGGAAAGGCCAAGGACATTTCTGTAYTGAAGGTTTTGCTTTTCACACTAGTTCACTGGCTTCCTGCCTTCTTCAGGCAAGAACATTTGCTCTGTCTGAATACACTGRATCTGGAAATCATTAGTACTGACACAGCATGAAGCTTGGAGAAATGATTGCAGAGTGGTGAAAAGAACCTGGTAGGAACAAATGCCATTGCTGGTGACAGGCAAATGAACAACATGTGGAAATGAGACTTGAACAGAATCCTGAATTGTTATTCTTTTATTCTTCACTGTAATGATGAAGATTTTTTTTAAAAAAATGCCTTTCTATAATCAGAACTGAGTGGTGTTTTCATGGGACTTCTCAATTCAGGAGTGGGGTATAGGAACATAGAGGAAAAAAGAACAGGAGATAACTCAAAGATGGTTGTAGTTATCCAAAGAAATATACAGGAGAAAATCTGCTTGATCAGTCAAAACAGAAGCCTTATGAGTCTATCAGCTTTCTTTAATCTCRTTTCCATTGCTCAGTAGTATTATATAGTCCATTAAACAAGTGAGCCTGTGAACTGCTTCTCAGAATTCTACTGTAAACATACCACAATATTCTGATTCTTGTGGGGTTTTTTAATTGCTTTTGCCTTTACATTTACTCTTGGTACTGAGCAAATACTAACCTTAAATAACTTTGTCTCAATTAACTTAAATTGGAAAATCATGCCTATTATTCCTTCTAAAAGAGTCTTTGTTGTTGGTAATTCATTGGAGGAAGAAAGATGTTAATTTATTCCTTTCTGTCTGAGACCAAATCACTGCATGTAAAATGATAATTAATATTGTAAGTCCACTGAGTATAAAGAATCCAACCTTTCTGCCTCTATACTTTTGCTTGKTGTATCTTACAATAATTATGAGGAAAATGTCAGAGAGTGAATGCTTCTAGTTGCGTTATCATGAAACTTGTGCAGGTTTGTCTATTGCAGAACTCTATTCTTAAGACCATGTTTTGTTTACAGGTCTGCTGTGGCATCAAGTCTGGCACAAACAGTCTTTCTTAGAGTAGGAAGAGGCTGCATTTTGTGCTAAGAATCAGAATTGAAGTGATGCTGAGCTCCTGCAGCCTCTCCTGACATTTCCTCAAGGTCCTCAGTGCCGTTTTTTTCACAATATGTGTCTCAGCATGTTGCTTTGGCTTAAATGAACACCTGAGATTGACAATGTGGCTTCAGAAGTTAAGAATCATGCATGAGAGCAGCTTTAAAATTCCACAAAGTTTAATTTTRTAATACTGAGGTTGGGACTATGTTTGTTTATTGACATGTCTGGATTTTGATTTTATCTTCCTGGGAATTTTCCCACATGTGCCCCGAACCACAAACTACCTCAGATACCCAGACTAGAAAATAGACCAGAGCATCTTGCCAAATCACATATGAGCAAGTTAGAACTCTGCAAATGTGTACACACCTTTTCAGACCTGTAAAACTCAGTGTTTTCGATTAGGGGAAGAAGATAGGGTTCTTCTTCCCCTAATATTATGTTTCTGGGCAACTTTCTGCTACGCTCATGTTTTAGAGAATGATCTTAGACTTCAGAAACCAGAAACCCTTTAAAAGTACTTGTTCTTCATTCCTGATGATAAACTGGAAGGAAACTCATCCACGCATTTGCTAGCAGATCTATCTTTGTATCCCATAWTTGTTTAGGACTCCAACTGAACAACATATCAGGCTTAATTCTACCTTAGTTATAATCAAAGCAAAAACTACCATCAGGTTCAGTAACAGCCAAGATATATATCCTTTTCCAAATTAAAGGTTTGCAGTGAGAGGGGAAGGGGAAAGAGGAAGRGGAAGGGTCGGGAAGGCAAAGGCAAAGGCCAGAAGAGAAGAACGATGCATGTTTTCAAGTGGAAAAGGATTAATGTTAATAGATGTGAAGACAAGGTATCTTTATTAGTGGAAAGAGCATTTAGACCAGGATGTGTGGCATACGTGTGTGTGTGTGTGGAGGGGGTTGTTTGTTTTGGCTTGTTTGTTTTTGTTAAAACATTTCAGCTGATGGCAGTTTATGAATCAAATTCCCAATGGAGATCTGTAACAGGAGGAAGGGTTAGAACAAGCAGTGAATTAAAACCTCGTCCCAGAGGTATATAGCCTGCATTTCACTCATTAGGGAATAATAAGGAGGATACTTGCTATACTTGGACTTCTATGCCTGCAGAGAGCGTGTGTTGTTTTTTGTGTTTTCCGTAATGTGCAGCAGCTGAAAGAAATAGTCTTTTTCATTCAGTTTTGTGGCAAAGCATCAGGTTTCCAATTGCCAGCAACAACTCCATTAGTCAAACCTGCCTTTGCAAGATAACTTACCCTTTCAGAAAGTGATCCCAGGGCTTATTTGTTTTTAACAGCTCTCCTTCTGGGTCCTAGGGCTGAAGTGAATATCAATGATAAAATATTCATGCTAAATATAGGCATAAGGAACATTAACCAACACAAGTAKAGGYTTCCTGAGCTCRTCCTTACTACAAGAAACAGTGAGATCATAAATATTTAAAACAAAAGAARTTACAGGAAATGTGAAAAATTACTATTTGATGTATTCAGAAAACTGTTGCTCTGCAAATATCACATCTAGACTGTCAAAGGAAAGTGTGAAGACAGAGAGGAGAGAGAAAAACTTTGCTTGTTTGTTTAATGAACTATCTTGCTAGTTAGAGCATGTTCAGTCTTTCACTTTTTTTTCTAATTAAAATAATATCTTTTATCAATAGGAAAGTTACAAAAAAAYCAAGCTGGAAAGAAAAAAATACTTTTTTTAGTTTGAATATTGGTGTTTAAGTTCCTTTTGCCTCCAATTTCTTTCCTCTCCTCTTCTCTACACATAATACAGACTCTCTCTACCTATTCGGGATAGAAAAAAAAGGGTTTTAACAACTAAAATGACAGAAAGTTTTTGAAATGATGCTTTTTCAAAGTTAAATTTTGACTAGCTCTTATGTCACTATGTAATTGTAGTATGTTTTCTACTATTTTACTCTGTCTAATTTTAGGGGAGGTGTCCTCATGGCCTTTGAGAGGATATTTCACAGCCTAGAGGATCACTTGCACAAATTCCATTTTTGCACRTGAAAAGATGGAAAAAGAAAATATGCACAGAAATTTTATCTGTTTCAAGGTTTAGATTATATCTTGCCAAAGGGTTGGATTTGTGTTACCGTTTTTTCCTCTGCCCCTGTAGGAGGCAATCAATTAGTTGAACAGCACCCTTCAGCTGATTACCTTAAGGAAGGGCGATCAATGCTTTCAGCATGAGCAGTCTCTTCAGTGTGGGCCTATGAAGGTTATGATGCTGGCACACCCTTTTCTGTATGTCTTTTTTTCTACTTTTGTAGAAAAAAAATCTTTTCTTCTACTGCAATTTTACTTTGCTGATTCAGACCTTCAGTTCCCCCACGGTTTCTCCTCCTAGTTGCACCTTTACAATTACCATCACTGCAGGACAGCAGGCTTTGTTACTCAGATACTGTTTTGATAAATGTGRATGAGAGAATGAAGGAATTTGATTTATATGGAGATAAACAAAATCATAATCACGTTTCACTCCAGTGGTTTTAAATGGGCTCAGCAGCCTTTTCTTGGCAGCTCATATCCTGAGCTCTCTTCTGCAGTGTCTCAAAACAAAATGTCATTTGTGAAAGAGAAACATTAAATAGAGTCATTCTTCCAGACACACACTGGCACTGAACCTGAGAGTGGGGCTGGTCAAAATTGATGATCTCAAACAAAAACATTTCTGGTTATACTATTATGCCTGAAAAACAAACAAAAACCCTTCCTGAGCTGCATCTGCTGAGASAGAGAGAGAGAGAGATCTGCTAAAATCTAGATATATTAGAGCATGTTATAATGGTGACRGGTTTATACAAAACTGTACTTCATGCTTGTCTTAAAGCCTTGGCTCCTAGAGTCCTGTGACTACATAATTGCYCTCTCTCCTTTCTTTTTAATTAAARTCCTACAAACAATGCTTTCAARGGAAAGCTTGATTATATGAAGATCTGTATTCCAAAAGCTTACCCCCCCCAAAAAATTAAGGAGTAGTATATTAAAAAACAAAATCTTCAAGCACATATTGTAAATTACACGCCTCTAACCTATGATTTTAGAAGCTTATACATGTTTTGTCATTTCTTACTCAAATGTCCCTGAGAATGGATCCAGTTCACGTTATCCCATTTAAAAATTGTTCTCAAATATTTTGATCTATAGATGTCTTTCAAGTTTCATAACTCAGGAACAGAAATTAATAACAACAGCAACTAATGCAAAAATTGGAATACAGTTGGAGAGCAGAAGAAATTTAAATCAAGGACAAAAACTGATGAGGTGAGAAAAAAWTAAAATTTAAGAACAAAAATCCAGAGAGAATACTGAGGGTACTGTAATCACAGAATCACGGAGTGGTTGAGGTTGGAAGGGACCTCTGGAGATCACCTAGTCCAACCTTCCTGTTCAAGCAGAGTCACTTAGAGCATGTCAGACAGTGTTGCATCCAGGCAGGCCTTGAAGATCTCCAGAGAAGGAGACTCCACAACCTCTCTGGGCAACCTGGTCCAGTGCTCCGTCACTCTCACAGGGAAGAAATTCCCCCTCACATCCAGGCGGAACTGCCTGTGCTTCAGTTTCTGCCCATTGCGTCTTGTCCTGTCACATGGGACAACTGAAAATAGTTTGTCCCCATCCCCTTGACACCCTCCCTTCAGGTACTTGTACACGTTGATCAGATCCCCCCTCAGTCTTCTCTTCCCCAGGCTGAAGAGGCCCAGCTCTCGCAGCCTTTCCTCACAGGGCAGATGCCACCTGTAGCCACATAGGGCTATCATACTACCTAGTCAAATATTCTTGGACTAATAACTTCAGAGGAAATTTAAAAAGGAATAAGCATTTCAGAGTGGTATGACCTTTTTTAAAACCATCCAATATGAAGTGGGGTTTTTGTTACTCTACTTCTTACGCATTTTATGTAAGCTAAAGGAACATACCTTCTATGCAGAGCCAAGAATCTRTTGTCTAATCAGTGTCTTAGCAGCCCAACCACCATGCATCAAACAGTTGTGATTACCTTGTCAAAATGCTACAAGCATTCCATCCAAATATCCAGTTTGTATAGGTAATTCCCTTTAATAACTCAGTCAAAACTGTTGCGCACACACTTTCCAGTGTCTGCCACTTCCCCTGTGTTACACTTGCCAGTCCAGTGCCTCTCTGGGTCCTTCAGTCTTCCTCAAGAATAATCAGGGACAGACTGAGTCCTTCTCCAAGGTAATGGCTGGAAGGAAGACACTGATGGCAATGGTGGAGATTTCTTACTCTTTTGTCTTGGGTCCCCTTGGTGTTATTTTCATACTTCTCCAAATACAGCCAATTTACTTGCTATATGCTATTGGTCCACAATTTCACATTACATCTGAATTTACTACATATGATATGCTTTGTTCTCTGTGTAGCGCCAATAAACTATTTTTACCTAGCTCCCAAGGCTGCAATCCTTTGGTGGCCGATAACTGACTATTCATGGGTTTTTTTACAGCCATGACACTTAAGGTATCACCCTATGCCTGTGCTTTGAAGGTCTCTGCTAGACAATTCTCTAGACAGCTAAATAAGCTAAATTAAAGCTCCAGGCAGGTCAAGACAAAGTCAGGTAAGACTTGAGGATGAGTTCATGCAAATCTCGTGGCTTGTCACTAGTAATAGCAATGCCTTATTGATTAGGCTCCACTTACCCGTTCAGATCTGCAGTTCCACCTCTTGAATTTATTCTTTAGGACATTTATTAGCCTTAAATCTCTGTATTCTTTGGATTTCTCCAAGCTTGAGGCTTTATTGAAAATTTACAGGAATGAATTACCTGTATGTTAGTCAAGACTTTTGTACGAATCAACACCTTTTATTAGTACTGTGCATATTTCTACCCGGTTTAATGGGAGAATGTTTTCTCCTTATCAGGACATTGACTAAGACAGTTTTGCTTCATGTTGTTAATGAATACTTTAAATAGCATGGGTCTAAAGGGAGTCAGACAGAGAAACAGGTTGTAAGTCTGGCCACCAATCCTTGTCACATCTGTGGGGTTCTTCTTGACCTCCAATGACAAAGAGATGGCTTGGTTTCACATCCTAATAAATCTTGGACAAAAATCTCAAATTTTAGAGTTCTTATTTTTTCTTTATCTGGGTATTTTGGGGCCCCAGTCCTGTTCTTCACCTTCTTCATGGACTTTCTTATCCTTTTGAAGGATACACATATACAGTGTTCTGGCAATTAATGTGTAACTTTCTTTTTAACCCTTATTCTGTTGCTTCTTCTGGGGCATTCTGTGTCTGTCTCCCTACACCTCTTCTCTTATTTCATTCTTTCTTCATACAAATCTTAATATTTTTGTTACAAATGCCTATGTATTTATGAAAATATTGCCTGCTGATGGCTCTCTACTTGCTCTTGATTCCCTGCAGAGAGTGTATTTAGGTCAGAAGAGCCAAACTGATCCAAGAGCACAAAATAACTTTGTTAAATCCATTAGACTATATGTTAACTAGAGTTCAGTCATAGTTTAACTTAAAAAAATCACTTTTGTCTTTGGTAAAAATATGGGATTGGTTCCTGTGTTGTCTTGAGGGCCATTAATTTGATTTGAGCTAGTGACAGTGAAAAGCACTCAGTGTCTGTTGAAAGTCACGTGAATTATAAAAAAGAACTTCTAAAACTTACTACATTTTAGAATTAATTTTCTGGATTTCCTAGACTGGCAAAAATCTGCCAGGTTGTTCCAAAGGCAACAAAGAAGTCAAACTTGAATGTGTTGTTGGTCAGAGTTTATTCCAATAGCCCCCATGTAAATTTATCCTTACAATAAAATTCAACTCGCAAAATCACAGATATGGCAGGATAGAACTCTGGGATGAGTTATGTTGTTTGTTTGTTCGTTTGTTTGCCTTTAACACTGTGTGACCTTTCTGGTGTGTTCATATCAATAAGAGTTCACTTTTACTGTTTTTGTTTCATAAGGATGATACCAAGCAAGAACAATTTTAACATGGCCTAAGAGAGAAGCTGTGTATATGCCTTTGGTGTCTGGCTAGTTCAGATTGCAAACTTTAGAAACTGAGATTTTGTTCAAAGGAACAGACCCTGTTGTCATCACTCATGTCTTGATTTTACTGATGTTTTCACATAAGAATGCTGAGCTAAAATTTTCGTAGGTCTTTGAGGAGCCCATCTAAGGCAATGATATATAAGCAAATGTTTTTTCTTGTCTGCTGCTTTCTAGACTGTACAGGGTAGGACTTCCTCCAAGAAGAATCCTGAATGGAGAGAAATATAAATCAAGTTGCTCTTCCCTATCTCTTGTAAAGCTTTGCTTGGTGATAGAAAACTTGCCAGTGAACTAGTGGAATGAATTCTATTCCTCTGATAAAAAGCAAATGTAAAAATCTCACCCAGCTGAAGTCACAAGGCACTTTCACAGAGGGTAGGCTGTCACAGCATTAATGCAAGAGCCATGGAGCTCCTTCTTCCCACATCTCAAGGTTTTCTGGCTCTGCCTGAACCCTGCTGTGTCTGCAAATCAGCAGTGGGAGAGAGAGCGAGCGAGAGAGAGAGCAGTAATTTGAAGAAGCAGTGCCAGGTATTTGATTTGGACAACAGATCCACAGATGGTTTATCATGGCTGTGGGGCTCACTGTACGTGGTTGTTTATGTGGATACTGCCACAGTGCAAGGGCTGTTAGGGCTGTGAGCTGAAAAAGTGAACCATTGGAAGATGATGCTAATTAGTTAATGAAGGGTATGGTTCTGTATTGGAGAATACTTTTTGTTGCCAAAGCACACTGTATAAAAATTGTTCTAGAACTAAATGGATTTAAAGGCCTGGTGCAGATATTGAGCCCACATGTCCAGTGTCTCGTGCCTAACAGAGGCCAGCAGCAGATGTTGAGAAAGGAAAAATCCTGTAATAGGCAAATGTGGGATAATCTGTGTGTCTCTTTTCCAGTTTCTCCTACACTGGCTCTGCTCCTCATCTCTAATTGCAAGAGACAGGTTAAAGCCCTGAAGCAGGAGGCTTAGCAGCCCTCTTAGATTTTTTGTTAGCGTTCACCATTGTAACCATGGAGTGTTAGACACAAACCTATTCAAAATGTTTTTCCCAGACTCCATAATGCTGTAACATGTGAGGTGGAGGGTTCTGGGCAGAGTAGTCCCCTTTCCTTTGGGTTAGACAAAAAGATACGTATTATACCCTTCTTAGATTTCTAGGGCAGATGAGAACATGGTTGCTTTTCAGTTGCTTATGTATTGATATTTCCATTAGGAGTTCAAGAGTTGCCCCACTTCATGCCTGATCACTCAAATTAAAGATGGGAAAAGTTTCTTAGCTCATATATATTACCAACCATTGCCCTAGAGCCTTATGTTTGGTATGACTGGCTAGATAAAGCATTTGCAAGTGTGCTGAAACCTTTCCAAAGCTTTCCTTGATGGAAATATAATGCAGTAAATCAGATACATCATAAAATTTATCTATCTGTATCACTGTGATCTGAACACTAAATTCGTCCTTTCTTTTGTTAGAAGGTGATTTTTCATTGTTTTGCAATGGAGGTAAAATACCTCATTACAAAAAGATCCTGAAAATGAAAAGACCCTTTTGCAAGTAACTCTCATGATAACACAGCTGTAAATAATCAGTCACTTATATTTCCAAAATACATGAAAAGCACTATCATGTGCTCCTCACTGTTCAGGGAAGCCAGCTATATTTAGCTGTCACAACCATTCTCTTATGAGCAAATACCTCCTGTTGTGATAATCATTGTGTTACTTCTCTTGGGACTGTTTTATGCCAATCATTATTATTGTCAGCTTTACTTCACAGGACTCATTACAGTGGATCTCATCCTCCCCATTGTCATCAATCTGTCTGTCAGTTTCCTGCTGATCTTTTCCTCTCTGTGCCAGCATGTGCGTGAAGGTGGGGCTTGGAGATATTCCAGTTTTGTCAGTAGGAGCAGGTAAAAAAGTTCAGCTATTGCACATAAGCAGAGGGCCTTTGTATCCAGTTCATACTCCTCAGCACTAAAAGCGTGGTTGCACAGTCACTAATACGAGATCTGTGCACCATGGATTGCCAAGTAGTGCTAAATTCGTCTGGGTAAGGCAGTGGGCCTGTGACTGTGATTGTGCTGAATTCGCTGAATGTACAATATGGAATTTATATGGCTTTTTGGCAGCTGTAAGAGGACATTACTTACTTCAGCACATGGCTTGCAGGTGCAGAATTAAGCAGTTATCTTCTTTTTAATAAATTTGAATTATGGCTATATTTAATAAGAGATCTTTGTGACACACATCTGTGGTACACTTGATTTAGGTATCAGGAGACCAAAAGCTGAATTTATAGGTATTATAGAGTCACAGAATTAGCTGTGGCTGAACTTTGTTCTCCATGGGAGTTTTATCCTTGCCTACAGTGAATGAACAGTTGGCTCAGCAGGGATACTTTGAAAAGCTCAGCAAGTACGTGTATGTATGAGTGGTTACTTCTAAGCTAAGCAATGACTTTGTTATTAGACTGATGCCTGGATTTGTAGAGAGAATGGTGGAACGTTGTGTTGCTCCAGCAGAAGCTCACAAGACATAGAGCTTCATATTTCACAGCCCATCATTTACTGAATAATTGTGATGATAGAGCTATGGACAGATAGGTGACCTGTGACATCAATAACTAAGAGGGCAAGTCTACATTTCTTGAAATTTTAACTTGTATTTGTTAAGAATTAGTAAATGGGGCTCGATATAGCTTCTTATGTACCCCATTGTAGCCACTGTAAAAAGCCACAGACTGTTAAATCATTTCATATGACTTAAGATTTCAGTTAGGTCAACAATAAATTCCTTGCTCTGCCTGAAGATGTGTTTCTTTGGCCTATATAAACTGCACAAGTTTTAGTGCATCAAACTGGTAGAGAACATAGACAGGCTTTTATGGTATGCTGGGCCATCAGTGAGAACTAGAGGTAGGAATAACATGCATTCCTGTGGTCCTGGCAAGTATCTTGCTTAAAGTGTAGTAACTTGTTTTTAGACAGCTTATGTGATCAAGGATCACTGAAAGATCAGAAGGGCAAAATAAATGGTCTTTACCTCCTTCTCTTAATTTGTTGCTACTCAACCTAGGCAAGTGCTCATTTGGCCAGGTGTCAGCCAATGCAGCGGTAGCTGACAGAGCTTGACAAGAAAAGGTGATGTGGTAATCCAATGTAGGTGCATGCCAGTTTTATTTTTATTTTTTAGCAGGCTGATGTGCAAAGTAAGTTGAAGAACAGAAAAGCCAGGAACATATATAAGAGAAGGGCAGAAAAGAGATTTGCATACGCTTGCCTCTTTTTTCTTAAGAGCAGTCAGGAGTGGAAGTGGAAGTGGAAGCTTACTCATTCTGTTCCCTGAGTATTTGTCTGCTTGCTTGTCATAGGAAAAGGTGACCCAGTTAGGCAGTGGGGACCAGACCCTTGGAATATATGTTCTTGCAGGACACTCTTAGATGCTAACAGAGTTTCTAATATTTGAAGAAACAGCATGAATAAAACTATCCTATGAAGAAAGTAGGTGGGGAGAGGAAAGGGCTATGTTGTTGATAGTGGAAAAACTGGCTGAGGAGGTTCAAAACTGAAGGACAAAAACCGAGAGATCGAAAATGAAATAGAGAGTGTAAACAGGGAGGCTGTAAAGCTCAAGAATGGTTTGTAGCTGTAGAGCAAGTCTAAAATATTATATGACCAAAAAGCATGTAAATAGCTTCTCTGAGGAAGCAAATGCTGAAAGAAGCACTAAAGCCTTCCTTAAAGGAGAAAAGGCAGATAGGAGTAAAAATCAGGGAATGAACATTGCCCCCCCCCCCCACTCTCCCCATCCCATATCTGTACAACATCTGTAAGAGACTCAAACAGCAGTCAAAGCAATGGTGTAGGAGGCACAAATCATTAAAGAGATGGGTACAGACTACTGAGACTGTGAAACTGAAAAGGAAAAGTTAAAAGCAGCATTGGGAACAAAGTGAGACATAACCATAGCACTTATTAAAACACCTTCCAAAAGAAATGATGATGCTGGGGCAGAGACCTATGGTTTGACTTAGTTCATCCCTCTCCTTACTCCAGAGTAGTTTAGTAGGGGGTCTCAGGCCACAGCACTCTTGTAAAGGGCAATTGGGAGTCATTCTGGAGTACTGTTCACTGATGTAAAATGAAAAAGTGGAGGGAAAAGGGAAGGAGGAGCAACATGCAATCAGAGCTGCATCAAGTTTTTAGGAAGCTACTAAGCTGACTCCAGAATATTAAACAAGTTTGACTCCAAAATCAGACTTTTTAAATATGAATACATGCATTGAATGGCTTCTTAAATGAAAAAGAACTATTTGGCTTTCCACAGGTGACTGTGATAATGCTGTGTAAGCTTCTACTACCACTTCCCAGTAGGCAGCTGTAAACGCTGGGCTAGATATAACTCCTGCAGCAGCAAACGTTAATTTCAAGGAGGTTCACTGACCTGTACAAGCTTTAAAGGGGGTATCAGAAGCTAAAAAATCAAATAAGAGGAAAGAGAAAAAAAAAAAAAAAAGTGTATCAAAAAAAAAAAAAAAAAAAAAAAAAAAAAAAGTTATTAGCCTCTGTCTGTGATCTTCTAAACAGTAGGAGTAGACAATCAGCAGACTGCATGTAAAACAGCTATGGCTGATGGTCTAACCCCAGAAAGGAATCTAGTTTTCAGGCCTCTAAATGTAGGAACAGCATATCATGATCTAGAAGCCTGAATAAGAGAAACAGGGGTGCACTGAAGGAAAATAGATGACAGTAAGCTAAAGGAAAATCCTAGCACTACAAATGACTAAGAAGCAGTACAAACTGCTGAAGTCTTTGCCATTATGACTTCAGAGTACTCTTAGGAAGAAAAAAAGGTATTAAATGTGGAACTACCATGTAATATAAAGCAATACCTTTGCTTAGTATGAAGCTTGATGGAGGAACTGAGGTACTGGAATAATGCTTCAATAAATGTCCTACTGGGCATCTTGGTGGCGATCAGTGCAATAAGAGGTTAAACCCACTGCCTCCATATTCTGAGTTTCAGCCCAGAGTCATCCCTTGTCTTTCTGGGGCTCTTGTAAAATTAGTATTTGAACCTTGGGAAAAWCATACTGTTCTGGTAGAAATAAGAGTTGATCAGGAATAAAAGCACCTCAGTGCTGTTGCATGCTGTCGTGTGCGTTGGTTCAATACAAAAGAAAACAGAAACCAAAACAAAAACAAGACTGGATGTTAAGTGCAGTCTATGTCAGGAACGATTAAGAGGATTACTCTAAGGAAGCAAGAGCTGGAGAGAGAGAGGTACTAAAGACTTGRTTACAGAAGGGATGAAGAAAGAAAGAAAGAAGAGGTGCCACAGAGAGAGAAGCCTGAGCCGTGATTACTGAGGCATCTGTGTCCAGCCTGAGGAGCTGATCACACAGACTGTGAGGAGCAGTCTGAAATCACAGTAACAGAGGTGATAGCCAGCGAAAAAATCATTATTTTAGTCTCTAGCATTCACTGAATGGTGATCGGGTATGGTCTTTACATATAGAAAAGTGGTTTCACTGTTTGTTTTGTTTGTATTTTCATACATGCATATATGTATGAAATACCTTTTAAGGGTCAGTGATGATGTGAAATGACAACAAAGAGAAATACGAACACACAAAAGAAATAAAGAAAAATTGATCCGATTCAAAGATATATCCAAACCAGAGAAAACCAGTGATGGTTTTGATGAATATAGATAAACCTCTTATTACTGGTAGTGACTGAAATTAATAGATCAGTGGGATATGAATGTAATGTTTCTGTGTGTAATCTGAAAAGAGTGTGTGTGTGTATACATATGGAAAAATGTAACTTTGCACATTTAAAAAACAGGATATTTTAAGTACTGCAAGGAGCAATTATGAAGCCGCTAAGTATAGAAGTGTTTCCCATAGTGTACTGAGTTTTAACAGATTGCATGCCGTTAAGTGTATCTATCACTTTGTGATTGGGATGACTGCACCTTTGGTAATGTTGTGTTGGGAATATTTTAAAACAACAGTATATAAACTGATGGCCCTCAGATGGATAGAAGATAACAGATAATACAAACCAGAGTTTCCTCTATTGTGGGGATATAAAACACAGTATACATGTGTGATAGGCAATCCTACAGCAGTCTGATAGAAGGGATTTGTTTTATTTTCAAGGAATTGATCAGGTAATTAAAATAATAATAATAATAATAATAGTATTCTAGAGATTATATCAGTGCATCAACAATGGAGAGCTCTCAGACCATAGAGAACATTTCTGAAGGTCTCTTTAGAAGAATGCCAGCAAGTGGCACATGGCAGGATAGGCATATTTATGTGAATATAACAGCTCTCAGTGTTTAGTTGGTTGTTTAATTGTAATGTGACCAAGTGTGCTTGTGAAACTGTTCCATTTATGTCCAGTCATTGTCTGTAATGCTCTTGATAAGATCTATTGTGCCTTAGTGCATACAAATCTATGTGCATATAAGTGTCCACAAATCATTATATACCTTATAYAACACCTCATTATATGCCTTACTGTGTACAACTTACCTGATGGAATGTATCTMTTTATGATAGCTATGTTAAAGAATGTGATTTTAAACACACCATAGTCTTAGAAGTAACATTGTGGTCTCCTCAGCTGAAAGAATTTCAGAAATTTGGTTTTGTATCATACATTTTTTTTAGTCATTTTAATTTTATAGTTATTTTCATTGTAAAAGTTTTGGTAACAGTGAACTATGTTTACAGTAAAATTCAAATTCTTAGCAGTTCAAATAATGGCCATATATCTCAGTGGGTTTCTCTGAGACCTTCACAGGTTGTAATGAGACAAAATTAGACAGGATAGAGCAAAGACATCGAAGAAGATCTGAGCTTAGTCCTAACCAGGAGCCTAAATCCATAGGATATTTGCAATATCCTTGCTGGACTATCAAAAGCCAGAGGATGGCATCAGGCTGACTTTCCTGGGCTTGTCTTGACCTGCCTGGAGCTTTGTTTGGGTCTATTGAGCAGTAACAGCAACCTATTATCTAGTTAGCTTTAGCTTTATCTTAGTTTTTGTGATTATATGATGTAGTGCTTATTGTTATGATAATTTTGACATATTTGTGTACCTGATAGCTAGGRCTAATAAGTAACAATTCTGTTTAGCATGAATTATCTATGAATCTGGGATAAAAACACAGAATGGAGTAGTACAGACCTTATATAATAGCAGAGACCTTAAAAGCATGGGAAATAGGTGATATCAGAGCCATCAGTTATAAACAATACACCGATCAATGGTAAATTACTGGCCACTAAACAAATGCAGCCTTGGGAGCTAGTTAAAATTGGTTTTAGGCATTACAAAAGGAGCAAAGAGAAAGTATGTGAAGTATACCATATATAGAACAGGTTGCCCAGAGAGGTTGTGGAGYCTCCTTCTCTGGAGATATTCAAATCCCACCTGGATGCAGTCATGCTYTAGGTGACYCTGCTTGAGCAGGGGAGTTGGACTAGATGACCTCCAGAGATCCCTTCCAACCTTACCCATTCTGTGATTCTGTGTGATATAGCAAATTTGGATGTGACGTGGAATTGCAGAACAGTATAGAAAGAGAAAAATGTAAAGTGTGTTATAGAATGTATAAAAATAACCCCAAGCAGGTCCTGTACCAAAGAGAAAAAAGCTCCTGTTATCATCATCAGTGTCTTCCTCCTGGAGAAAAACTCAGGACACTGACTATTTACCATGATCCTTTCTCTCTTACAAGACTAAAGCCCTCAACCTCAGAAGTCAGAGTGATCCTGGATGAGCATAACACCAGAGAGATGGAATAAGCACTACAGCATCTGTTTTTATCTGTATTGAGACTTTTTGATAATAGTTTATTAATTTATTTTCTTTTTTATTGATAATAATTAGATATGGACTAGCAAAAATTATTTAATTAGATGGTTAAGATTTCAGTCAGGCTACGAATAAATTCTTGGCTTACCTTCTAAGTAGCATTTCAGAGGCTCACATAAACTGCACAAGCTGTGGGGCRATACTGTCATTAGAAATGGAAAAAGACGCTATTCAGCCTATATAGATTATMCTTTTTTTCTTTGGACACATAATAGTCACAGAGATAAAGAAGGAGGYAAAAGGCTATTTTTCTCCTYCTTCTTCTCTCTTTCCCCCTCCTTCTGATATTTTTGTTTCAAACCCTTCTACCATGGTGTTTAGCACAATAGAACAGAGAAGGTGTACCAGGAATATTTTGTGCTGTGTTGTTGCAAGGAAAAAAGGTAAACTTGATATTTATGATTCAAGGGAATAGATAAAAAATCCAGGTAAGACTGAGCTTGCTGACAGATTTGCAGGACTAGGAGGGCAGCTTGGTAGTCCTTGTGCATCTCTGCCAGCTCCACTGCCAATACCAATGCAAGAGCATCAGAGGAACAAGAAATTGTGCTCCTGGGTCTGGTCATCAAAAGCTGCAGTGAAGTGAGGCAGTTGCTTGTTTACTTTCATAATATGAGAGCTTGCAGACAGTAGTACTGTTGCAGTTTTTCTTGTTTGGCCCTGGGGAGCCAAAATGAATGTGGTTTTTTTTGTTTGTTTGTTTGTTTTTGTTTTTTTTGTTTTTTTTTCCCTAAGCAGATTCCTTTGGCTTGTGCTTTTTACCTAATGTACGTTTAGTGTAAGCTCAGCATGATTTTGAGATGAATTCTTCAATGCATCATTCATCACCTGAAAAAAGCTGGAAATGAATCTAAGCATTTGACTCACCTGATTTCCCTCCTTGCCCACTGACATAGGTGTATATATGTATTCCTGGACTTACCTCAGTATTGCCACTGTGTTGGCTTTTTGCTGTGACCTATATGAACTCCCAGCAAAAGCATTAACATCTTAAACTGCAGTAACAGGAAAGGGAGGAGGGAGGTTCTGGCAATTTTCTTGGAGATCCTCGCATCAAGCTGGAGAGCAGTACTGGTTATTCCCTGACACCTCACACAAGCCTTTTCCTTCAAGCAAAGAAGGATATGCTGTTACTTGCTTGGTGGAAGGAAGTGCAAAAGGGCTACTCATTTCTTCTCAGTTTGGATATTGGTCAGAGCCTCCCATGGACTTTCCTTAAATCTCTGTTGATGCATCTGCTTGGGCACTGGCCAGGAACAGATGCACTGTGGTGCCGTGCCTCAGGCTGTGCCCAAGAGGGAAAAGCTGGTGCAGGCCTGGTTGCACTAGTTCTGTTCCAGTGCAGGCATTTGTGGCATCAAGGAAACCTCTTCTGGCTAGTGAGACAAAGCACTTGGTCCCTTCTGCAAGCAAAAAGCTGCTGAAGCAGGTCATAACCCTAGTAATCTCTATAGGATGCCATATTATTGCTCTAGTCTCATACAGAGATCCAAGGCAATAGGATACCGAGAAAATTAGAGGTATTCTGAAGATATTTAAGACAGTAGTTTTCTTTTGACAACATCAACACATGTTTTCTGGCAAAGTATCACGTTTAAGAACTTTGTATAAATTGAGAAGAAATTTGAGAAAGAATCCTGCCTACATATAATTTATGTAAGTTTGGGAAGAATGTGTAGTTAAGTATTTATTCTAATTTGTCAGTATTTCATTTGGCAATTATTTTTAAATATTGGCCTTCTACCCTTATCTGGGGATGAGAAAAGAGTATATGCTTCTATTTGATCTTTTTTTTTTCAGAATTTAGAAATGTATTTCCTGTCTTCCTCTTGTGGAAGTTGTTGGAAGCACCGCAATCTTTGATGAACTTCTTTGTTCAGCATGGGAAAAAATACTGCAAATATAGGGGATGAGTCATTTACTGACACAACCCAATTAAAACAAAGTAAAGACCTGAATCGGGAGCTAGTTTGGACTTAGGCTCAACAAGGGTGGCACAGAAAAAGATCATCTGTTAACCCATAAAGAACAGATCAGCCAGAGGAGAGATATGGGCCCTATTGCTTCTTTTGAAATTTTCCATAGAAGTGCTTTTAAGTGCCTGCAGATGCTTTTTCGAAGGCAGTTGAATTGGTTTTATAAGGTGAAATTTAGTCACCAACCCTTCATGACAATGTTCCAAGGGCTGGGGGGGGGGAGCACTTTGATATTTAGTTTCTAGCCTGAGCCTGCAAGAACGTTGATTAGAAATAAAAAGGTTTCTTGACCATTTTATTTGTAGGCTGTGCAAACAAGTCACTACAATTAGAACACTACTACAGCATTTTCAGCCTGGTTATTTAGCAAAGAACTAAACAAAGTACCTCTGTCTCATTTGATTCAATTGCAATGCTGTATCTTGAATATACTACTTTTTGAATTGTAAACTGCTACATTTTCATTAAACTAATCATATTATTTATCTCTGGAAGTGAAAGTCCCCTTTTCTTGTAAAGTGAAACTGAAACACCTACTGCTGACCACTCCTGCCATTGTGTTAATATGAACGACCTTAAAAATAAGTGGAGCTTTAACTTAGGAGAAGTAAAAAAAAAAAAAAAAAAAAAAAAAAAAAAAAAAAAAAAAAAAAAAAAGCAGTTGCATTTTACATTTCTTCCAGAGAAGCTCACAAGACCCATTAATTAGTCTAAATTAAGATGAAGTGCCTTCAGGTGCATGACTGAAGGCCAGAAATAGTCTTTTTCTTCTACCCAAGAATATGCATGACTATTTCAGTTAGATTAATTTTTAAAATTTGAAGGAATTAAATGAGAGGCGAAATAACTATACTTTTTGAGTTAATTGAAAGGTAGGAGCAAGACTGGTCTTGCTAATTGCATGGATAAATACAGTGGTGTTTTCTTGAAAAGATTGTGTGTTATTTTTGAAGCATTTCTTAATTAATCCTGTAATTTGATTCCTACTTCATTTATCATGCACTGATAATTCTTTCACAAGAAAAGAGAGATGCTTTATCAGTTACACTAAGTTAAACTGTTATTATTCATATTGTTGTGCTGATTTGATATCACGTTTTAAGGAGTGTCATTCTAAACAACACTGAATAAGTGAATGCACTGAACATTTTAGCAAGGAGTTCAACACCTCATCAAATGAGACAGATCAACTATGGTGACACATTCAAACTTTCAGGGCAAGAAAGGTTTTGGGGAGTAGGGAGTAGTTGAAAATAATGCTTTATACCAGTTTTGTTTTAGCACACTTGTGTTTGAGATTTCCACAGTTAAGTTTTGGGTTCCCTTTGGGTAACATCCATGTTAAGAGAAATCATCCCCCTGCATGCAATCCTGGCCCTATGTCATCAACAGAGATTTTGTCAGTAGCAGCTGTAGCATTGGGATTTCACTTACTTGCCTGTAGTGAGAAGTTGTTACAAGGCCTCTGCTTATTGACATACCACTTGAACTCTCTTGAAGATACAAGTGGTGCAGATGCCGTATTGGTCTGCTTGTCTATGGATTTTATGCTGCTGCTTATCATTCAAGCACTGGGTAACCTTCCACATAAAGGTCGTAACTGGAAGATAAAATATCCCTACCAGAATTCCTAAAATCTCTAGTTTTACTTCTTTTTTGGGGGGATCAAAACCCTGCTTTGGGATTCAACATCTAATTTTTAATAGATTTGGGGGTTTAGAAATTCAGATAGCTATTCGTATGATGACTCTTTTTGTATTAAGTATTGTCATTGTACATATACTGTGAACAATAATACTAATGCACCATTGCAAGCCATAAAATGATTTGCTAGTCTGAGTGGAGTTAAGTTGAAAGGTTATCTCTGCTAGGATAAAAAGGTCAGAACTCTCATCAGAGAATTGTTCTTTTGATTTACTAGACAAGTGTTGCAAAAGTGGCTGTAGTGGTGGTGAACGTGTCAGTTTATTTTGTATATTAATAGATTTTCTTTCTTTCTTCTTTGTATTACTATTAGGGACATAAATAGTTTCTAGATATTTGGTTTACAGAAACATATGTGATAAGCATTGCCACCAATAAGCTGATTTCTTCAAGCTCAAATAGAAACTGAGCATTTAGAACATTTATATTATTTATTCTTTGGTGAGATCTAGATCCAGCGTACTGAGGTTTAGCTTCATCCATTCACCTCTCTTCTGAGTGCTTTTGCAAGCAAGGGAATTGGGGATTACTGAGATGAGTGTTCTGGGAGACTTAGACACCAGGCAAGTCTCAAACTTAAAACACATTTATTTATGCTCAGCTACTAGGTAATTTCTCTGTTAACAACTAAAAATCAAATATCGATCAACAATTAACAACTAATAATCAAGCATGTTGGTTGAATATTGGACATACAATATGAGTCTGATACCATGCTGTTGTTTCTGATGGCCACAGTGCTGGACACATTTTGTTGGTAAGGTCATGATGATTGGACTCAAGAGCCCTTTGATGATGGAAAGCCAAAGTGAAAGCAGGTGTCCTCTCTCACCAGGACCCCACTGTGTATCACCAATGTCTATATACACTTTTCCATAGATCAAAAGCAAGCTGATTCAAAGAAGTTAGTAAATCTCATCTTTGGAGGGGGAGGGAGGATAGCAAAAACAGTGGGTCCTGCAAACAGCAAGCTCGGTGTCAGCTGTCTGATTCCTTCCTTGACTAAAGCAGGTTGTCCAGGACCATGTCTGTCTGGGTGTTGAGTACCTCCAAGGGTGGAGCCTCCACAACCTTTCTGGGCAATACGTTCCAGTACTCAACCATCCTCACAGTGAAGAAGTGTTTTCTTATATTCAGATAGTTATCTTAGTTTTACTATTTTATACAATGATACCAAGCAAACAGATATTACAAGTTGTTTTATACCCTACTGTGAATCAAACAATCTTGTGGTATGTTGGATGTAAAGCAGATGAGACAAAATCACAAACAGGCCTTCGTGCCACAACGTCCCTTGAACTACTCACATGGGATTTTGGAATGATTCATTCTAACATTCATTGTTTCTGATTACACTGAAAATGCTGAAAATCTCTAGGAAAACATTAGATAGCCATTGCTGTATTTTTCAGGTGCACATTTTTGATTTCTTAGACCTRTGCCCTAATTAAGTCTATACAGCACAGAGCTTTAGTAAAAATGAAGTTTTTWAACCCTCTACTATCCTTTTACAAGCTGTTTGAAATTGCATGCATGCTCATTTCAGGTTGCACTGGGATAATGAATTCTGTTTGGATATGTCTTGGGTGAAATTCCACAGTGAAATCATGAAACTGTCATGACTTGGTGTGTATTTGATACATGCTTGTGCAGAGCTGTGATGTGCGTCTCACTGTGTTTCAGTAGCAAAACTCAATTTGGTGGCAGTAGCAAGCTAAGAGAAACCTTTATTATTTAAGTGTATGGTCAGTAGCTACGTTGTGCAGGAATTAGTAAATAAATTTGAAGTGCAGGGATTGTACAGTCAAGTGGACAGAGCACTTGGCAGAAGACTGAGAGTCTCTTTTCAGCCTAAACATTGAGGCATTGTGCAATGGATGGCAAATCGCTTCAACTCTCTATGGTTTTGTTTCCACCACAGGAAAGAGGGGATTGCTTCTGAAGGAGATCTGTAAGAGCCTAATAAATAAATATTATAATGATACAGTTCTCCACAAAGGTTTGAATAATCATCTTAAACTGTGACATTAGTCTGAATTTGTTTTCTTAATTGAATGAAGGTTTCATATGTGTAATTCTGTTTTTCAGTTGTGAAGGCCAATCCTTGATGGACCAGTGCAGAAGWTTTAGTGATTTTTTCCTTGTAAACAGAATTCTTATTTTAATGGGAGTGAAGATGTTTATAATTGGAAGCCAATTACTAAGAGACTTACTAATTGCTAATGCAAGGTTAAAGTAATTTACAAATAGGCAAATACTTACATTTTAAATGTTTTTAATTTTGTTATAGAAATACTGGAGTTGTGTTCCTGCTTACCCTGCTTAACATTTAAGTTTTATTTTAAAACAGAATGTTAGCTGATACTGAAAAGATCATGAAAATGTCCAGATGAAAGGGAACAGAAAGTCTAATCCAGTTTTGTGTTCTTGTATCAGATCCTGGGAACAAAAAAGAAAAAGAATTAGTGGTTGCCCTCATCATCATCTCAGGTCTAAGCAAACAACCCATACATTCTGTAGTAAAATAATGTGTCATGTGTGTGGCTTAGCCTGCAGAACAGTTCCTGCATTTTGGGAAGGCACTCTCTGAGCTAATGGCATTAACTTGCATTGGTATTGATTAGATGAACATAGTTTGAGAACCAAGATAACTATGCCAGTTCTTGAGATGTGGATTTAGGTTTTTTTGATTGTTGAAATTTTTGTATTTTCTATAGGTACCTGTTATATACTGTGATAGTATGGAAAATCATAATGTTCAACCTCAGCTAAGCAAGGTGCTGATTAAAAAGCGTTAGGGTGTTGCAAGCAAAACAGTCTTGACTTAGGGGAATTTCACTTAATTTAATTTATTGCCTGTTAACAGAAACCTTTAACTACCAATTTAGATACTGAGGGGAAAAAAAAGGGGGGGGGGGAGAAGAAGAAGAAGAAGAAGAAGACATAAACAATTAACCAGATTCTTAGGGAAATACCTCTCTTCCCCTTGCCTCAAGTTCACCTTCAGTACAACACCTCTCCTCACCCACCAGGCCCCCCAGTCCTCTGGGGGAGACGAGAGACAGGGGATTAGGGTCAGTGTGTGAAGATTTCTGTCTGTCACTCCACATTTCTCACACTGTTTTTCTCCACTGCAGTGCCTCTGCCCCTTCACAGGTGCCCCACAGTGGTTCCTTGAGGAGTGGAACCCCCTTGCATTGGTCCCCCACGTCTGTGGTCCACTGAAGATGTCTCTGTCCCAGCGTGGATCCCCCATGGGCTGCTATCCCTCCAAAGGCACGCATTCTCCCCCAAAAGGGAGTGCCTCATTCCCAGAGYGCGCCTCCAGCCATGTCCCCAGCAGTGTGCCTTTCCACGTCTCCTTTGCTTCATTTCTCTATATGCRTCTCTTCATGTTTCTACTCACATCTCCCGTTTCATATCTTTTCCTGTGTCTCCTTTCCCGTATGTCCTCACATGTACCCTCTATTTTCTTCTGGTACTGGAGGCTAATACCCCTCCTTAGATATGCCTGGGCAGCAGCAACATGTGCAGCTCTCCGACAGCTGAAATTTTGGCACATGATGGGTTGCWGTCATCCGTTTCAGAGCCATCTGACACAGGACAGTTTATGGTCTCCTTCTGGACAGGGCACACCTGCAGTCCTCTGCTACAAAAATTCTGCTGTTTAAACTTGATGTAAAGGGTGACCACTGTCTTCAGAAGTAATTCACAGATAATTCATTGAGCACTAGTCAATACAGGATGGTGATCAGCTGTTGATGTGTCTGTAGCTGGAGAGATGCTGTAAAAGGTCAGAAAATGGTGATCTATCCTTTCCCTTTTGCCGTTTGCCAAATAAAAAGCACAATGGAGTTTTTAGAAATTTTTCTAATGGTTAGGAACCTGTAAGAAAATACCTTGTTTTAGAATTCTTTGCTTTCCTTTGCTTCTTGGCATTCATTCTCCTTTTTCCCTTGGATTGATTCCAGAAGCAATAAAATCTCTTCAGCATGATTTCTTCTTTCTTTACTATCCTTTTAGTTAATTTTCAATTCACTTGTGTGCTTTCTATGTCTCTACTTCTTCTCCCATGGGAAGTTAGGCAATAACCTCCTATGCTGTAGTTCAAGGGCTTCCTGAAAATGAATGAGGGGTAAATTGTGTAAGATGAGAACTAACTAGTGCTAATTAATTCACAAATGTTGTATTATACAACTACATTACTTTGTTTTAAGAGCAGAAGGACCTTATGGAGCTCCAGATTATTAATATTCACTTTACATGGTTTCTTAATTAGTTGAAGTATGTTTGACCTATTCTACACTTACTGCAGTGCTCAAGTAGCAGACGTTAAAAGGTCACAGCTAGAGGCATTTAATTAGCCTTTTATAGTTTTGCTGACATGAGTTCCTTAACACTTGAGTCAAATTGATGAAAATAAGAATAAAAAAAGAGGAGGCAATACCAAATGCTAGTTAAAGCTGATCTTTCCTATTGCTTTGGTCAGTGACTGTTTACTAGGAAAATTTGTTCGATGGGAAAAGACTTTCATGGATTATAAAACCAGACTGTTACTAAACGTCTATTTTACATTTTATTATGATTCCCTGATTCTTTAGGCAAATGTATCTCAGACTGCTGGGCAGACTAAAGCAGCTAGGAATTGCTCAGGTCTATGAGTAAACTATCTGTGTACTCATTGCTGATTGGAGAAGGACAAAGGATGGTGTTGTCCCATCAAAATCACACCAGTCTTCTCCTTCAGTAGAGTAAACTAATGCTGTATCAGGTATAGGCAAGCCAAGAGTTTCCCCACAATATGGGAAGCAGTTGGCCTGATTGGACAACTACTTGGTCTCTTACTGCTTGTGTCCAGCATGAATGTGTCATCACAGGGAAGAAAGCTGACGTACAAAATGCTTTCTCACAGGTAAAGCACATTTTGTACACCAGTGGTGCACAACGGAATTGAAAGATCAGACATAATGATACATATTTATGACACCAGGACCCCCAACATTAGATTAGGTGAAATTTTATGACTACAAAGAGCCTTCAGCTCCTTTGACATAGTCTTTGCAGTTACTTCACACGTCTCTTGAGACTATTTCTTGAATTATTGAGTTGTCTTGCAGCCCTCTGCTTTGGTTAAGAACACACTGAAGGCAGAATTTTAGGCTACAGGACAGTGGGAGAGGAAAACTCAGTTATTTCTAAGCCTGATCTGTGCAAGTGTGCATGTGAAAAACATGATTTGCAAAAAGATGCTCTCTATCCGTAGGATACAAAAAGACTCTAATGTAGCAGTGCTCTCTAAGGTATTCCCACTCTTAAATCTACCATTCTACCAGGCCATGATTTTGCAGAGTTAAAATGAGGGCTTTGTGACACAAGAATCTGCAGCATGAAAAAATTTGCTAAAAATTAAATGATGAAAATTTTTTGTCTGCGGTCAAAACTGGGTTGGATTAGCTTGTCCTTTTTTTGAAACAGTGACACTAACCCCCAAGATAAAATCCATGTATTTATCTCTAAAAGCTGAAGAATGTTTGGACAAACAAGCCATTTTGAAAATTCGGAGTATTTGTGTTTCAGAACTTGGAGTAGGAAGAGAGTGCCAGAAACATGCCACAGATACTGTTTACTGGATAAGTTTTTTGACCCAAAGCTATATTTTTTCAATGATTAAACGCTCATAAGCCATCCTGACACAGGATGCAGCTTTGCTGGTGTCACTAAAGCCAGACTGAAGATAGAACCTCATTAGTAAAACTTTCATATATCTTATACTTTATATATCTTATGGCTCTTGGCCAGATTGTGAGGAGCGAGATACGAGTTATGGAAGCAGCTCATAGGTGACATACACAAAAGCTTGCATTGAGGTTACATGGACTTCAGTGCCAGATGCAACTCCTGACAGCTGATCCAGCTTCTCAGTCAAGCCAGGTAACCTCTGCTGAGGTCTGTACTCTGGTAGTTGTATTGCTTCCAGCTTGCCTGCTGAGAGCTTATGGAGAAGCGCTGACCTCCCTTCTCACATCACAGACTCCATATGCCAAGACCTTAATTACCGCTCTGATGCCAGTGAGAGCAAAAAGCTGAACCAAGATGCTGTGCAAGCAAAGGAGCATCATTCTCCAGAAAACATGCCAGCTTTTTCCTCTTTCGTCCTCATGAAACTGGCTCACTGGGAGAACCCTGGCTCTGATGTTCAGGGAACAGTTTTTATATGAGTGTTAAAAGGGGGACTGGGCCCACCTAAATTGATGCTCTTTCTTCCTGTGCTTATGTTTAACCTGATAGCAGAGGATTTTAAGTCAAACTTTGTTTCTGGATGTGTTATCTCAGGCACATACAAGAGCACACACACACTCAGTTAAAATTCTCCATATTACTCTCCTTTTCTCTCCTTTCACAATTTTTGTGCTGTAAAGAGATTAAATATTTTATTGCAGAATGTTATAAGGTTATGTTCAATTAAAATAGTAAGTAGCCTGACGTAATGCTAAGTAGGAAGGTTTTTGTGGGTTAAGGTACTATTTTACAGCATCCCAGAAAGACTCTGCAGCAAGGGCCAAATCCTTCACTGCAATCCTGTTGTGCTTGCTTCTGTCAGGTTTTCTTGCCTGAATAAGCCATGTTATCATCTTAAATAGGTTATAGGTCATGCTGAAGAGCATTTTGATCACATACAAAGCAATGTATTATGAGCAAGTCTTAAAGTACAAGTTCACAAATTAGTTTCCATAGTATAGGCAAGATTGTGAGTTGTGGGCTAAAAATATGATTTTACAGTGTGTCCTGGGGAAGAAGTCTTTGCTTGGGAGTGGATTGTAATTAAGAGAATACAGTTTTGTCCTTTATTACTGTGGTCTGTAGAACRTGCATCTTGTGACTAAACATCGTTTCCTTTTGGGATGCAAAGGGGCTGCCTTTTCAGGTTGTTTTGTACCACAGGTTAGAACTTCGTGTTCTTTTTAGTCTGTATCCCACGGTCCAGCACACACGTGAGCGCTCCATGATATGAACCACTTTGTCTTAAATGTCTAGTTTGCAAAAAAGTGAAACTTACTCTGTATCTCTTTCTCTTCTTTTTCAGGATATTAAAATTTTGAACGGTGCCTCCCCAAGAAGTGTGATGAGAAATGGCTTTAGGAAACAATACCCAGAGAAGTTATTCCATCATCCCCTGCTTCATCTTTGTTGAGGTGAGTTAGCATTCAGGTGGCTCAAAAATTAATGTTGAACAGCACCAGGGATAGGAGGAACACAGCTCTACCCTGCAAGAATAAAGCCATTTGTTGGCCCAGTTCTTTATAAGGATTTTTTTTCTCTGATAAGTTTAATATCTAACACGTCACTCAAACAGTGCCTCCCAGTCACCCTGAAGACAGTCCTGCATGAGATAGCTGACCTAAAATACAAGCATGCAAAAACAAGTAGATGGTGTGTTTCCAAGAGTTTTCTCCACACAATTTGCTAGCTATTCCTCATGTATGTGGTGGAGAAGCAGAAGTAGCTGTTGGTATAGGCCAGCACCRTGTGACTAGTCACATCTTTTTTTTTCCTCAGAATTTTTTCTGTCTTGATTCTGTGCAAGAGCTGGACTTTGTTTAGGAAAATACCTGATCTCACAGTCTAATCATCTGAAGGATTAGCAGATAACATTCAGCTTATATTTCAAGTCAGATGGAATTTGAAATGCTGCTGAGGATCTTCTATCCTTTAAGTGTGATGATGGAGCTGGCTAGTACAAGAATTAACTAGCAGTGATGTTTCATGTTTAAATATTCCCTCAGAGGAGCATGGTTCCACATCTTTGTTGAGTTTTTTTTGTTGTTGTTGTTGTTGTTTTGGGGTTTTTTTAAGTGATTTATGTCTTCACTCTGTACAGTTGGCTTTTTTGTGGGTTTATTTTATTTATTTATTTATTTAGTCTAGTGCTACCAGACTGATCAAAATCAATACCCAAGCCAAGTTAATGTTCACCTGCCCCTCGCAGGACTGGGAAAGTGTTTTTCAACAAGAAGGATGGCAACTCTAAGTTTGAAAGAAAGATGAGAACTTCTGCCAGACTCTGATGGTGAAAAGGAAATAGCTGTCCATGACTACTTCCCAGTCTTTATAGCCACCTGTCTGATGTACTTCAAATTCAACACTCATTCTTTGGGCCAAATTATAACCTGGTTTGTGCTGGCCCACAAAAGAAGTAGTGAAAACTATTAAAAGAGTATTCATAATGCTGGATGTCCCGTGAGACTTTCCCCAGTCTCACAGAAATGTTGGAAAGATTCAAGCATACTCCAATGCCAACTGGAACGAGCACCACAGACAGATTTTTCCAGAGCTCCTGAGCACTGATCTTTCCTAAGGCACATAGGAAAAGGGGGGCATTTAGGACTTCTCTAATTCTTACGCACCTGGAATTCCATGTTCAAAGTGTCTCCTCCAGCCGGGAGATCTGCACTCTCCACTTTCTGTGCTACTAGCTTAGCTCTAAAAACACAGACGATCCCTTGACACTTAATTCAAAGCCAGTAATAGTTTTCCGTTTGACTTCAGTGTGCTGGAGAAATCTGGTGGAAGTGATGGGCAGAGGAAGAGTACCAGGGCCTTAGCAGAGCTCAGCACAACGCCTTGAGAGCCAGAGCTGTGGCAGACACCAGTGTAGGAGGGCTCTCTTACTGAGGAGCAAGGCTGCTGCTCTATCCCCTCTGCTAAAGAAAGAAACATTAAAATGGGGAAAAAAACAGCAAGAAGATCAGAAGAAAGCCTAGATTAGAAACCATCAGGAATAAGGTTTCTCAAATTTATGGCCTGAAATGAGCAACTCTGAAGTTTTTTAAGTTCTCTAAATGTATCAGTTATGAACCTGGTTGGCAGTCATGTCAGAGCTATAAATTGACCTTGCTGTAAATAGGACTGACATGAACATAAGAATAAATCTATTGACAAAAAGAAGGAAAAAAGAATCCTTTACTTCCCAAGTAAACTTTSCTTGTCAGTTCACATACTAGCCTTACTGATTAAAACCCAATTTTAAATTAAGAATCAGTCAAAAGCGGAAAGGCAATTTTTGAAAATGTGTTTTCTCTCTGCAACACTGGATGAAAACATGTGCCAACTGCATCTCCTTTTCCCTTTTATTTAATCATGGTATAGATTTGTAATGTTCAGTGTTGTATTATTGCAACTCCAAATTCATAGACTTACGTCATGCATTGTAGCAATAAACAACAGATAAGAAATCTAATTTCCTTTTGGGAATGCAGAGATGATTGATGGTAGCCARTGAGTCTGAAAATTCCCTGTAAATCTTAATGTACACTGGAAATGTTTTGCTTTTCATGCTGCTGCTATAGCTCCAATACTAAGGGAAGCTCTTTCAGACGAGTAACTCTGGTTAGCAAGCCCTTTGCTGGACTGCGTGGGTTAAGATGGGTGCTATTTTTGTAGATTTAAAACAACTACAAGAGATAGTTAGGTGTATAACCCTTGGCTGTATTTGCTAAAGTCATGTGGAGGACAATAAAACATCTTACCTGTTTCCCTCAAGAAGTTTTCCACATGAAAACAATTGCTTTTCTGGCAGCAGACATGTTAGGTGATCATGAGTAAGGAAARAAGTAGCCAGTGTATGTCATTACAGTCCTGTTCCCAAGGCTATGATACCTCTCCCCACTGTCTTCACCATGAGATGTGATCCATTGGCTGTGAATTTTGAGACATTTGCTCTTAAGAAAAATGACTTTTTTTTTTTAGCTGAGTGTTGGTCACATAAGATACCATGCCAGTAGAAATTTGTGAATTGTCTGATACACAGCGTGGTTTCAGTAAGTTACAATGGCAGCAGTGAAAATGAAGTGTCACAAGCAATTGTGGCATTTAAAATGCTGTTGTGCTTCAGTCTGTATAAATGTGGCACTTTTATAATTTCAGCGGTTATTCACATTCCATTTTTCTCTCTTTCATTTTCCTCACTCCCAACTAACTTGTAACAGTTATTATAAAACTTGACCTGAAGATGAATGGCTCATTATGAGAACTTATGCCCCATGCCTGACAATACAAATTCCTTTATATATTCAGAACAGCAGATTTTTAATAATATAGAGGTAGCATGTGACAGCTAATTTGTAGTGACAGAAATGTTAAATCAATGTTTTCAGTTCCTAATTAGAAATGCAGTGCCAGATTAAGAGTAGAWTTAAAGGCTAAATAGGAAATCATTAAACTAATTCTCAGTCACTTAACCAATCTGAGTCTCTCTCCCAAATATTGAAGGTGGTTTTCTAGGTGGTTCTTTTGTGTTATAACAGGTATCACTATAGGCTGGCATTTGTCACCAAACATCCATGATGATTTATCACATTAGATTATGTTAAAGGCATAACCAACTGTTTAGGAAACATAAGACRCTAATGTTTTCCCTTATCCAGTCCCCTTTTGTGGCATTTCTTGCAGCCAGCATCAATGAGAGGAGCGTTCARGGGGCTTTGAATCAGACTTGGTTCACATGTACCCTTCTGTGCAAGAAGATTGGAACAATTTTATTCCTCACCACTGGCCTGTGCTGTGGTCAGTGTACAGAGAGGTGAGCGTCTGCTCCTTAAGGGCTGATGCTGCAAGCTGCCGGCAGCTGTGAAGTAAGAGTGCAGAGAGCCGAGATGCCCTGCAGCATCCTCCTTCTGCAGGGGTGCCCAGAGCACTGCGTGTTTGATGGGGAGCCTGGAGCATGCTGCAAAGCCCAGAGAGGGCTCCTCAGCTCGTAGTAGGGGCTAGGTCTGTCCCAGCAAACACGAATAGTGCACAGCAGCCCATTTGAGGACTTTTTTGGCAGAGGAGGCTGATTCCTGAAGTGGCCTTAAAAGTTATAAGTGAGTATGAGAGAAGCAGCATCCAGCAGAAGAGAGACACATTTCTTCCTCACATCCTTCCTTTCATGCATTTTTTGACTTATGATGGTGTTGGTTGGCAAAGATCTTTGTGGGCATCTCCTCCTTTCCTCACACTGCTGGGGCATTAGTGACAAAGTGCTGTCAGGAGCATCTCTACTGATGTTTCAGTACAGCTGTCTTATTTTGCAACCCCAATTTGCATGATCTGGTCCAAGGAGTGTTGTTCCACATCCTTACACCTAAGGCAGAGCTGGCTTTGGATACTGGCTACTGTCACAGAGTAGAGTCACTGATTATTTCAACTATAAGGAAGGTAGTTCAACTCAGGATTACCTTTTAAGTTAATGTTTATATTATAGTCTGCCAATATTGCATTACATTATTTTGTTACGTTAGTGCACATATACTGGTGGATGAAGACAGAGAAAGATAAAATCATACCTTCTATAGATGTGTTTTGTATTCATGATTTTCAGTAGCTTGATATTCTGTAGATAGGGAATAAATTGTTCAGACCAATTAGGCTACCTTCAAATATAGGCAATAAACATGTAAATGAGTAGAGACAAGGGATGTAGAGCTGGGAGAAGTATGATGCCTGGCAAATAACAACTTTCYTCCTAGGTGGCTGCTGAGCTGCCCTGAGGTCCCAATCCAGCTGTGCTGGCCCTGGGCCCTGGTGTCCCTCTCTTTGCTAAGCCTATTTTGGGTGTTAGCTTTCTATGACAAAACTCATGCTGGGTGGATGGAGGGGAGCTGCATACAGTGTGGCTTTGATTTTGGTGAAAAGTGATTATACCTCCATTTACAACACTTTTGATGCCAATTATTATTGAAAGGAAGTGTAATACAGTGTGATAATTACATTTCCCAGTAGATGTTGGAATGATACAGTAAGATACTGTGAGTAAACAGCATTTTCATATTACATAACTTCAGTGTGAAGGCATGCAACACAATATTTGAATGATTGTGTGATTTAAAGGCAGTTTTTAAAGAAACAATAAACAAGCAACAGCTCTTCCACCCAGAGAAAGCTCTTTCTTCTTTTATGAGTCAACAACACTTGGATTCTAATATTGTGTAGATTAAAAAAAAAAAAAAAAAAAAAAAAGGACAATCTGTGGATGATCTGGATGATCTGGAATCTCTGCTGATGTCCCCTCATCTACATCCTCTTTCATCCCATTCCTTCTCACTCTGCTACTCCTTATTCAGAGCTTGTTTTACCCCATGAGTTATCTGAGGACTTATTTTCAAGTACAGTTACTTTTAAAGGAGTCAAGGCATCTGAGGGGTGCAGTGTATACACAGGAAAATACAATATTTTTTGGCACCAGATTTAATTAAACAGTCCTAATCTGATCAAAGAGTTACTGAATGTGAAATCACTTCAGTGTGACTCATGTATGTGTCACATTGTTCTTTATCATGGATTATTTTAATCCTGACAATGACAAGGTAGGTTAGGGCAGACTCAAGTAAGCAATGCCATCAAAGCTTAAAAGGCTGGACATGCTTCAAACTCTGTAATCTGAAGAGTCTACTTTTGCATGATAAATTCATTATTCTGCCTTCAGGAAAGCTTTTGCAGTCAGAGTGGAAACTGTTTCTTCTTGACAGCTCAATATACAGTGCATTGCTCATAACTGAAGATTTTTGTAAGGAAAATCTCTTCTTTCCCTCCCCTCCCTTGAAGAAAACAACTGTAATACACTGAGGAATACTGCAAAATATGAAGCTCTAATCTTACATCTACTCTGACTTGAAATTTGATTTGAACCTGGAGGTGTGTTATAGACTCATAAGATCCATGTGTCTGTAGCTCCTGGGGTAATTTTTCCTTTATGTTTTACTCTCTTTTAATACTGGACCGATTGGGTCATCTCCTAACACTAGTTAAAATCTAATGGTAAGAAAGGAGTTTCACCTTTAAGACACAGAGGTGCTCTTTTCTCTTTTTCTGTTTCCATTTTCACACCAGTACATCATGTAGTCAAACCAACAGCTGAACTATTCTTTACGGAAGAATTTCTGAGATACTGACAGAGATCATTTGTGTAAGTGAGACAAATGCCCCTTGAGCTCCTGTTTTCTGGAGCATCACAGGGGGGCTTGGTAACCTATGAAAATATGCTGAATTTAGAGCATTCAGGGTATACATAGCACTTTCTTTTTTTATCCTAATTTTTTGTCTAGATGTTCTGAAAACATGAAAAATTTTTGCCCACTTGCATGTACTTGCTGGCACCCTCTAATTTTGAGCATAATATTAGCGGAATCTGCCAGAGTTCTGCCAAAGTTTACCATTGCAGTGTCACTGGTCTTCTTGGTGTTTATCTGCTATAATCCTCAAAGCAACATTTGTAAGAGGCATGGAAAGTACTGGGAACAACTTTCTGTCTGCGTTTTTTAAAAAATAGATGCTTCTCTTCTAAGAAAAGCTTTTTGATTGCACTGCAGCTTTACTGATATGATTAAAACCACATAAAGAACATCTGAACACAGGATTATAGTTTTGAATATTCAAAGAATTGGGTTTAATTTTGACAAAGTAATGTCCAGGTCTCTTAGAAAACTCTGAAAATTTTCAGGCAAATTACAATATGAACACTAACTGAAAAGGCATCCTGAGTTGAACTATCTTCCAAATAGTTGAAATAATCAGTGACTCTCTTCTGTGACAGTATGCAGGATCTAAGATGTGGAGTTTTTTGTTTGTTTTCTGCTGAGGCAGATCAGAATGATCTCTAGGGGTTTCCATGCACCAACTCAATCATTTCCCTTTCTACAGATGTCTTGCCCTGAACATGCCGGCTTAAATCTCTCTGTGCCTTGGTTCTCCATCTGTAAAATGCAACTGGCAGTACTTGGCTGCTACACTGGGTTGAGATGAGGACAAAATACCCTAAGGGACGTCTCATGTGCTGATGTTGTATAAACTCCCCATTATTAAATCCGCTAGTTAGACTGACCCTGTGAATCAATGATGACAGATGCTTTGCAAAGTTGCAGGAGTTCCTGCTGCAGTAGGATGGTGTTTCTGAATAATCCACCTGCTTTGGTCACTTCTGTTGCTTATCTTATTCACTCAGCGTATGTATTCATTTCTCTTTGCTGCTCCTTTTAAATGTCTCTTTATAGGTTCCCCGTTTGCCAGTCACTCCTTATTGTTTGCTTTCTTTATTCCCCCACCACATACTGCCTTTGTTCCAGATGACTACATAGCTTCATATTGTAAAATTGGCTTAATCTCAATGAATAGGTGTCTATTGAACATAGGATTAAATCTGTTAAATTGCTAGGCAGCTTTAACGTTACCTGACAATAAAATAAAACTTTGTTTTCTTGAAAAGATAATCCTAGGCATTTAACAATTAGGCAGAAAGCACCATACCTTCTATGACAGGAGACTTGTGGCTGAGATGAGTACTCTGGGAAAAACAGATTACTATTTGATCCTCCTTAGCTTCTAGAAAACACAGACTTTTAAGATTAAGAGGCTACCAAGATGGATTAGCTGCTTTATTGCTTTTTTTTTTTTTTTNTTTTTTTAACATAAATGAAAGAAGGATTGTAACGTTTGTGGTCATGTGAAGCCTATTTTATACCCTCTTTATTCTGAAAATTCCCCATCACAAATAATCTCTTCAACATCCTGAATAACATCTTGGGGTCTGAATCAAGTAATTYGATGCAGCTGTCATGGGAGAGGTTAAAGGTAGTAAGAAATCTTTGCTCTTATGAATGATAATAGACAGTAATAGACAAAACTGTTGACAGTCCATTGTTTCAGTGATTTTGCTGTAACCTGATAATAGCCAACAGTTTTGAGTAGTATGTAGGCGTAAATAACCAAGTTCCTCAGGGAAAGAACTGTATTTTTTATCATGTAGTAAGAGGGAAATTGAATTTACTTTGTTATATAAATAGAGCTGTGTCTTGCCAATTTATAAGTTAAAAAAAACTCATAGCTTTGGTACATGACTACTAGGAAAACTAGTAATCAAAATTGCTTATATGTAAGAAAATCCTAGTTATAAAATTAGGTTTCATTCATAGACATTTTCTGATTTAGATGTGTAGACTTCTACGTGGTTTTTTGGATATACCTTCTAAGATGGAAAATAGCTATCACTAGGCCCCTTTGACTAGGCTTAAAAAAGATAGTAAAATGATAGTAAAATCCATGTAAGACTGTGGGCAATTATCTTCCTGGGGGAACAAAGAGATATTATGGATGAAGATTACTGCTGAATTTTTCTCTTTATTTTTTTGACAAACATGCTTAGATTTTTGTGTTTGTGTTGCAGATTATGGCAGAAAGTTGAAGTGTTACTTTTCCTTCTTGCAGATTTCAAAGCATTGAGGGTTTTTCATATTTTCCCTCTACTCCCAACCGCATGATGCTGAGCTATTTATTTTATAAGGTATATGAAAAATTGGAAACCATTGCAGGGGCTGTTCATTATCATATTATTGAAGTCTGCATGATAAAACTGAACTATTTCCTCTGATCTTCATCTGCCACTTTTTTTTTTTTTTTATCTGTTTAGTGTGTCTTAGGAATATATCTGAGTTTATTTAGCATAATACTTAATTTGCATAAGCCACATGAAATTTTAAAATGGATGGATAAGAATGAACAGAGGTTCATAAATCCTTGCTAAGTAACCCTAAATACAAGTATAGAGCCTCCTGAGAACTACTCAGTGGAAAAGGTCTAAGAAATCTCACAGCAAAAGAAGATGTAAAAAGTATGCTCTAGAATTCCAAACTTGTTCAAATTTTGTAGACAATGGTTTTGATGTCAGGAGATTTTTCAAAAATAAAATAGTATCTCTTTCTTTTTAAAACCATGTCCAATTTCATCAGACTGGCAAAGGGATTTTCTTCTGGCTTCTGGCCAGCCATGTCAACCATCAGAAAGGATGGGTTTGTTTTTGCAGAGTTACATGGGTGAAGTCATCACCACCAGTCTTGCAGGAAAGAGATTCATACACGCKATTTAGCATTTAAAGAATATTGACATTGTCTGTTCTTTAGGAATTGTTACAGAGTTTAAGAAACAGCTTTAGGAATCAGCCTGCCAAGTCTCATGCTTCTGTTGCAAACCTAAGGTACTGCACCAACTTGAAACATTCCGAAGATGCTGACAGAACATTTTAGTGTCTTTGTTTGGGAAGCAAATAGCTTCTGAATTATGGTATATTCTCCTTTCAAAGCACAGAAAATAATCTGTCACTCKCATCTGTAACAATCACAAAATAAATAGTTGCAGCTACTACGGAAGCCATACAATTTGACAAAAAATAAAATAAAATGCAGTTTTCTGGGGGGCGGGGGTGAAGATCCTGTATGTTCCAATTTTTTAAATCACTTGGCCAGTGCACCTCAGGCTTCATTACTTTTTTTGTGAATTCTGGGGCAGTCCAAAGCCTGCCATTTCCCCTCAGCCCAACTCCACATCCCAGCATTTTATATTAAATACCTTCTCTATTATTATCTTCCCTTATTGTCATACTGAACTTTAGTTGTATATTTCACTAGGAACTTCCGAGATGTTCATAAGATTTGGATATCACAGAATCACAAAGGGGTTGAGGTTGGAAGGGACCTCTGGAGATGATCGAGTCCAACCCCTCTGCTCAAGCAGAGTCACCTAGAGTGYGTTAGACAGGSTTGCATCCAGKCAGGTTTTGAATATCTCCAGAGAAGGAGACTCCACAACCTCTCTGGGCAACCTGTKCCWGTGCYCTGTCACTCTCACAGGGAAGAAATTCCCCCTCACGGTCAGGTGGAGCTTCCTGTGTTCCAATTTGTTCCTGTTGCCTGTTTTCTTGGTGCCACTTGAAAGAGTCCAGCCCCATCCTCTTGACATCTCCCTTAAGGTGTTTGTACACATTGATCAGATCCCCCCCCCAGTCTTCTCTTCCCCAGGCTGAAGAGGCCCAGCTCTCACAGCTGTTCCTCATAGGGCAGATGCTCCAGCCCTCTGATCATCCTTGTAGCCCTACGCTGGACTCTCTCCAGTAGCTCCATGTCTGTCTTGTTCTGGGGAGCCCAAAATGGGGTGCAGTACTCGAGATGAGGYCTCMCCAGGGCTGAGTAGAGGGGCAGGATCACCTCCCTCAACCGGCTGGCAACACTCTTCCTAATGCACCCCAGGAGACCATTGGCCTTCCTGGCCACAAGGGCACATTGCTGGCTCATGGTCAACTTGTCATCCACCAGCACTCCCAGGTCCTTCTCTGCAGAGCTGCTCTCCAGCAGGTCAGCCCCCAGCTTGTACTGCTGCCTAGGGTTATTCTTCCCTAGGTGCAGGACTCATCATTTTCCCTCGTTAAACTTTATGAGATTCCTCTCTACCCAGTTCTCCAGCCTATCCAGATCTCTCTGATTAGCAGTACAGCCTTCTAGTGTATCAACCAAGAATATAATACAAATAGAAAAATTTGTATTTAGATATAATACAAATAGTTCAGAGATGACATTTACTGTTCCTAAATTTGATCACACACTTTCTTACAAGGTAATTTTGGTCACACGTGTGTTCCCGGATGTGAACTACTGAAGAGGCTATATAAGAACTGTTTATATGCAGAAATATTTGCAGGAAATACTTGTGAGAATGCTGTTGTAGAGAATTAGTGTTTTGAATGTTGTTATATCTTATACAAAAAGGGTAATAAATGGGCATTGAAGACTGACATAGATGAAATCATTACTCATGATGATGATTGCTTACAGCAATGATTGGAGTTTGACCCTTGTATTTAGATCTCATCAGTTGTTACAGATTATCTTTCAGTTTGATGCCATGCTTAAATTACACTTTTGACAAATTTAATAAATTAAGACTTAGGAGAGCTGTGATTCTGGTATAAATATACAATGATAAATTTTATTAGCTCTTCCTGGAGCCCTCTAGTTTCACATTAAAGGGCCAAAAGTAGTGATGTATCTCTATTGTGAAACAGAATGATTTAATGGACCAGATTTCTACTGCAGATAGATTTTGTAGAAATGGCTATTAGGTAAATGATTTATCAGTATTTTACTCAACAGATAGTTGATTGCTACAGAGTTGTTCCACAGTCTAAGAAACCAAGTAGTTGTTTGTAACAGTCAGTAGCTCTCACTTTTGGGTGATGCATTTACAATACTTCACTGAGATCAAGATCCGCATCAGACTAGGCACACTCCGTGCTCCAGGGCTGACTGTGGCCTCTAGTCACCTTGCAGCAGAGGCTGTGCATCATTGTTGCACACCCCCCTGTCATACGGGCTGCAGCGTATGACACCTTTCCTACTGCACATCCTTTGGTGCCACATCAGTTGGCTGCCCAGCTCCCCCTGTGTCTAGCATCAGCACAACAAAGAGGTGGTGGAGCTGTTCGAGCCAGGCTGTCCCACTCCTAAGGATTACACTTTCYCAAAAGCCCTGCTGAACATCTTCCAGATTTCTCTCCATCCTCCTTGTGTGATCTTCTTTGTGATTTGATCACATGAGATGATATGTGGGAGGTCTCATGCTCTGGGAAAGATTGGCTTTTGCATGTTTAAAGTAAGTCAGAATAGTTTATTAATCAAAGTTTTTTTACATTTCTGCAACAATTATAGATGGAGAATACCAAAACTGCTGGAGTTAGGTTAAAGCAGATTGGAAATAACACTTTAGTTATTACTGAAATCACTGTCGATTCAATACGGTGAATTCTGTAATTTAAGGGATGGCTGCATTTGCTCCTTTAATGGCTGAATTATCCCTGCATTTCTCTCTCCCTATTGATGTTGTATGTCTATCCTGAAAATCAATAATCTATTGCTTGTTGCCACTTGACGGCTTATTTACAGAGTGTAGATTTTGCATACTTGGAAGCAGCTCTCTTGAGTAAGGCATCARTATTTGTTACATATTTTATTAAACCACAGATACTTAGCATGTGATTATTTCATGCAGATGCACAGCATTATTGATTTAATAGAGTTTTTATCTAATTTAAACTAGGTATGGCAATATACCTGTGTTCTTCTAAAACTCACTGAGTTTTATGTGCTTTAGGTTGAGAAAGATATTTCAGATTTTAAACGTCTTCTGAAAATAGGTTGTGATAATTTGTTTTTCACAGTGGAACTGTTTGTCAGATTTCCCTTTGCTTTATTGTAGCCTATAACCAAAACTGCATTTTAAATAAAATTGTAGCAAAAGAGATAGGTAAATTAGTCTTCTGAAAGTAATCTAATTTCTTATCAGTGTCTAACCAATTTAAGAGTCCAGTTATCATGCAGTGTATTAATCTTTCTAAGGTTTGATAACAGAGTACACTTCTATTATTATCTTTATGGTTTTACAAATCTTTGGGACCATTAAATCAGAATTCTTCAGTGATCTTTATGAGTTCATTTTAAACTGGCCAAAAGAAAAATCAGTGATGTCTTCATTCAATGCAAAGAGGCATACTGAAACTCTCAATAAACAACAAAATTTTCAGTTCTGGGAACTGAAATTCTTTATAAAACATACAGATTCATAAGAGTGCTGGTTCATCATGACTGGTTTCAAGATTTTATACTATTTTATGAGTCTTTCTGTAGAGATTTTGAAAGGAGTCCCCATTTTGGAACTTGGAAAAAACGTTTTGAGACTTGAATAAGGAAGATAGCCAGCATCAACGCGCTAAGTAGAAGACCTAAATCTCCCCTTCTTTGAGTTTAAAGAAGGGTCACAGACCCACAGAATACTTTAGGTGGGAAGGGACTACTGGAGATCTCTTGCCCAAGCCCTGCTCAAAGCAGGATTAGGTTGCTGGATTGGATTGCCCTGGGCCTCGTGAGGTCAAGTTTTCTTAGAACTGCACTAGGCAATGTGTTTAGGTTTTGACCACCCTCATAGGACAAACRTTTTTCCTAATATCCATCCTAGTACTGTGAGGTAGCCTGACTTGAAGGACTGGGAAGCTAGGCCCAAAGACTGGGAAAGAGTAGAAGGTAGAATGCAACAAAAAAGAAGATAGGTAAAGGAAAGCAATACAATAAAAAATCATGCAAAAAATCTCCCTGAATTTTAGAGGTGTGTGCAATTGTAACCTCAAGGCCATGGTGACTTCCGACTGCTCAGCCTCTTTTGTTGCAATAATTTCCCCTACATATTTATATGTCTGATAGGAACCTGCCTGCTGATTACCAGTAGTCAGGCTGTTGATACTCTTTTTCACAGGCCTTGCTGTAGCCCCCAAAATGTAAGATAGAATTTCCTATTCTAAGCCTTGCCACCTCAGTGTGTTTTGTAGAAGTGAGCTGCACCACTGTAAAGCTTTTCCAAACTTCCTCCTCAATTAATTTACGCTGAACTCCTTATCCATATTTTCCACTATTACTTCTTAMAAAAAAAAAAAAAAAARAARAAAARAAAAARAAAAAAARAAARAAAAAAGAAAAAAAAAGAATAAAAACACTTGTGCTTCTTTATACTTCCTGCTACTCTACCCTGGTTTAGAAAGACTGAAGTAAATGACGATGGCCTTTTCATAGGTGGAGACAGGCTAAAAGGGAGTCTTGAAGAACACCAGTCTTATTAAATTCAGGCTCAGACAGATCATTCTTGAAATAAAAACAAACCTCTTCATGCTTAAATAGCTGCAGCTAATAACACTGACTAATTTGTAYTTTTACTTGTTTTGACAGGGCTAACAGTTGAAAAGAGAATGATATTTGTAAGTGGAGAGGCACAAGTGAGCACCAGAACAATTTTTCAAAACCTAAGTTTGCCCTTTTTCCCTCCCCACCTCCATTCACAATTCTGTAGCAAGAAGATGACTCGCAACAGAATTCTGCAAATTGAAGCAATCACTATTAATTTTGTAGTATGACTATCTGACAGATTAAAAACTGTGATAAAAGGGTACAGAAAARGGTTGAAAGAGTCTTGGAAACAGCAGATGAGATTTGAAGTGATAAGGTAATCGTTTTTTTAAAAAGCTTTCCATTCTGCTGGAAAAATGTTGGAAGCAAATGAAATGGATTTTGTAATGCAATGTACATATTAATCAGATGGTGTCCATTTAGGTGAAGTGAAATGTCTTTGATAGTTTTCTACTTAATTTAAACATTGTCTGCATTTGATTCATATGAGTGGTCTAAGAATCCTGTACTCTTGATACCAGCTGGCAGTTYCTTCTGGCTGTAATTGTTGCATTCATCAATGTCTAACTACTGTAAACCTGCATGGCTCTATTAAGTAGCATCAGTATGGAAGTACAGACAAGTTTCATGAATTTCAATGAATGCTATTCCATTAATGACAAAGATTCAGAGCTTCAGCTGCTTCTCAGGTTGTCAACTTACACAGAAAAACTTCATACCTGCAAAAAAATCAGGCAATAAAATGAGGAACTGAAGAAGATGGTAAAGTCCATGTTTTTAGAAATTTAAAAGACTAGATTTGATTTTCCAGCTTTTACAGATGGTTTAGAATGATGAATTCAGGACTACTGTAATATATGGAGAAGTCACTTTGTGCCTTGTATTCCAGTGCAAAGATATTGGAATACAAGAATTTAAAATATAGAATATGTCAGAAAATTTCTATCAGAAAACACTGATTTCTTGGATACAATTTTTTTTGTGTGTCATTTCTAATTTCATTTTTGAAACTCTTTCTGTTAAAAGATATCATAGTGTCCCACTAGATCTCCTAGGAAGCAAATAATGATCCTAGATTTTTAAGATCCATTGCTCATTGTGGGACAGCTTTTCCTGAGGGCTTGTGCAAAACCCATTAAATTACCTAGAACAAGTGTGCAAGTCTTTTGACTAGATTTCCTGATGCTATTRGGCAAGGCAGATTGGGTAGGTAGGCTTCCAGAGTCTGCGGCTTTGGGAGGTTTTACAAGGTASATTGATTGCTTGGAGAATCCAGCCAAGGCTCCTGAGTCAGATAAGGGTGTCAGAGACATGACATTTCAGAAGAAGAAACCAGGAAGCGTTGTAGCTTAAAGATATCTCCCAGTGAAATATTTTTGATTATTTTGAAATTAAATATGAAGACTTTGCTTGTTGGCATGCTCTGCTTCAGSGGGATTTAGGTTTAAGTAACAACAGAGCTACATCAGTGGGCTCAACTCTCTGAGGCTGTCAAATCCACCAGCACAAAATCTTGTTCTGTATTTCTACACTCAGCTGTTCTGAAGCATGGGCAGGACAACAGCGAGATGCCATGCCTCTGGATTGTTTTAGTACAGCAGCCTAGAGGATGGGACACCTCTTACCTGCAAGGTAGAGGTGCCATACTGTTTCCCTTACAATATTTTTGGTTGTCTGCTAAACACAAATGCTGATCCCATGTCTGTGATGACTGTGATCTTGTAACCTTCTCTGCACTACTCTGGTAAAACTAAYTGCACTGTGATTTGTTCGTGTCACTTCACTGGAACTCTCTCTSTCTAAAGTTATCAAAGTGTTTCACAGATATTGAGAGGATACTGAGTTGCTGTAGAAAAGAAGAAAATAGGAAAGAGCTGCATTACCTTTGCACTCATGGTACGTAGGGGATAGCTAGAAAGGGTATAAGATAAGACTAACACATGATGATAGTCTCTACCATGGTTTTGGTACACTCCAGGTTAGTGGTATTGTATTTAATGCCTTATTTAATAGCAATGATTTTTTCCAGGTGCTTTTTGAACTCTTGTAGATTGTGGGCACCTATAAATACTATGCAGGGTGTTCTACAGCTTAACTATGCAACATATGTTTTGGTTTATGTCATCTAGTAGCTTCATTTAAAGTCCCCTGCATCTTATGCTGAAAGAGACAGCAAATAACCATTCTTTATTCACCAGTTCCTCTCTACCTGAATTTGATAGACCTCTTTCAAACTCCTGCCTCCAGCAATCAGTTCSTAAGACTATATCCTTCTGATTTAGTCCTCTTTCATAGGGAAGACATTTTATACCTTTGATCTCCCTTCTAGCCCTGCTGTTTACCTTGTGAGGCAGGAGAACCAGAATTCAGAGAGAACTATGTACATTAGCACCAGTAACAGAGACAGTGAACAGATGCAGAAGCTATAGAGCAGTTCTCGGCTCTGRTTCAAGATCTTCTTGATCTGCTGGGAACTTCATCTGAGATTTTCAGGGGACTCCTGTGAATCCTTCAAGGAACTTGAGGTGCCTGCTGCTGCCAGGTTAGGATACCTGCAGGAGGTTGGGACTGCTAGGAGCTGTTGTAGCAGCTTCTAATAGACTCTGTCAGCTGTTTTTGACTACAGGTTGCTCTGAACTTGTCCTCCCTGCTGAGTCCTTGTCAGGCAAGGTCAAATACCCTTTCAGCTGAAGCTAGGGAGAGGCTTGGATGAGTGCTGGCCTTGARCACAGCTATCAGATGTAGGACACAGAAAAGGATGAGATACTCAATCCTTTTTTTGCCTTGAGCTTTGTGCCCTGATACCATTATGAAAGCCTAGAGGAAGAAAGAGTAGGATCAAGTTAGGGAACATTTAGATAAGCTGCAAATACACAAGTCCATGGGCCCTGCTGGGAATGGATGATGAGGAACCTAATAAAGTTCAAAAAGGGCAATATAAAATCCTTCCTGGAGATGAATAATATCATGTGGCAGTATAAGCTGCCACCTGGCTGGAGAGAAGTYTTTTTGGAGAAGAACCTGGGAATTCTGGTGGACAACAAGTTAAACACAAACCAACAATATGCCCTTGTGGCAAAGAGGTCTAACACCATCCTGGGCTGCATTAGGAAGAGCATTGCCAGCAGGTCAATGGAGGTGATGCTTCCCCTCTGCTCAGCCCTAGTGAGACCATATCTGGAGTGCTTGTCCACTGCTGGGCTCCACAGTACAAGAAAGACATGGAAATGCTGGAACAAGTCCAACAGAGGACTATAAAAATGATTAAGAGATTGGAGCATCTGACCTACAAGAGAGGCTGAGAGAGCTGGGAGTGTTTAGCCTGGAGTAGAGAAGACTCAGAGGGATCTTATCAAAGATCATAAATGCCTCCGGGAAGGAATAAACAAGATGAGCTGGGCTCCTCTCAGTTTTACCCGGTGAAAGGATAAGAGCCAGTAGGCACCAAATGAAATACAGGAAATTCTACCTGAACACAATCRAATGCTTTGCTGTGAGGGTTGTTGAACACTGGAACAGGTTGCTCAGAGAGGCTGTAGAGTCTCCGCCCACAGAGACATTCAAAATCTGACTGGACACATACCTGAGACACCTGCTGTAGTTGGTCATTCTTGAGCAGGAGGGTAGGACTAGATGGTCTCCAGAGGTCCTTTCCAAGTCCAGCGATACTGTGAACTGCAGAGGGTAGCCTGACATCTGATCCAGGTATGTCTATAGCTGGTGGCTGCATATGATCATTGTCTGATTTGCCAGGTGTCCTTATTGCTGAGACAATTGCTGTAACACTCGAGTTATAAGGAGAACTGTATTTCAATTTTATAACTGATGAAACTGAAGCTCAGAGTGACTTGGCTACTGTTATTCTTTAGGCTAGTATTAGGATCTCAACATCTACATTTTATCCTTATGGTTTATGACTCTCAGGTTTGTCTCAGAAAACCTGAGTGCACTTTAGTAGCTGTTCTTTGAATACTGATCTCCTTTTATTCTTTGTAAGTCTTTTCTTAAACGGCCTTGAACTATCAATAGAATTTTTCAGAACTAGAGAAAGTAGCTTTTTCCTAGAACTAAACATTTATCAAGTTACAGCTTCATTGCTCTGCAGCATCATATCAAAATATATCTTAGTAATAAATAAATGCTGTCTTCCGTAAAGCTGCTCTCTCTGAAACGCAGTTATTCAGCCTTTTCCTTTCCTCTTTTCCTCAACAGGTAGCAGAATAGGAATATTGAAATATTAGTAATTTTAAAATATAATAAAGTGTTTTCATGCTTAAGGAAAAAGGAGGGGGATTAAACAAACACTTAAAATATGTCAGGTTGCCATGCCACCATAGGAATGAAAGGACAGARCATATTAGAGAGACTGCTGCAAAAAGTAGTTAATAATAATACACTTGGCACTGTCATTTGGTGTAACTGATGAAACTAGCAGAACCTCATTAAAAAAAAAAGAACAATCCAGGCACACAGGAATAAGCACTCTCCAACTGCAAGGATAATAAAGGAGAAAAGCTAATGCCTAGCAAATAGTTCGATTCATAGCAAAGTAAAATTCATAGCAAAAAAAATAGTTCGATTCATAGCAAAACAGCGATGTGTGGAATTACCAGCACAGTCTGTTGGAGTGACACTTACAGTTGCTCTAATAGAGCTGTATCAAAGTTTCTGACAATGATCTTCTGTCTCTGAACGCACATTTGATACTGGGAAATTATCTGTCCATTTCTAACCCCAAAAACGTATCAGATCTTTTCTGTGATTAACCAGGCTTTTGGAGAAAAGCCTTGCCTTAACACTATTCAAAATCAATGCCAACATTACCATTTTTTTCAAAGGCAGCAGGAATAAGAAAGATATGCAGTGTTTAGGTATTTGGCTTTTTTGGAGGTTCTACATTTATCTTCAGATTTTCTGTGTTGTGCAATATGTAGAACAGTAGTTCAGTTTGGTCTAAGAACAAAAGAGAAGTTAATTTACATTATTGTTCTTCAAAACCTCATAGCACTTCAACCTGTCAATCTACCTCCAACATACACTAAAATGAAGATGTGGGGATATACATTGATTTGCTTTGGAGTTAGGCTTCCTTTCTACTCACATTTGCATTACCTAAAGAGGTAGCTTTTAACAACCTTACATGACCTATGACTGATTGGGCTTTTCTTCTGACAGGCAGATTGATAACCAGGGATGCACAAGAGGGCCTTCAGTTCAATTCAATTTTCAGAATGAAGGGAATGGAATTATGGGGRAAAAAAGGTCTATTAGGAGAGCAGATTTGGAAAATATTTGTAATTTGAAAAAGATAAGAGAATGTGTGTTTTGAAGAGCAGCTCTTCCCAACCGTGCACAGCTACTCTGTGGCTTTGTTGTAGGGATTCCCTCACCCAGCGAGGTGCTTACCTGGGCTGGCAAGGCAGGGGTACTGAGGTGTTGGAAACAGCTTCTTCTTCCCTTGGCCAGATGTGATCCCAGCAGCTTTTATATCTGCCAACCTGATGGGAAGCCTTTTTTAGCTGCTTTGGTCTTTTCTATGATCTAGCAGAAGAGTGAATGAAGCAATGGTCTGAACCCAATGGCAGCTGTCTGCATTCCTCTTCATTCCTCTAAGTAGCAGGCTGCCAAACATCTTAAGGAAAAGAGGGATACACATGCACATGAACCAATAACTCCTCAACAACGGGAGGATAGCATACACTGCTGTGCCACAAAGCTCTTGTGCTGTAGCACACAATATTTTTTCTAGAAATTGGGTAGCCAAAAGTTTTCTCTTGACCGTGTGCTGTCCCTTGAAGTTTCCTCAAATATATTGTCAGAAATGTGTCTCAATACATCATTTACATTTAAGTTTTACTGTCTGAAATTAAATACAGGAAAAAATAAGGACTGTATTTTAGTACGGTTTGTTTTTTACTTCATTCGAATATTCACTTCCTTTGCATTATTGTAACACCACTTTCCATTGCTCTTCCACCCCCCACACTGTCAGTCCYTTCAGTTTCTGGAAGTTGCTTACTGTTAAGCTGCAAGGACACCTCAAGAATCAATATATATATACCTGGAATCTTTCAATATACATCTAATTTTAAAGCGTAAAGGCACCACAGAGCAGTCAGGACAATACTGGAAAGATACATTAGTTTGTTGTACCAGAATCCTGTGTCTTGTCAGGATCTGTTGCTTCTTGTCTTGTGAAGAATGGATTTTCCTGACAGCTTCTATGCAAGTGAAAATAGTCTATAAATTAAAATTCCTTTAGTGTGTGTGACAAATTTAATACCTTTTATGAACGATTTGTGCAATGAAATACTGTCAGTCAGTGAGCCATTCTTAGAGTCGTGCAGCAACTTGGAAATTGCTTTAGCAAAGGACAGAGGTTCAACCTTCCGTGGGAGTTTTTGTTTTGGACACTTAGTAGCATACAGCCTTTTGCATTTGGATTGCTGAAATTAGGCAGAAAATGTATTATGACAACATTTGCAGCATTTCTAATACGTTGAGTGTCCTACTCATTTGAAAATCAAACTGTGGAACTTTATCCAGCCACCCTTTTACTGCATCCAATGACTGCCTCTTGACTAAATCATCTCTTTCATAAAAGCACCGCATGTGATGTGAAGATGGTRTGAGATGACTAATCCCCATCACCATCCTCCCGCACACTCATTTCATCTGGGTGCCTATGCATTACCTTAGTCCTAGAGCTGATGTAGCTGATTTCTGTAGGCATAGGCACGTTATTAGACTCTATTTCACCCTAAAACCCTAGAGGTCTTCAGAGCCATGCGGAGCCAGGTTGTGCATCAACATTAAGAGGTGGCTATCCTGAGGGATTTGTGTCACAAAAAAGGAAATTTTGCATCTCACAGGCTTGTCAATCTAGCTGGCACAGAGAGAGTTAGGGCAATAGTACACCCAACATTTCGCATCTCTTTCTGTGAAATAGTTTTATCTCTTTAGCTAAAGGGCAGTGAAACATTCTCAGAGATATGGGAGGGARTTCCAATACTTCATATGTCAGCAACCATGATCTTAAACAAGGGTTTCAGTTTGCCAAAGATCCTGTAGTATATTCAACTGTAGAGTTATGAAAACAGAGAATTGATTTTTTTTCATCAGTATTTGTTATAGGCAAGTAGGAGGTGAAATTTTAAGTTCTGTTTAGTCAAATAAGATAGAAACAGAAACTGAGGTATTTGTAATACAAAGATATTCTTGGTAGCTCTGATCATGTTTCGTAAATAGCTGCATTTCAATTATTGAAGTAATTTCAGAATCAAATGCATTTTTTTTTWAWTTAAAGCCCTAATTAGCTGAAATGAGAGTCTTCTCAAGTGAAATAGATGGGAAAAGCTTAAGATAAATAGGTGCTTTTAGATGAACATTGGTTTACATTTAAGCAGAGATGGCTGAGGAGAGGTTTATTGAATGAAAATAAATATAAAACAAACAGAATGCACATGAATGATAGCCTCTTAAGGTTAATTATGAATTAAAATAGAACTATCAACTAAAGTATAGAGGAAAAGTATGCAAATCTGTTGGAGATGTAGAAGAAGAAAGGGTAGAAAAATGAGGGTAATTCTAGAAAGAAGGATGAAACATGAACAGTTGAGATTAAGGACATTAGTAATGTATTCTATGAATATACTAATATAAAAGAATTCAGAGATTCTGGTTACGTTAGAAAAAAAAGATATTATTTTAGAAAGAAATATGGTCTGTTTAGTAAAGCACTAAAACACTTAATTAACTTATTAATTTAAGCATGTGCTTGCATGTTTTAAGTATATACTTAGGTATTTTGCTGAGTAAGCTTTGAGTTCCTGAGATAATAATGGATAAATGTGTGCTCTGGCCCTGGACTGAACTGTGATCAGAAAAATGTAATAGAGGAATTGGGCAAAAAGGTCCAAATGGATTGCCTTATCTGATGTGACAGCAGACATAACTTTATTATTGGGCTCATCACTGAAATCCTCTTAAATATTGAGCAAAACATAAGGATTATTATTAGAACTTTGCTCTTTATAAGGGAATTAAGTTACAAAAGCACAAGTATAATCAGCTTTTTATTTATGGTGAAGTAGAAGCAAGGTAAGCAATTTTCTTAATTTTGTTTTTAATCTGAGATATTTTACTAATTAATTTCAGTTATTATTGTGTATCCTTTCAATCATTATTGTATATCAGATAGCTGTTCTTTAAAGAATTTGTATGACTCTAAGTAGCAGTTGGGAATCCCATCAGATTATAAAATACTTGGTCTGAAAACTGCATTTTGTCTATTAACAGCAGTTTGAAGGTTTTCTTATAGAGCACTTCAGTTTATGATTATAACAACCAGCTTCCCCCAAAACATTAACATGTTAAAAAATGTATTTTATAATAGTAAAAGTAATGCTTTTTTGTCTTATAGTTGTGTGAAGCAATTCTCTCTAATTTGTGTGGTTAACGAGAAAGACGGAGGTGATGTGTCCTGGAGAAAGCAGAGGAATTCACATAGTATTCCTCAAAATGTGTTACTTTTAAGTTGTGCATATTCTGATTTTACAGTCCATTATCTCCGGAAAGGTTRTGGAGTCTCCTTCTCTGCAGATGTCCAAGAACCGCCTGGATGCAACCCTGTCTAACATGCTCTAGGTGACCCTGCTGAGCAGGGAGGTTGGACTAGATGATCTCCAGAGGTCCCTTCCAACCTTACTGATTCCATGATTCTGTCTTGAGAGAGCTTAAAAATCGGTATGCCATCCCAACGATTATGGGACTTTGGGGAATTTCAGCCCACTATAAGGCTGCAGTAAGAGGAAAGCTTGTATTATGTGRTGTTAATGTCTTTCATTTGGCTCCTCCAGTTTAATCCCATTGCTATGCTACTGCTTTAAGAAATTACACATTGAGGTGTACTTTTTGATTAGTTTTTTTCAGTCAATACAGAATATTGAAGTTTCATATGAAACCCTTAAGTTCTGGACTTACAGTTAACAGCTTTGGTATAAATCTGGAATGAGTATATTTAAAGCAATAATATTATTTTGAATTTTATATCTAGTGTGAAAACTAGAGAAGATTTTGGCTTTGGATTCAGTTTCTAACGTAAATTAGTGCTTTGCAAAGAAATTGCTAGTAACAAGCATTGCTCTTAGTACAGTCATTACCAGGCGAGATAGAATCAAATTGATCACCAAGCAGATTTTTATGAGGAAATATGTTGTCCAGACACAAATCCAGTGCCTAGCAGTGTCGAAATATCTGTTCTACTGAAACCTCATAAAACACTGCTGTCTACTGGGAAGTTGAGATAGGACAGTGATCCCTTAGAAGGGAGAAGCCTTGGGTCAGTGCTAGAGATTGATCTATTGTATTTTAGAACAGAATCTGATTTTTCAGAGGAGCAAAGCCTGCATCCTTTAAAGCACAATTTACAAAATTATCTGTGATGATATTCTGGTGGATAGCTTTCTATTTCCTAATCCTCCTGTGGACATCTTTTTGAGATGGGTGACAAACCAAAGAACAAGTGACAAACACTCCAAATCTTCCAACCAAACAAGCTTTTCCAAAATATCTGTTTCTAATTTTGGCTAGTCATATAATGCTCAAAACAGAAAAGTGATAACTTCCAGGAAATGCTGGAGTTCATGTACTAGATCAGAGCTACGTTAATAAGTCATTATGAGAGTGATCCCAGGATTTCACACTATTTGCTTTGGGCAAACCCTAGATATTCAGGACAACTAGCCTTGCAACATCATGCATTGACACTTGGTCCCAGGTCCTTGTATGCATCTGCCACCTGAATCTCTCCTCCCTGCCCCTCTCCTTTTTCATTTGCTACTTGCAATAGTGACTCTTTAAATTTGATATAGCTTACATAGGAGAAGACCTTTTTTTGGCTGAAAAGGTCTTGTTGTTCCTGCTAAGGGCTGTGTAGTTATTATTGAGGTTGGTACACACTGGTACGTACCTTAAAGTCAGTGATCTCTTGATCTGAAAACACTGATTTTGTAGGTGCCTTGATGGGCAAATCAAAATAAAATAAAAGAAAACATACTCTGGGTTTCTTTTAATTTAATGTCAAACTGATCAGAATATATCTATTTTCTGCTTTTATTGCAAAAAAAAAAAAAAATCATTCAGAACAGATGCAATTTAACACAGGTTTCTTTCTCCGTGAAAATTACTCTCTGCCACGGTTTGTTGATCATTGTAAGATGTTAAGCGCTGAAAGTTTCCTGGCTGCGCAGTCTGTAGTTTGATGGAACATTAATGCCACCATCTGAAAAGCTTTACAGGACCTACTCTAGGAAAGACATGCTATACTTGGGGCCCATAGGTTTTAATAATACTTGGTAATAATAATACCATTCTTCATGTAAAAAAAAAGAAAAAAAAAAGAAAAAAGGTGATATATTCTCCCTCTTGACAGATGGAGGTTTAATTGTCTCCTCTCTGTACTTGCATAAATCTCATCCTTTATCAGGATGACTATCATTCCTAATATTATTCCACACTTCTTAGATTTTAAAGGAAAATGATACTATAAGCATCAGTTTTTGCTAAGAAATCAGTCTTAATTTTCCTGTGTAGAAGATCTACGCTAGTTTCATGGGAAGTTCAAAAGGCTTTTATTACTATAGCTGACTGAGAAGCACTTTTTTTTTAATTATTAAAAAAAACTGTTTCTTGTCCTAACAAAGACAGCAAGCTACATGTACTTAGGGAAAAAAAAANCCCCCCCCCCAATAAAATTACTGTATGTGTATTTGAGCTGCAAAGAATGTGGAAAATATCATGATGTCCCAGACGTGTTTTCAGCAGGAGCCAAAGCTAGGGAATCAGGACATAAAAGCAGGACCTCAATATAGTTACAGAATACTTTATTTCTGTAGTGGATAAACAGTTTAATGAACMCCATTGTTGATATGGCTAGCATCTTGAATATTGAATATCTTAATGTAACTATATATTTAAAAATATTCTTCATTTTTCTTAAAAATCTCCATTCCTGGAGTAATTTGCTGATATGACTGTCTCAATTTTAATTTAAAAACATTGCCTAAATTTCCAGCTTTCTACTGAGGTGAAAGACATGTAGAAAGATAGCCAAAGGCATTCATGACAAAATTTTAAAGGAGCACCTCTTAATGCTCTGCGTAAAAACAAAGCGTGTATTTTTATAAATGATACAGACATTGCGATACATGAAGATCAGGCCAGATTCAGTAACTTCTTTTCTAACAGTGTGTTATATGAACAAATTAAGAACCAGATCACAATGCACCTGAAGTAAAGGTGAACCCTGACTAAAAAACAAGCAATAGAACCGACGCACCAGTTCTCTCTTCCTTTTTCACTTTGACCCTTTCAGTTATCAGTTCACTGCTGAACTGAATTTCTAATAGAGAAGTTTTATGAGTTGTTTTCAACTTTTCTTTTTTCTTTTTCTTTTCTTTTTTTTTTTAAGTGCAGGATAACTAATACAAGATAAAATCCTGCTGAGATGGACACCTGGATTCTTTTTTCCTAATTGGTAATTGGAGTGTAGCTGCTTTCCTGAAATGGGCACTTGTAGGGGAAAATAATAATATTTTAAAATTGTGTTCTGGAAATGCCTCTCTTCTCCAGGTCGAATATAGGCCAAGGAAAGTGAGGTGTTCCTAGTCATTTCCTGTAACGTGCATGACCCTATGCCAAGGAGAACTGTTGCTTGTGACCAAAAATTCCCCTTGAGTTTAAAACTCGATATTTCTTCTTGTGGGAGATAATCCCCTTTGGAATGGCTGATTACAGATGTTACTGGTCATAAAATCAACTCCTTGTCTTTTAAACTACATAAAACAGCGCTGAAGACTTTTCTGAAATTGGTATGAATTCAGAGGTTATTAAACAAATTGCCACTGTTAGAAAATGGGTTGGAATTTCAGCTCTACTTTAAAAAAAATGAAATGATGTTGTGAAAAATACAGGAAAGGAATCAAACATATTATAAAATATTGTAGATTCTGTGTGGTTGTTTGGAAGTTTGGCTTTGGAATTTAATGTACATTAATGCCCCCTGCTGATAAGCCTTAGGCGATCTACTTTAGATTTAAGTAGAAACATGGGTACATCAGGCTCAAGTATTTAATAACACTGTGCAGCAATACTTTTCTTAAATTAAAAAAAAAATGTATCCCATTATAACTGATTTCAGCTTAAATAAATCTCTTTTTGCTTTTTAGTCTGCTCCATAGCTGAGAACAATCTATGCTGTGACAAAAACAATAACAAAAAATCTTTGTAGTTGTCACAAATGTGTCCTTCCTATTGTTTGTTCAATAATAAAGATAAGGTGACATGTTTGTATAGAAACTAGATCTTAAAGGAGAGAAGGAATCTTTAGAACTTTATAAAGAAAGTAAATTATCAAGCAAAACAAAATAAAATGTAACTTGACAAAATAGAGAAATTGCAAGAGATTGAACAGATATATCATTATGCTGGGTTGAACTACAGAGAACTAAATGATAAGCCATTTCAGTGCATTCATTATTATCTATTTTCTAAGAAAAAAAKAAGATAACATTAGTATTGATTTTTATACAGACTCTCTTGCAAATGGCAACATGGGTATTAAGTGATGCCATAAAAGAGCCAGGGTTTCATTTTTCTTTCTCCTTTCAAGTCAGAGAGGGGAAATGTTTTTCTTTTCACTGTTAGTGATTAAAAGGACATTACTGCGTTTCTTGTTTGCAATAACATTTATGATGCTGAATCTTAACACTTTTTCCATTCTACTCTCTGACTGAGATATATAAAAACTTCTGAACCAGAGTAGTGAACAAGTGTCCACAGAATTGCTTGACCACCTAAAGCTTGTAGGGCTACCTGACCCTGTATGTATCGTTCCTTCCAAGGCCTGCTCAAGGCACATTGTTGTGTTCCAGCAGCGTGCTAAGGGACATTTTCTAGGATATTCTTCCTCATCCTGGAATAGCACATATTTCCATTTGCTGCTGCAATACCCATAGGAGTTGCCTTTAACAGATGCCTGCCCATCAATACCATGGATATGAAGATTGTTTTCCTTTGGCCTTCTTACAGACTCACAAAGAACTGATGGAGAAGACAGAAATAAAAACCATTTACAAGTAACTCCATCTCTCGTGAATACCCAGAATAATATTGGAGATCATATGTAGCTTATATTTTGATGTGTGTATGAAGAATTATTAACTTTTAAAAGACATCAGTCAGAAGAATAAATTACTTAATTAGTAGGACTATCTGAGGATTATAGCTGGTAATGGACCACTGCAATTCTGGTTCAGAATTGTGTTTCAGTCTTCCAGCAAACAGTGCTCCCAGCAAACCAGACCCAGTGTCTCCGGTGGTTCCTCTCCTACTTTGACACTTGAGCAGATGCAAAAATCTGCTGTGGTGCTTTGGGCTTGGCTCATTTTTATACTCATAGCTTGTCTACTTAAAAGCTATTATGCTGTCTTCATAGTCAGTGAAACTTGTGGGTAAGCTTCTCTCCTCCTTTTAGACTGGGATCCAGACCCCTGGAATCCGTGGGTCACTTACCTGGCAAAGTCAGCTATATTTATTGTATAAGTATCACCAATGAAGGTAAGCTCTACAAATTAAGAAAAAAGGTTGAAAACTTTTGCTTTAAAGTGAGAGAGTTGGAGCCGTGTGTACAGTGGATTGAGCTATACTTGATATCAAGGTGCCACCTCCTGCAGTATATTTTATTTCCTATATGCCAAGAAGTTGTACCAGTTATAAAATCTGTACACCTTTATGTCTCTGTTGCCATTAGGAGTTCTATACTGCTTTAACTACACAGCTAGACTCAGAGAAATTTGACTTCTTTAGATGGTGAGCTTGTAGATAACTTTACTTTTCTGTAGTGTAAAAGGGCAAGTAAATTAGTTTCCATAAAAAGCAAGCTAAGACTGTTTTTTCTACCAAGTGTCATTATTTTGAGRGACCATACTACACTCACAAAACTTCTTTTCCTGAAACATACATCTTAGAAAGATATAAAGATTTTTTTTTTTATCTGAGAGAGTCTTCTTCAGCCTTAGAAACTATACTTAGTCCCAACTTAATTATTAAACCGGTAATATTCTTGAAATGGACTTGTAGGAAGCTTTGCAGAGATCAGTCTTTAGCTCCTGCATCAGAAGTCTGTGCATTTAAATAGCCCCTGCCTGACTCTGAGCTGCCTTCCAGCTTGTGTTACCAGGCTGACTGGACTTAAAATTCCTGTGACAAAGCCATGTTCTCTAATTGATTGCTCTCAGAATAGACTGTAATGTGTGTGTACCACAGCTGCTTAAGAATATTCTGATTTCAAATCAGATTGCAAATTCAGCTATGTCAGGTTGAGGCAGAAAACACCTCTGCAGGTTGGTAGCTTAGCAAAGTCCTTGGCTCACATACTTATTCTGACACAGCATAAAGTATGTGACTATTCTCTGTAATGGAGCCATTCACTTGGAATTATTTTACAGAGTTATAACTCCAATATAGGTTATTTTTCTTACTTACTCTAAAAGAGAACTATTAATTCATTAAAGATTCCTCTAGCTGCCTTGACTTTATTATGCAATATTTTCACAAACAGCAAAGATTTGCTGCAGCCAACTCTTTGGCAACCTAAAAGATTTTGCACTTGGCCAGATCCTTACTATCCACTAAGAACATTCACTCACTCAAGAAGTTATAATCAGGGTTTCAACACAGGAATTTCAAGAGTCCTGAAAAWATTTCAGGAGGCATACTGTGAAAAACAAGGCCTATTATAGGAATTATTGTAGGTAAAATTGTCATATAGTGATACAAATCCAGTATCTTCCAGGAGTCTGTAACTCTTCTGCCAGGATTTAAAGGAAGTTGGATTGTTTAAGGAAAGAAACGCTAATGGATGAAATGTTTTCTTTCTTTAAATATGTCAGGCAGAAACACTAAAGAGTTAAGAGATCTATCAGATGAAGGATGCTGTAGTAAATTGGTATCACATGACCACAAATAACTAGAGACCTCACTAATAAAAAATTCTTGAACCATGAACTGGCAAGAGTTTCTGAGATCTCATCCTAATTGGAGATACTACAGGAAAACAATATTGAGATGAATTGAGATAGACCCTTGTTCTGCCTTCAGAAAGGTAAGAGCAGGTCCTGAATTTTAATGATCCACATAGTTGCTTTCAATTTTCTGTGCCTCTGAAATCCCTCTGCTACAGTGGTGAGGTTACAGTGTCCGTCTCCAGAGAAGTGCAGCCCCAGAGCCAGGACTGAGAAAGACTCTGACTCATCCCAAGGCAGAACAGAGTCTAGGATGCAGAAATAAGCATTTCTAATATTATCCAGCAGAAAGCAATGACATGCTCCTAACAATTCCTTCCAATATTAACTTAGCTGTGCTATACATCATTAATATGTTTCTGTTTTTATGGCATACATACAGTGTGACTGTCAGATGCTCAAATATGTATATTCTGAGAGTCTCACTCTTATCACCTGACTTAAAGGTGGACACTAAGGTTTTTCAGGCTTTGGATAAGAATTGGCCAGTAGAGTTTTCCAGAGGAGTGAATGGAAATCTGATTAAAGTTGGTGCAAATCAAATCACATGGCTCGAGACTTCAAAACACCTTTGCAGATTTATGATGCTTTGCTCATGAAATTGTGACAGTTAGAATTCAGGAACTGAAAACCCATTAAAATGCATTGAAAATAAATAAACTGAGCAAGAGGTGCCTGATTGACTATTCACTACTGAACATCTCATGCAAAATATTTGTTTGATTTCTTTTGGAATAAATAAAAATGTGGTCTTTTATGCTATCGTTTGTGTGCAAGAACAATTTTCCAGTTATCAGTCATGCACATTAAAGGCATTGTACGATAGATCAGCAGTAGTGTGTGGGAAGACTGATAAGTTGAAAGCATTTATCTAGCTATATATAAATACTAAGAGTACTGAGTTTTTTTCAGGTTCACTGATATGAGTTTGCGTTGTGATTTATGTAAGTGACAAAATACCTTAGTACACACAACAAAAAGAGGTTTTTGAGGTGGCCACAGGCCTATCTTACAGGACATACATGTTGTGTGGCTAGAGGGAATTCTCAAAGCCTTTTTCTTTTCTTCCTCTTTCCTTTTCTTTCTCCCTTATTAAGTGCTTTAGAGAGTCTTCAGTGAGGCTGATATAAAAGCTTTGCTTGCTGCTGTCAACTGTATTTTTACATTAGTCTCTGCCTTTTACAGCTTTATGCCCTTCTCCTAAATGGGGTGTGCCTCTTGCTTCCTTGATTGGGGAACAGTTGCCCCTTCTATCAATCCAAAAAAATGCTATTTCTCCAAAAAAGTTCCCCGTGGTGGTAGAGGGAATAGTGAAGTGCTTTGCAGTGAAGCGGGGAGGACTTTGTTCAATATGAAACTTCAGTCCCACTATCTGATTTTGCTATAGTTTTGTTTCCACAGTGCAGTGCCCTCTGACTCTCTCAGAGTGTTAAGGTGAAGATTTTTGGAAGTATCTGAAGGGCACTGGGATTATTGAGCCTAAATCATATAGTTTCCTATGAAAATCCATCTTGTTTCATATTCAGGACATAATCTTACACTAATACCTGATTAGGATTACCAGCAAATAATTACTGATTGCCCAAAGGAGATTTCAAGCTTTGCCTCACATTTCTTGGACCTTTGAGAAAGGAATTTTTCCTATTGCAGAGAACTCCCACAACTCAGAGGAGTGAGAGTGTCCTAGGACAGGGAGGACTGCAAGGGCAAAATCAATGTGGGCTTCTACAGAGGCGCAGAGTTTAATGGTGTGGGGAAAAATGGATGTTAAGTGAGGTGCTCAAAATTAATCCAGTTAAATGACTGACTTTGAGAGAAAAGCACATACCAAGTGTTTGAATCCAGAGTATCAGCTTGATCTAAAATCTGCTGAAACCTTTAAATTAAATGGGACTGGATTGGATACATGATGCATTTGGTTAACTGCATCCTGAGTAAGCTTCTGCAGAATCAGGACCTGAGCATAAATCATAGGGCTTTTTCATTTACAGATTATTGACTGAGACAGAAAAAAAATGGTCCAGAGGAAAAGTAAATCTTGGCTCTGCCACAGGCTCCGCTGTGACTTAAGGGCAGTCACTCCTCCTGCTTATATCACCCTCTGTAAAACAGTGATAAGAGCATTTTCTTATCTTACAGTGGAGAAGTAATGATAAACATTAAGGATTATGATGTACTTAAATACTGTGGTAATGGAGGCCATTAAGCACCTTCTTATTCACTGGCTGCTTTTCTAAATGGAATTACTGAGCGATTTTAATTTTTCTTAAGTAAACGCAAGGACATTAGTCAATAGRGATTAATCAGAAAAACATAGCAAAATGTCAATTTAAAACCACAACGGGTTTTCTCAACTATGTAACTTGATGTTCTGTATCTCTATCTTAAATTAACCCGCCTGCTGTTCTTCATTGCTTCCTTCAAAGACTATAAACCTGAAAATAAGCAGAAAAGGCAAAGCTATTGCTGGCTACCAGCTGTCTTTGACCACAAAAATCAGGGATTTCTACATTTGTCACTTCCTATCTTAGTTTTAGCAAAAAGGGGTGGCTGACTGAAATAGTGTTAAACATCTGTGGCCAGTAAGTTAAAAAACCCAAACCACAACTCTTGCCACAATAAATGGATATGAACTTATCCTCCGACTGACAAAGAAAAAAAACATGTTCTTCTGTTTGCCTTTTGCTTTCCTCAGTTTTCTGTCTGAAAGATTTCTCTTCTTGTGAAATTTAGCAGGTAAATGAGCGAAAATACATTTTCACGGATCTAGTTATTTTTCAATGTTGGCCTAAAAGCCTCGGCAAACATTTGATCCATGTTCTGCTTTGACCAAGTAGACAGGCACACATGTGTTGCAGGTAGTGCTTTCAGACCAACTAACGGAACAAGCAAACACTGCATGTAGTAGAAAAGAGTTTCCAGAGAAGAGAAGGTTATGGTCCAGCTTTGCTGCTGGGATATGTTAAATGATACAGAATTGTGGTTTGGAAGCAGATTTGACAAGACACTGAAAAGGAAATAAAGGACTGTGCTTTTCATAGAGCAAAAGGGCTGTGCCCTTGTGAAATCTCTAAATCAATTCATCTTTAATTGATTTTGACTCATATCCTTCAATGTCCTAGACATGCGCTTTCAGTTACTTCCTTTTTCTGGAGCAAATGTCCCTAATCTAGATTTAAGCAACATGCAAAATACTTCATCATGTATTTGATATCCAAATTAAGTTACAATTATATATATGAACTCACGTTTTCACATTTAAGAATCATATTGTTTTTGAAGGAAACTCATTTTCATATTTCATTTTTACAGTTAAAGATACTTGATTTTTTTAAGGAAATTAGTAAAACTTCCTCATTTCCTCATTGGTGTTCACCCAAAATATACCAAGCAGATGCAATGTACAAAACAGACTCATAATGAACAGGAAAGAGTAAGCTAATAATGGTCACGATTGATCATGTATTAGGTGAAAGATAATTGTTTTATCACTCTTTTTATTTTGGGATGGAGAGAAATTATGTCTATCTGTAGATCTGCAACATACTCATCACAAGAAGATTTCAAAGTTCCTGAGAACTTTCTGCTGCTTCTAAATCTTCACTATGAAATGCTAATGATAAGGCATAGGTCTGGAAAGCCAAAGAGAAAGAAAGCCCAAAGAGGACTGTGATCCTTTAGATCCCTCTGGGCTGTTCTGTGATTCCTTTGTAAAAGCYAGTAAGTCAAGAACTGATTTTCTATGTATTTGTAAAAGAAGTTAAACTCTTTGTCCCACAGCCTACCTAAGTACCTTTGAGCCACAGGATACAGACCCTCTGCTCTCTGTTGCTCAGGTAGGGATTCGCAGGATGGTTCAGACCCTTGTGCTAGTTAGCACAGTAATCTTCAAGGTTTTCCAGTTACTAGGGCAGACACAGTTTTTTGCAGGAAGAGCCTGATCAGTTCATCTGAAGGCAGCTCCAGATCTGGGATAACAAAGTTCTGGAAGTGTTCGGACTTCTGGAGTTTGATCACTTGTAAAAGATCTGAGTTTTGAGATACACTGAAAATGATTAGTGTAACTGCAATTCCTTGCAGGGTAGTAGAGTTCAAAGTCTTGCATTTCAAAATTACTGAATCACCTACAGGAAGCAAAGCTTCAGAAAATAAATATTAAATTAATGTTTTATCACGGAATTGGTAAAGTTGGAAGGGACCTCTGGAGATCATCTAGTGCAACCCTCAAATGAGTGGCCTGTATGGGGATCTAACCCACGACCTTGGCATTATTATAACCATGTTCTGACCAGCGGAGCTAAGTTGTAGAATCACTCCAATGTGATATATTACATTTATACACCACAATAGGGGAAAGAGATGCATGTTTCTTGAAAATAATTGTGTGGATTCCTGCTTGCATAAGTTTTAAAAAGGAAGCTATGTGCTTTGCCTATATAATTTTCTCTCAGTTCCATAGTTCTGTAACCAGCTGAAGTAGATATTTAAACCCATACAGCTAATTGATTTGACTAAAAGACATTAAATAATCCAAGCTACCTATATTTTCCAGCTATAGAATTAAACTGCAGCCTTTAGAATCTGAGTGCAAAATGTTATTGCTAATTTTTAAGGTGATGAAATATAGAATCACTCAGCTTTGCTGAAGTCTATCTTCTGCTTCCATCATTGATTTTTCTGGTTTCATGTTTTTTCTAATTTTGGTCCAGCATGTCAGTCAAATATACCATAATTTGATGGCTGTCCTCTGTGTCATGATTTGGATGATGTCATGACTGGAGGAATGCATGAACAGCTTTTATGTTAATCTTTGATAAATATTGAACAAAATAATTTATTAAATGTTTATTCTTATCGTAATCTTGTGGAAAAGTTTTGATGTAAATAACTGGGAGGGAAAATAAGGTTTGATAAAGTAACTTGCATATGTGACAATTCTTGTAATGGTGGTAGGAAGCACTCTAAAAGGATTCTGAATCTGAGATTCTTTCTGTAGTTTTTGTAAGTAGTCGCATCAGTGCAAAGTGGAGGTAAAATAGTATCAGAACTAAAGCAAGGAAGACACCCAATCTATTAAATGGTGTGCATTAAAGGTATAAGACATGCAACTTTTGCTTTTGTCTGGCTCTGATCAAAAGTCTGCAGGAAGAGAGAATTTTGCAGAACATCTAATTGTACTAATTTCCAAAACAGTATTGCTATTTTTGAAAGTGATTAGGAATATAACAATATATTTCCTTTGCAGTCTGTGAGAGAGGAAACAAGAATGATGAATTAGTTTATCCACTTAATTTCATGAGATGAGGTTTATGATAACCTTTGTGAAGTTGTTTTGAGATGTGTTGTTAAAGTACTGAAGGAAACTGACACAGACACTGACAACTTAAGTAGATTAAATGTGTATAAATGTAAAAAAAAAAAAAAAAAAAAAAAGAAGAAGAAAAAAAAAAAAAAAGAAAGTTGATAGTTGAGGCTTTCCAGCCAGCCCATTAAGCTATTAATAAGCTATCAAAAGAAATATTCCTCATGATTTCTTGTGCATAAAGATGAAGAGCCAGATTCAAGCCAGGGTCTGTTTCAAAGGAGGTTGTGATGGAGCAGTCGGGCAGTGCAAAAGTTACCCCAGCCAGTTGTTTGGAGAGACAGGATTTCTGAAGAGAGTTCAGTAGAGCTTTCCTCTAAAGCAGCAGCTCCAAGAGGAGGTGAGTGGCAGGGGATGGCTTTCCCTCCTGTGGGGTCTTTCTCTGAGCCGCAGAGGACTCCTCTGCATTAGCACTGTGTGCTCGTGCACCAGTGTGGATTTACAGCTGCAGCTGGGAAGCGTTCTGGCTTTAGGTTCCTCTACGCTTTGTGATAATCCTTCCCAGCTCCATACTGCTGTGCACAGGTTTTAGCTTGCTACTGTCAGTTCCTGCAGCGCAGCTCCTCGTCCTGCTAGTTTGCATTGATCATTGCTGCTGGTGACACTCACATGCCCTTTGATAAAGTAGCTGTCAAACCTCCTGTCCCTCCACGAGCCCTGTTACGGACCGACTCCTATCCGAGACGTTCATTAGCATCGTCTGCCAAAAGGTTTATGTAACAGATGTTGTGAAGTGGACACACAGAAACACACACACAGACGCACGCTCACACGCACGCACACGCACCRATACTGCAAGGGCTGTCAGGGTGACGATGAAGGGAGGATGTTCTGTGGGACTAGAGCAGCTTGAAGGCACGGCTGCGTCCATGAAAAAGCAACTAATGTCTCTGTGTGACCATGCTCTATTTTCAGCTCGTCATCATGGCTGGGACTGTTCTGCTCGCCTACTACTTCGAATGCACTGACACTTTTCAGGTGCATATCCAAGGTTTCTTCTGTCAGGATGGCAATTTGATGAAACCATACCCGGGAGCAGAGGATGAGAGCTTTATCTCCCCTCTTGTGCTGTACTGTGTGCTGGCTTCAACTCCGACAGCTATTGTAAGTAAAAGAAATTATCTGAATTCTTTGCTGTTGCTCTGCAATAGTAATAACCCTGATATATTTCTTTGTCCCCTTTCCTCCCTTTTCAGCTGTAATTGATTTGCACTTAGCTGGCTCTCTGTTTTGCTTTAGACCAGTATAATCTTCGTCAGTTATCTCCAGTGGTAATTATTCTGAGCTAATCACAATGAAAGGTTGAGGGGTAGAGCTTGTTAAGCCTGTCACAATAGCTCACTTACTTCAGTGATTAGTTGTGAATTRTGTAATTCCAGAAAGACCCAAATACAAAGATGATCTGTCACTGAAAATAAAATAATTAGGATAAAGCTAGAGTAAAACCTGGATAGGACATGCCACATATCCAGGTTTTTTGCTGCTATAGTAAGTGAACTACTAAAGCGCTTTAGCAAGCATAGATGAGCAGAAAGATGTCCAAGGTTAGCAAAATTATAAGTATTCTTTCCTCTTTATTTATAATCTTTATTTTTGACAGTCACATGTTTTTAACTTTCTCAGGTTAGTTTTCTTTACTAGCATATAAAAGAGCTACAATGTAGTTGTTCCCAGCAGGTTAAAATAAATATTCATTTATCTGAATACATACAATTCTGAACAGATTATTGCATCATTGATTAACAAAACATTGGCCTTCTCCCCTTTTCTGTACAGACAGTTTAAAATTTCACCAACAGCCAGAGACTCTGCAATTGCAATTACATTGATATATGCTTATCAGACCGTGTCTTTCTCTACTGTGTTATCTTCCATTTCTTTCTCTTTATTTCTTTGTTATATTTGCTATTTCTTTCCTAACTTTACTTTGCTGTCCTTTCAAAAGTTGATTAAAGCTGTGCATGATGTATTTAATTCTGATAAGTAGATGCTGCACAAAAGGGACATAGTCCATTATAAGTTTTTGTCGGCAGTAGTATTAATGCATGAAGCTGTAACACAAAAAATGATAAGAAATGTCAAAGGGATCTACAAAAGAGGCTACAGGTTTTTGACATAAGACACCTTCTGAAAATGTACTTATGAAAATTCTCTGCAGTAGCAATTTTATTTTCAGTAGTGAAACTCGGTTGAATGTTAAGATATGTTCATCTTTGCTTCATGCTGCCCTGATACAGGATTTGCAAATAAAAAAAGAATTTTTTCCTACTAAAAAAGATAGGGGAGTTTGAATGTCATTACCATTTCTAGATGAAATATTACTGAAAATAGTAAGCAATTTGTGCCTTGTTTTAGTGATATGGCATTGAGTTGGCAAGTAGTAATAAGAATGTTTTGATCTTGTGTTTAAAACCTTGCTCTGGCAAAGTTTGCTGCAAACTTTTCAGGTTTTTCTCCATGCAGCATGGATCACCTCTGCTCAATGGATCAAAATTTTCTTTCCTTTCAGTGGCCTAAGGAGGATTTTCCTTAGTTACTCTTATTTACGAAAAAATGGGTTGGAGTCATTTTCAGAACATGATGATAGTAGTCTCTGCCYCTGGGAGATGTTTTTGTAGTTCCCACAGCATTTGTTAACACAGGAAATAAAAGATGAGAGAGAACACAAAATAATGTTTTTGGGACACAGAGACCTTCATGCTAGTACTGCGTTGGGCTGATGTGTCTGTGTTGTCCATTGCAGTCTGTATCAACCTGAGCCCAGCACCAGAGAAATCACATTTGTCTGGTGCTGGACCCAAGCTAGTAAGCGTTTTCTCTTGGAGTATGTGCTACTGTTACTGAAAATGACTGAAACTGAAGCTATACAGCTTCATTCTAGAGAAGTTGTCAGGGGCAATACTGGGCTCTGTACATCATGGTTCACTGCCATCTGTACAAAGGTGCTCAAGCCAAGTCAAGTCAAGGTTAGTGCCAGTCCTTCTTTAGARTGTCTTTTTACTCTTAGGTGAGGTGGTTGTTGCTGTTCTGAATCTTTTGGCTCATGAATTACAGTGGAAGGAGTTCAGTAAACACAGACCAACCTGCAAACCATAAACAGCTATCTCCTTCTTTCCAACGAATATTTCCTGCTCTGGAGATCCTGGTCAGTTTCTAAAATAAATTGATTGATTTGACTAAGAGGGACAGTGGCTCTATTTGATTTATCTGTTGTTTTATTCTGCCACTGCTCTAGCACCTTGTGGCATGAGGGGAATAATTATTTTTAGGGAGAAGGGAAGGAGCCTAGCAGCAGTGGTTCTAGTTAATAGTTTTTTGGAGCTGTAGAAAATCATCCAGGAGTTTGTGCAAGCCCACTTTGATGAGAGATTATTCGTGGACAGCAGACAAGCAGCCTTTAAGTGCAGTCCTGTGAGAAAGTTTGAGGAGGGCTCTAAGCCCTGATTTCAGCACCGCTATGAGATGTTACAGTGTTTGAAAACCAAAGGCGATCATCTTTATGAATTTTGGAAGATCTTCATGTCTCAGGTATTTGGCTAAACAGTTTTTTTCTGCTGCACTACGTAGTTAATCAACATACTTAAGAATTACAGAAGTCTTTTGGTGCTCTAGATGATAACCCTTTAGTCTCTGATAAAAAGAGGTTCTTGTGAAGGAAAATGCTTGAATCTTATGGTGACACCATAAGCCTGTCTCCATTCTGTGAAATGCATTTTTTTATCAAATGTTCTGTTGAGTAGAATTAGCAACTTCCCTGCAAAGTAGTGGGGAAGTGATAAATTAAGTGGTAAATTGCACCTAAGTAAGGACAAACCTGTTTTTCTTTGCAAAGAAACAACTAGCCATTTTATTTCTGGTTTAGGGGTTTGTCCTCTTAAGCGTGCATTGTAAAACTTGATTAATATATTTTTCCATTAGCCCTGGTAGAAACGAGAAGTTCCTAGAATCGTTGTCTCTGTTTTAGAATCAAATTGTAGTTGTTTGTAGGTTCTGGCACCACATGAAGTTTCGCAAGATATGTTAGGTTTTACTTACATCTCAGGTAAATTGTGCCAGCTGTGCTGACAGTAGTGGACATTGATTACTGAACAACTGCTAAGTTTCCAGCCTTTCTCTTTTCACATGGAGGTGGGTTTCTAAATGCTTTCAGGTCATCTCATGATAAAGAGTTAAGCTGCGTCCTTGGCAAAATGGGGTGCATAGGAGTGAGGTAAAGCTGTGCAATTGTTTATATTCTGGTGTTTCCCTTCTGGAAACTAATAAATAGATCTTGTTGTTTGTTACAGCWCTTTCAGGCACTTTCAGTGTCAAGATCTTACAGAGCTTTCATCAAGGTCCTATTAACATGCCACTTTCTGTGGAACAGTGCGAAGACAGGAAAATTTCCCCTCTTGATTTTACTGAAATTCTGGAACTTAATTATTTCAGACAATTTTCTCACAACAAATTGTGTTTGTGCAGAGTGATAAGGCAATTATTGGTTGAGGGCAGACTGGAATGTCAATTGTGGATTGCGGGTCTTTTGTCTTGGAGGAAATAAGTGAAATCAGTTTCTCTTTTCTGGAAAAAGTGCTTTATAAAACAGTTCTTTGTTATTGTTTTCACTGAAAAGAAAAAAAACAGAACGAAGTAATAAATAATTGAATGTAAGTTTGGGTTTTGTTCTCAGCAGATTGTGAGTGAGTTTACTCTGCAATGTTTAATTGAAAAATCTGCTTAATTTCTTTGTGTAGTTTTACAAAATATAACACTGATTCCTGTGGGCAAMAAAAGACCTGTATAAATGATGAAAAAGATGAAAGAGTACGTGAGAAAAATCTCATCTGATCTCCTAGCCATCAGCCAGGCAGCCTTGGGTCAGTGCCTGCCTACAGTTCACAGAAATACTCTGTTTTGGGGAGGGTATTAAGTCAGACCTCTGCGATTACTTGTATCCTAAGGTGTCTTTTTCAATGTGAGTATGGATAAGGCAAACAGAGCACGAGGAAAAGGAAAAAGAAGAAGATTATGTTGCTTGATGTTTGCTGCTCAGACTTGACAATAGAGTCTCAGCTGCACGATGGTCAATATTTGGCACTGCGGGTGGAAGATAGGAAGGCTGATAAAAACCATTGAAGATACACTCAGGAGGGTCCTGAGATTTAAGGAAATTAAGGAACTGGAAACAGTGAGAGAAATTCAATGTGGACTACATTCCCTTTGTGGGATTATAGAGAAGATAGAGCCAC
>NW_028185683.1:1939841-1966462 GCF_003343005.1 Rhea americana | reverse complement strand
AAAAAAAAAAAAAAAAAAAACAACACTGATTAGGATAAGGAAGAGTTAGCTTTTTAAAATGACAGTAGTCAAACAGCAAAATAGGAACCCCAAGAGGTTGTGGGATCTCCATCCCTGAAGACATTCAAAATGAGACTGTTCTACCTGATCTAAATTGGCTCTGCTTTGTTTAGGGGTTGAATTGGAGAATTCTGGGGCTCCTTCCCATCTAAATCGCTTTAGGATTCTATGCACTGTATTTTGTGGTGCTTGTGAAAGTCTTCTGCTGCTTACCTGGTGATGAAGGAATGGAGCCATGAACTTCTGTGTAGCATCTGGAGAGCATCTCTCTGCTGAGAGGTAGCTGTGTGAATGCAAGTCCTGAGATAAACCATGATGCAAAAAGGCAGAACGACTTTGGGCCCAGTGCAAGGCAATGCCAATGAAACACAGGCTGAAGGTCTTTGCAAAGGTCATTTTTCAGTGGACATGCCAGCTCACAGAGCCTTGCTTAATAGGGTGGGCTTTCCCCAAGGAGAGCTATTGTGCAGAGTCATTTTGAAACTTGCTATTTGGGATTGAGAGCCCCAAGACCTTCARTTGTTCATATTCCCTTCTGCACTGCTCTTGAAGTATTACGTGCAGCTTGTTTCACAGCCAGTGTCCTCCACCTATTTTCTTTTCCCCTTTGCTGGAGCATGAGTACTTCTGTCTTGAATAACTTAGTTCTGTTCATGACATTCGCTGTAGTCAATGTGACTACATAGATTCTTACAGACAGTTCAGGAAACATCATACAGCTTGCTGAAGCCAGTCTAGAKCTGGATAAATATGGGTAAATGAGGGTAAATATGTGAAACTCAGGAGATCTGAGTTCAGAGAGTTTTTTGCTGCTGGGGATTTTCCTGTGGGAGAGCATGTCTCTATATGCAGTTTCCATCTATAAATGGTGTTAATAGGGATTTACTGTTTCACAAGGATGCTACTGGAGCAAATATTAAGAGATTTTAGGGCAATCTAAACTTTATGCATACAAAAGGCAGATATAACCTGGCAGTATTTCATTAATATTAATAATTCTTATTAACATGGGGTCACCTTCCTCTTGTTACAATCAGAAATGCAATCACTTATGTCTTTTTTGGGGGGGAGAGGGAGGAACAGTGAAAGGCTGTTGTTTCACAGTCAAGACTTGAGGGAACCCAGAATGAGGGTCTGCCCAACTCTGCTCCCAGAATCTGTCCTGTGAATCGTGGCTGACACTTCTCCTTTATTTGCACGGAAAATCATATTGGAACATTGTATCTTGTGACAAGCCAGTTTGTGCATAGGAGAAACCAGGTACTGTACCCACTGGAGTCTGTAGAAATGTCGCTAAGCAGAAAGATTTTTGTTGCCAGAAGAGACATAAGGCAAGGCATGCCAAGGGAGTAAAGCAGGAGTGAAGCCCTCAGCTTTGCAAGAAGATTTGTTTGACGTGAGGTACAAAGTTGATGTGCTGGTTAAAAGAACCGAATAGAGTTGAAGAAATGAACACGGGCCCCATCCTTGGCTGTACCAAAAGGATCATCAAGGAATTCCTTTCCTGAAGTCAGTAAAACCATTCAAGGCTGCCTCCTAACTTTACCCAACACCACACAGCTGCTGCAGGAGGGTTGCTCCAGGTGGCTACTCTTGTGAAACTCTTCTTTCAGTCTTATCCCAGATTTATTACTGGCTATTTTTTTTCTTAATTTATCCTAATAGAAACAGCTCTTCTTGACCTTTATTCACAGACTATTTATAGAGAGCAGTTGTGTAAAGAATGATTTAACAAGGAGACTGTGAGCGCATCCAAATGTATTGCAAAAAAAGATTTTAAAAAAGTTAATAATAAAAACCTCTATTTCCCTTTAAAAATAGCAGCTATGCTGTTTTGTTGACTAATAATTAATGAAACAAATTAACAAACTGTAATACATAGAGCAGTTCAGGGAAAGCTGAGTGCTCATACTGTGCTCAGAACATGAAGGGGGAGGATGTAATATTTCGTATTTGAAGGATGTAAAGTCACAACTTGGAGGATATTATTTCCTAACTATATCTATTAAAATTGAAATCTATCATGGACAAAGCCCTGTTGATGAGGGAAATGAGAGAATTCATTTTGTCAAATATTTTGCTAATATAGAATCAGAAAAACAAGAATATGACCAGCAGAGATTTTTGAGAGCTGAAGATTGAGGATCAAGTATTTGGTAACACTGCTGGTAATAGAATGGTTGGGATAGATGAAGAAGAGTTTTCTTGCTGGACAGATTAAATTCAGCAAGAAAAAATGACTGCTGGGAAGTATCTCTAGTTCATAGTGGGCTTTTAAGACACAACCATAGTACTTGTACCTAATACTATTATTAAGAGAAATATGAGTAAAAAGTCCGAACAGCATAACCTCAGAGGAGTTGAACTGCTTTTGCACTCATGAAAATGAGATCAAAATTGCATCCAGGGACCACCCGATACTAAATCTGTTTTTCTGTGGCAAACATCACATCAGACTATGGATCATCTCTGTTTTTAACACTGAATGAAAAGCTTCCAGTGCTTCCAGTGCAATTTTCTTGTCATTTCTACTACTTAATTAAGCTAGGACGATCCAGAAGTCCACAAACCTTGCATTTTTTTCCTAAAGAAGTAGAAGTAATTTTTTTTCCACCCATAACTGTGTATCTATATTTAGATTTCAGATTTGGGGCTGAATTGTAGCAATTCCTGGTTGCTAATTCTGTTCTGGCAGGGGCTCAGGCACTTAATAGTGTCAGTGATTGATTTCAGGGAGGCCAGCTGGAGAACTTGGCTGGACATGGACACTGCGCATGCAGAATCATCAGGTTTAAAATTAGGAAAGTCAAGGGAGTTACTCTGCTTCAAAAATGCCTGGAGAGAAAAAATTCAGTTCTTTAGGGGGCTATTCACATCCCATTCATTTTTTGCACAGATAGATAGATTAGCTGTCAGAAGTAGGTGCCCAGGCTCGCCATTAACTTCTAGAGAGCAGTTCAAGGCCTTAAATTATTTTCTAGAGCCCATGTTAAAGGTACAGGAAAACAGAACTCTCAGACTCAGACAATTAAATTCATTGTCACTCTTAGGACTCCATGAATAATACAGTCTGTTGAGTGATCTTATGTCACCTCACAATACACTTAAAGGCTATTTAAGCCAAAGGGATTGTTCACATAACAAAAAATCACATTTTGATCTGCTATGCTGGAGGAAATCTAGGATAAAAATCTAGGATAGCTCTGTTTAAGTCTGTGGAATGGAATTGAACARATTTATACCATGGCACCATTTACCCATAAATTTAATAGATGGAACTAATCCACCTATATGAGAGTTGCTCAGAATATGTCAGACAATAAAATTCAAAAAGATGAGAGTGGAAACAAAAAATTTTTTTAGTTAATTTCTAGTGTAAAGGCACTTTAAAATAAATTTTCTTTTAAGGAGGACTATGAGTATGCCTTTTATCTAACTATCTCTTGCTTGAAAAGTTTGGGAGTTTTTATATCCACCAACTCATGTCTTCTCAAAACAGAATTTCTTCAGGGTGTGAAATAGTTCTCAAAGATCATGCACAGCCCCTGGCAGACAGTGGGCCAAAGCATTAATTCAAACTTCTGAGTATTATCATAACTCAGATAATAAATGGTTTGAAGTAAAGTAACACTTTTAAAATGCTTTTGTGCAGATGGTCTTTTTCTTAATTCCCACCCCCATAGTTAGTGAGCTGAGCTTATCAAATTGCTTGCCAGTTCTGTTAAGAGCAGATGGAATGAAACAGGATAAAGGCAATATTTCAGTGAGGCTCCCATGCATTGGCTCCTACCCTGAGATGCCATTATCAACATACATTTTACAACTCCACATCTCTGGCCATCAGTGGTTAGAATTATTATGAGGTTGAGCATACTTGACTTGAATGCCAATAATCAATAAGAATGCTTATCCAGCTTAATAAGAATAAATTGTTGCCCTTGAAAGAGCATATCATTGCAACATTCAAAGTAAACTAGGAATATTTCTTTGGTGTTTATACTAACTCTATGTGTGTGTGTGTGTGTGCACGTGCGCGCGTGCGCACACACATGTGCACACATTTTTGTTATGTCTTTCTTTGATCTTTCCCTAACAATATGAAATTTGCTTCTAAGTCTTCTTGTAATGCAGTTAAATGAATTCTTTTGAATATTCCCCTTTTAAAAGCTCATTTCTTCCACTTCAGGCTAGCTTCTTTTTCTATAGAATTTCATTTCAAACTCTGTCTTTCTAAAGTACACAGTCTTCCTCTCTGAAGCATGCTGACAAAACGTAACAGATGGGATTTTTGAAGTGCCCACTCGCAGTGGGCCATCACTGCCTCTAAAGCCTGTGATCAAATCTTCTCTGGCTTTAGGTAGGGCAGATATCTGACTTTATGCAATAGAGTTAAACCAATTCTGAGTGCTTAGGAACTCCTCATCCTATTCATATGAGAATCATTTATTATACTGCACAGAAAGAATAAATGTTCTCATCAAAATACTTTGTATAGTACATAAATACGGATAATGTCAAAATCAATGGATCCCTGAATTCTTACATGTCAATGTTTTAATCAACAAAATAGGCTATTTAGTAAAAACATGCCAGGAACCATCTCTGGCCCTCAGACTGGTTTGCCTGCTTAACCCATGGCTCACTGACTAAACTTTTTCTGATGAAAAAAATCATGGCTACATCTAACTTCCCATGTGGAAATTGTCCCAAGAATTTTCTAGGAGACTGTTGTCACCAAGCCTGTGTATGCTGGTGGCCATGCTAACAGTGTAATGGTAAGGATGACTGTCTAACAGTGCTGCGCCCATACTCAGGCACTTTTAGTTTAGTAGTGTAGATGTAGCCTGTCAAATTTYGACCTCCAAAATGTTTAGTTAACTGGCTCAAAAAAGCTTCGTGACTTTAGACCAGCTGAACGGATTGCAAACATGTCCTTCAACTAAATTTCTTTTCAAAGTTTTAGCTGGAGCTCTGTACACTGGTTGGCAGCYTCAGAAGAGTGTAAATTTGAGAAGACATGGAGGAGAGCTGAAATATTAATCTTTAAAGATGATCTGTCCCCAGATTGCTGAGACTTGCTGATAAAATATTGGGATGGATGTCTGCAGGACTRCTTTCCAGTTTCCTGGATAGATAGAAACCTTCCATTTCTAAAGTGTATCCTAGCAGCAAATTTTAAATATTAATAGCTTGACATGACAAATTCCTTGCTAATCGTGGTAAAAATAGAAGCCTGTATGTGCCACAGTAACGATAAAGCTTTTTTTGTTCTCCATATCCCAGGAGTTAGTTTGAGAATTTTTGCTTTGGCTTGCCACTGAGTGTGAGAATGGCAGACCTTCTTCTTGGCTGGGAGCCTGGTTTATATTACTTCATCCTGAGTGAATAAATGCAGCTTTGGTATGGAAATTCAATGTCCCAGAGACACACTTGTGTATAGTAGTTTCTGTAGACTGAAATTGGACATCCATGTTTTAATATTTGTTCATGCTGTTTTTAACCTTCTGTKTCTTTCTTGACAGATTTTTATTGGTGAAATATCTATGTATTTCATAAAGTCAACTCGAGAAACTCTAATTATTCAAGAGAAAACTATTTTGACTGGAGAGTGCTGTTACCTGAACCCATTGCTTCGAAGAATAATACGTTTTATAGGTAAGCATCTTCAAGCACAATGAAGTTGGTCCCTGTTTTCACAAAAACAGAGCAAAAGATCCTAATGAGCTGCAGCACAAAATGAATTAAGCTGTGAAATCTTTGCAGGCCTATTCCACCTTAGAGGGATAGTCCTCCTCGAGATTTGCAAGGTAATGTTTGAAATGTGCCATATCATGCTATGTGGAGCTGGTTTATATCCTATTCTGCTGGGCTTAATGCTTCTTCAGGATCCTTGAAGAAAGATTATTCTGATCAAATCCTTATATGAATATCTCCATCACTGTAATTCTTCATAAACTATGCATTTCTTTTACAAATCTGTACTCAGCAGCCTATATCTTTGGTATTTTTCTGTTCAATTCTAATTTGAACAGCTGAAATACCAGCCCATAATGTTCAGTTTAGCATAGTGTAAAAAATTCTGAGCTCACAGTGGAATAAAATTCTTATTTTTATTCTAATTGTTTTTTTTTGTTGTTGTTGTTAGAAACTTTATTGGGTTAATTGATGAGAAACTAGTGAAGAAAATCTGTCAATAAATTTTTTGGAGGTTGATGTATATGAACCTTACAAAGCTATGCCTTTTTCACAAAGCTTGATTAATGGAAAAATGACTACAAGATCTCTCTGAGGCACCATCTCAGGATTCTTTCAAATTGGGGAGAGGAACAGCATTACAGCATGTGGTACTTGTGTGGCACTGATGGAGAATGTGGTTATTCCCTTAGGACTTCCCAATTCGCAGCCTTTTAAGGCTGGCCAGACCTCATGCCTGGGTGTTTAGAAATAAGGAGCACTGTTTGCTTTTTTGCTGCTTGTCTTTAGCAACAGGGTGAGAAGACGGCAGCTCTGAACAGCACGTGCAAGTGACTCTGACTTAATTCCTTTTCGTTCGTTCACGAGAGGACTTGAGTTGGTGCTTGTAGTGAGATGGATTAGCCCATTGCTGGCATAAGCCAGAGGTAAATGTTGTTCCCCACTGACCAGGAAGAGCTTTTATTCACAGAGAGTCACGGCACCTCCCTCCCTGTTCACTCTTAGACTTGTGGCATCCTTGYATACTGCCCATCATGGAGAACTGTGCCTGAAGTCACAGTCTCAGATAAAAAAAAAACCAACTGAACTGAAAAGTTTAAAATAGCTGGATATCCTCTTCCCYGTCACTGCTGAATTCCTGAGTTTTATCTGGAAAAGAAAGGGCTAGTGTGACTACAGCGAGGGTTGTATTGCTCCCATCAATCCTGCTTGCAGGCAGGAAGCCTTACACAGAGCATGGGGTTCGACAACACCTTACCCGCTATGAAGTTTCTCATCTWCAGCAGATTTATCCTGCAGGGAAGGAATGGGCACAGTCTTTTTTCTCCTCCCTTTTTCCTCACGACTCTGTGTGGTAGAGGGACACTGACAACACCAAAGGGGARGAAGAAGAAGCAAACCATAGGGGCCAAGCCCCTGCAAGAGAGTCATCTTCATGCTCCCCGCTGAGCACAGAGGGATAACTTCTGATTCCAGCATGCTCTGGGAGCAGAGACAAACCACCCACGGTCCATTACTCAGACCTGGTCTGAAAATAAAAGACACTGGAACATAATTAAAAATAAAATACCCTTGAACTTCACATAACCTCTGTGATATATTGATGGATAGTAAACTGCTATTAAGAGGGAAGCAGGGCACCGGAATCCACTTGGCCACTCGGGGCTTTTTGGCTGTTCCAGCACATTCAGCATGTTTCAAAGTCCTAATCAAATACTTTCGCCTGCAGGGTCAGCACTAAAAGAGCTTAGACCCAGGAGGCTAAGCATTTGCTGTGTATGTTTTCTCATAGATATCTCTTTCTGTTCTGATTTTATTTTAATGAGCTTTAATCTTAAGCATTCGTGTTCTTCTAGTGGAAGAAGAGGGGGCAGCAATGATATAGTGGACCCTCAGAGAGTAACAAAATATGAACCTTGCTAGAGAAATCAATCCTGATTCTGCAGTTTTATTTACCTTCCGGAGAGAAAGGAAGTTAACCTTATTAGAAATGGCTTAAAATGTCAGTCTTGTTTTAAACTACRCTGATCTTTTGTTTGCTTTTTCTAGGCCTGAAACTTTCTCCCTACTTGTGCAGTAAAATGAGACAAGTAGAATTTATTGAAAAGTGATTATTTAGAAGAATTAAAAACAACCGCACTTTTTTTTGTTGAAACTGCAAATGCATTTTGAAGACTTAACCTAGACTGATCATCTGTAGCTGATCAGGAATATTAGCTTCACATAGTTGCTTGTTCCAAAAACCCAGAGGATAGCTGGATACTTGTTTGTGGAGAGACTAGCAGGTTGCTCATACCTGCATTCCCGTGCATATAGCTACCATTGCTAAACATGAGGGCTGTAAGTTACAGAATTGTTTAAGCAGTTTCTCTCCCCAGAAGAGCCTAGCAAGCAGTCTGGTTTGTTGCAAGGAAGGTTGCTGCCAATCTAGCCTTGGCACCAACTGCTTGCAATGCTCACTTCTGTAAATCTCTTTTCATGTGGACAAGAGTCTTAAGTGAGTACTTGAAAAGAGTAGGAGTTGAATTCCTTGGAATACTGCTTTATCTCATCAGTCATCATAGTTGATGTTAGGAGGATAATTACAAAGAGATGAAGGCATATCATAGAATACCTTTGAGGCCTCTTTCCCCAACTTAGGAAGGCAAAGATGCTTCTTGTCCATCCATGACTCTAACCAGAGATGCTAGGAGAAAGAGTATTTTAAAGGTGATGATCTAACTGTGCTTTACATACAACAGGCAGAAAGTTATAGCTGTTTCTTTGAATGTTCAYTCTCTTCCCTTTCTAAGGTAGAGAAGTAAAAAGAGAAATTCCAAATTTCTCTTTACCAAAAAGGTAAACATCATTGTTATATAATCTCCATGGGATCTGTTTGGTTTGATTGACAGGCATGAGCCTTTTCCTCTCTTGCTTTCTCTTCATGTTTATAGATCAAGGCTGTTTTTGCACTCTAATACTGGTGCAAAGAAYTAAGCAAACCCCCAAACTGGTAACTCTCCTGGAGTGCTGACAGTCCTTCTTTTCACTCGTTTTCTCAGCTTGCCTACTATGCCTGCTTTTAATTCACTCCTTATTTTCCTCAAGCCTTCAGCAGTGATCTAACCTTACCTTAGCAAGCTTCTAAATTCTCCTTTCCTAAGTTTAATGAGGATTTTGGAGGTGGATCTTTGCCTTAGATTCCTACCTGGTTCTTTGTCCATGAAAGGTGATCCAAAATTTCTTCTTTCTTCCCAGCCCAGATACAGGTTCTACATCATGGTAGACAGTTTCATTTGTGGCAGAGGATTGTATCTCAGCTTGACTCAGTATATATCAAATCCTTTACTATAGCCCAAATAGGTGAGATCTGCTATGTACCTTTTTTCAGGGAAAAAAGCTGGCATAGCCTGGAAATAGCAGTCTTCATCATGTGTTGTAATTTCTCCCATTTTTCCTCTATCTTTTATAACTCTTTCCACTGACATTTATTCTGAAGTTTTACAGGTCAAACAAATTGTATGTGATTGCTTTGGAACACTTTTTTTCTGTCTAAAATACTGAGGCTGCACAGATATTCTCCACTCACATATCTCTCCTCGCTCCCCTCCCTATTCTTCACAACTGTTTCATTACAAATCTCTGTTACCAAAATTCACAGGTATGTACTGAATTTTTAAGAAATCAGGGAGTTAGAGTGACTGATTGTTTCTTGGGTCTTTGTCTCTTCTCCCTGTCTCCCCACTTGAGTGYACACAACTTTTTCCATTTTTATTCACCTTTACTTGTGGCAGTTTCCCCTTTTGTACCATCATTGACATCTTGCCATCTTGCATTTGCTTCCATGTTCTACTTCATCATTTGTATTGCAAATAGAGGTTATAAATTCATTTAGTTCTGTTTAGTGAATGGACTGCATCAAGGAATTAGTCAAACAGTTTATATACTGCTGCTATAGTCCGCCCTGGATCATGAATTCAAACTTCACAGTCTCARTCTGGCAGGGTGGCTGGAGTGTGCTTTGTGTTGTTTTTCAATATCTCAGGTTTCAAATCTATGTGATTAAGCTTTATACCTGCAGAACCCTGATAACATGCAAGTAGCCTCTCTCCAGTTCAGATATTTAGAAATGCAACATGCTACATGAWTTTTTTGCCAATGACTTTTACTTTGGAGCTGCATAATTGGCAGTTAAACGGCATGGATGAGCTTCCACTGACAGCTTAATTTTTAACATGGTGACACCTCACAGTGGGCAGCTAAATAATGAAATTAAGGTTTTGTTTCAGCAAATTAAGGCTTTATTTCAGCAAATAAGGGTTTACAAGATTTATATACACATTGAGTATATTGTAATAGAGTAAATAAAACAAAGAACTCTGATGTCAATTCCRTAGGCAGCATCAGGATATGGTTTGTCCAGTCTTATCCTTCAGTCTGCCTTGGATCTGAAGTTCACTGTGAAACACTGCTTATCTGTTATTAACTGACTGCCTTTCAAAAGGGCTCAAGCTGAATTTGAGTGTGCTACCTCTAACTTAAACTGCTGCAGCTGCTCATTAGGTCTCCCTTCTTAGCCGTGAAGAACCTCCATGATGGGAAACAGATCATTGTTTCGTGGACAGATCAAACCTTACCATTCCCTTTTTTGCCAGGCTCTGAGTCAGCAGTTCCCTAGGTGAAAACTGATAGCTATGAAGCAGTAAAGAAAAAAGAAATGCTGTTTGTATTCTTAACACTCCAGAGTTTTTTTTTTTTAACTTGCACCTGAATTTGTTCATGCAAGAAAATGTTTAGACCATACATGTTTTTTGACATGCTGAGGGGACAGTGTCTGGACAGGATGCTCTCAGGTGAAGCAGCAGAAGAGGTGATAGTTCCCTGGAGCCATTTGCTTTGTGAGGTCTCCACTGGGGGATCAAAACAGTCATAGATGGGATCAGATTATGAGTGCTTGGAAGAAGCTTGCTGTAGAGCCTGACCAGATACACCTGCTACCAGTGATAAATATCCCTCTGCCYCCTTTTCCTCTAGCTGCAAAATGAGATACTGATACAAACCTCCTTCAATAACACTCTTTAAAGTCTAATGATGAAGGATTCTTTGGCAGAGTCTGGGGCACTATAGTGGTCTTATTGGCTGCGTAGAAGGACCATTAGAGCAAAACCTTCAAGGATGGGCTGAGGATCGGCATTTCTGTAGAACCAGAAGTCTTGCCAGGAGCTCCCTTGATCAGAACTTTAATCCACTTTGAAGAACATGGTGCATATGTGTGCATGTGTGCATGTGTTTTTGTATGTGTGACAGTGTGTGCATGCATCTGCACGTGTAATAGGAAAGCTTTTTGTGTAAATTGAGTATGATAAATTCAGACAATTCACTGGGCATTGAGAAAAGGAGGAGTATCTAAATAAATATACTTCCAAGAAGACTTGGAGACGTGTTACCCATGAACACAAATTCTTATGTCCCATGAGCCCTAAAATGCATTGTTTCTTTGTCATGTCACTTAAGGATTTCATRTTTTTTCTGTAATAAAGGCTTCTACCTCCTCATTCTTCTTTCTGCTGAATGATTTGTTACTTATCTCTTCCCAGTGTCTTTTCAGATGACAACTCTTCTACAACTCTTGGCACTTTTTGTTTGTTTATTTTTGTTTCAAATAGGTGGTATTTTAAATGGCAATACTAATGAGGGTTTCCATGGTGTCAACAGGCAGCTGCAATCACTGATGTCAGAGAGATTCAGAGTGAGGGAAGCTTGAGCAAGAGTTTCAGGGATAAAATAGGGTAGTACTCAAGTTACAGTCGAAGAGAAGAAGCTGAACTCTTCTACAGTTTTATCAGRAAAAAAAAAAAAACAACAGGCATAGTTGGCGATGGCAACACTGAGGAACTCAGAACCAGAAAGTTGCATCTCAGCAACAGCCCAGCAATTATGGGCTCCTGCCTGGAGGATTATTTGGCAGCCACCTGGGGGGAGGAATAAACAGACATATTCAAAACTAAAGCATTCAAAATTGAAGCTGCTGAAGATTTAGATTCTTCCTCCAAGGCAAATGTTAATTCAGATGAGATGGAGCTCCTTGTTTAAGGACTCTCTGTACAGCCAGACTACCTGTTGTATGTGAGCTAGGGGAGGGAGGGACTTGCATAAATGAAATCARCCCCTATATATCCTTTCTGCTAGTAACCAAGCATCCAGGCTATATTTTGCAGGGACTTTTCCCCACATGGCTTGTACTATTAATATCTTTCTTCGTTTCTTCTCTATTTCTTCTGGACTATAGCTCACTCCCTGGTTTTCTAGGCAAGAGTTACAGAGCTACAGTGAGGACTACTCCTTAGCAGGAGGAAACACCCCCAGTTAAACCTGAGCATCAAAGGCTGCAAGAGGTGCACATACTCCCACTCTCATTCTGTGGCATTACATTGTGGATTTCAGCTGTATGAATTGAAGAGCTAGGGCTACTTGGCTTTACAAAAGCCTTTTGGCTATGATTTGCCTTTCTCTAAAATCCTGAAAACCATGTCACTACACTCACGTGCGCTAGTCAGTTAGCATATTTGCTGTAGGCCATTGAACAAATCCATTGAGCAGATGCATTCATGAGGTATAAAAACCGTCAGCGCACTCACCACTAGTGCCCAGGCTTATTGGTATTTTAATCATTAACAGCCAGCCCTATCTGAAAGACTCCTGAGAAGACTACTTGATATGTACCACCTGCAAGGGTTAAATTCCTTCTAGCTGAATTTGTTGGTGCATACAGCCTGTATTTTCATAAGGCACAATTTGGCAGAGCTGCAAGAGGGGAATTACGGAAGTCAATATGTGTCACAACCGAAAGCATGATAAAAGTTTCCATCATAGCTTGTTCTGCTGTAGCTAGGGTATTGCAGTTCTCAACAGTTGTGTCTGGGCCAGCACTTTCAGTGCTACCAAATACTGAGCAAATGCAGTTGTGGACATTTCTTTTTATTTTTAGAGAAAAAAAGCTGAAACACCTTCATACTCATGCAGTGTCTGGAGGCTGAACTAACTTTATGAAGTCCAGGAGATTTTTCTGAAACACTGTGGTTCTTGACTTGCACTGGTTTATACATTAAAGACCATGGGACATCCTCAGTATTTAATTCCTAGATTTTCCTAAATTATTGTAAAGCTAGGAAATAATCATCACTGTATCTCTTGTCATTTGCACATCAAATCAGGAAGATGCTATCTAAAGCAAGTTTTGCCAAYGCTTTTTAAGAATCAGTCTGAAAGGGAGTATATAAAGCAACATTCATCTCTGGCATAAGCTGCTGCTTTGCCAGGCCTTTTTTATCTTTCTTTTGAACTTACTTATTCATCCACTAAATCAAGAATGCTTGAGGCTCTGGAAAGCCGGAGATTTAAAGCATTAACTGAGGAATAAAGAGAATAAAGGAGCAGGGTCACTGTTGTCTCCACATCCCTTTTAAACAGAGAAACTTAGCACAACAGAAGGGAGGAAGAATATTGTACCAGTAAAAAGATAAAGGCCAGTCCTGCAGTCCAGAACCAGAGGAAAGCATTGGCAGGCCCAATTTATTCGTTGTGGTTGGAAAAGTCAAGGCAGCAGGGTGGCAGAGCCCTGCCACTTCTGTCCTCCCCACCAGGCACAGTGCTTCCCGGGGAAGCTGGTGGGTTCGCTCGTGGAGGCACGGTCTCCGATCCCCTGCCTCGGCTGCGGCCAGCTTTTGATTACTGCGGGTCATAGAGACGGCACGGTGGATGTGCTTTGCTTTTTTCTGGAGGGGGGATGTTCTACCTTGTGGTCTGGAGCTTCAATAATAAACTCAGCCCTGAAATCACCTTTGCTGTGGCATCGCTCCCTCCTTCCCRCACAGAAGTGTTTAATTTAATGTAAAGCATTTTCTGTTGCATTATATTGCTGAGCCCCTGATAGCTTTGTTTCTCAGACCATAGCAATATTTATCTTATTTTTCTTTTTAACACAGTACAGATTAGCAGTGAAATTATTATAAACGTGGTGTTGCCAGCATTAGGGATTTTGTCACAGCCCTTCTAAGATTAGTTGTTTTCCCTGGAGCTCCAGCACTTCATTTTATTTAAATGCATAACAATCTCAGCTAATGTATAATTTGCAGAGCCACAGGGAGAGAAAGGCAAAAAACATATGATCCTCAACATTTGCAGATCAAAATAAAATTAATGATCTATCCTAAATTTCTGTTCTTTTCTGTTACTTTAATCCATCTTAGAGTTTGGATAGGGAGAGAAGGGAGCTGATTTACTCTTTTGAAATATTTGGGCTTGACTTTGCTGCAAAATACTTCTATTCCTTCAATGTATGGGCAGTGTATGTGACTAAGGATCCCCCTCTATGTTCATGGTAGCTGTAGTAGGTGTTGGTAACACTCGTGTGGGAGTCAGTGGAGAATGTGGTAACCACAGGATCAAGCAAAGGATGTTCCATGACCTTGGAAATGCTCCTGAGTTTAACTGCATGTGTCCTCTTGTAGCATTTGAGGATATGTGGACCCACGGACATGAGCTGAACTGCAACTGTGTGGGGAACATCTGCAGCAAAGCATTAGGAGATGGCCCAAAGAATCTGGCAAATATTGCCAGATCAGGATCTTAATTTTTCAACATCAGCACAGACAGTCAAAATCTGAAAGATATTTGACACTATATAATCATGTTAASTGCAGTACTCTGAGCACTACACAGCTCTTTCACTACTGTTTTATAGTTTAGAGCCACTGTATTACCATTTTTGGCTCAAATTTGTTAAAAAAATCAAAAATATTCGTAGTAACTTGTGTACAGGAAGCCTGCCTGCAGGCTGTGAGCCTTTGGCTTGATAGAAGCTTTATAAGCATAGAGTTGCAGAGTTTTCAGTGAACTCAATAACTCTCACAGTTCTTTTCAGAGTGCATCACAAAAGTACTTAGGCACATGCTTAACATTTTCAGCCTGTTTTTAAGTCCTTCTTGAGTTGCTCAGTTAAGCAGCTGTTAGAGTTAAGCCTGCGCTCTTCTATACCAGGCCTTTGAAGCAGGTCTCTGACTTAAGTTAGTAAGGGATTTTTCTGAGTAATTACTGCAGAGTTTGGTTCCTTGCCTCTCATTATTTCTCTTCCTTTCCAGGACTCGGAATACTTCAACCATCTCTGAATAATAATTATTTTTAACCTTTTCTTACAGGAGTTTTTGCATTTGGACTTTTTGCCACTGACATATTTGTAAATGCTGGCCAGGTTGTGACTGGGAACTTGGCTCCTTACTTCCTGACAGTATGTAAGCCCAACTACACAGGAAATGACTGCCGGACCCATCACCAGTTCGTAAACAATGGGAACATCTGCACCGGGGATGTGGAGGTGATTGAGAAGGCCAGGAGGTCCTTTCCATCCAAACATGCTGCTCTGAGCATCTACTCGGCTTTATATGCCACGGTGAGTGCCAGTGATGATTGCTAGCTTGTATGAGAGATTTCTGTCTCTGCATGCAGATGGGGCTTGTTTTCTTAGAGCAGCTTTTTGAAGAAAAAGAGGATTGTTACCTATCTGTTCTCTTTCTCCCTTGTTTATCCATGGCGGGGGGGTCACCTTCTCTCTCTCTCTCTCTGTTTTACCACTCCTAGTGTAAACAAATCCAATTCTCGTTGCCTTTGGGTCATTGTGTGATGTGGAGACATGCGATCTCGTCTTTGCTGCTAACTTTTTCTGGGGTCTTCGAGTAAACATGTGAGATAACATAAAACCTTTTCTCATTTGTTCCCCTGTCTTCACACCATTAAAATGAAGTTGAGGCTCACGTGTTTTCTGGATCTTTACTATTTCTCTTGTTGTTCACTTGCCATGGATAAAATGTGAGTTGTACTATTTCAACAGGAGGCTGAACTGGGCTGAATTTTGCTTCCCTTATTCGGRACCTGAATTCCTCACACAAAGAAGGTTTGAATAATGGTCACTGCCAGAATCCCCATGACATAATATAGCTGATATCTTGAGAAAGGCAATACGGCCATCCTGTCAGGAAAGGAATGATCTTTTTAAAAGTCTCTAGAAACCTATTGGCTGCCTTGTAACGTTCTCTGGCTAAAGTTTGTGTTATGATTTGTAAAGTAACCCAAAACACTTGCTCACAATATAATGCTGACCCAGGTCACCTAGAAGACATTGGTGGTGTTGCCATTAAAATTCAATTCTGATTTGACTACAGGCTGACTATGGAATTTTCGCCAATAGCCTGAAAAGAAAGAGTGGTAAAGTCTAGCTATAAGTCATCAGGACTTGAGAACTGCCTTAAACTTATTAATGACCATTGTCTTTAATTTCTAGAATACTTTACATTCATCTTGGTAGAAGATGAATAAAGTTCCACATTATTACTAAGAAATGGAGATGTCACCCCACTTCTGTTTTGTCTACTGCCTGTTTGTATTGCATTTCATGTGAATTATGGCAAAGATGTAAACGGTTAAGTCTTTTAATCAGGGTTTGTTGGGAAGTGTTTGAAAAGCCCATAACATTTTGTGGGCATTGCCAGCAAACAATAAAAACCCATGTGTGAAAAGCATCTCCCAATAAACTGAACATTGTTGTAGCAGGGTTTGCATCATGATGAACTAACTCCTAGACAGCTGCTCCAAGGTTGAGCTCTACGCTTGTCACAAGGTATTGCTGTACCCTTGCAATGACATGCAATGACATTAGTAACATCCTTTCATGGACTTCTCCTGCCCAGCTTTCCTTGATTCCTGGGAAAACAAGACTTCTCTGAACAGCCTGATTTCTAGGACTGAAAGGGAATATTTCTCTTCCTTTCTTGAAAGCCATTCTCCCTTGTTCAGCATTGCTGAGCCCTAGTCTTTCAAGGATACTTGTGATGCTGGAGGGAAATGAAGGGACGAGCCCTTCTCCCACAAAGCTGGAGTTTCTCCTAAACCTTTGTGGCAGGTGTGCAGATGGTAAGGGTGTGTATCCCATGATGAAGGGCTAAGGTAGGACTGCTATACCCTATGTATTTTACGCGGTCCAGACCATTTGAGTGACCAGTGAGCCACTTCCGTTCCACTCTCTGGTATTAAAGGTGCTATCATTTGTCTTTTCTCTACCTGCCAGTGGGATTAGCATAAGCATAATGTAAGAAACACAATATTACTCTGCTCAGGTCCAACTTTGCTTAGTCATTTTGCTGCRTAACTTTCTTTGAGAAATATCTTGTTTATTCTAGTATATATAATAGTGTGAGTTGTTGAGCGTATTTGGTTCGTATTAACTGTGCTTTGCATAAAGCTGGATTTTAGCCATACAGCAAGAAAAATAAAAAAGCATGACATGAGGAAGCAATAAAAGAGAATCAGCGTATATATTGTCTTTCATCGTTCAACTCACTGTTGGGGTTTGGGAGTCCTCTCCCATCACTGACCCTACAGTGTCCTCTGCAAGTATCTCTGTACTGATTTGTTCATTAGCTCAGCTAATGACCGTGCTCCTGCTGTGATTGATTTGTCTTCTTCTTTTTTTTTTTTTTAATCTGGATTTTATGTTCAGTCGACTAGGCTTTTTCTTGTCACTCAACAAAAAAGATGTGGAGCACCAAAAGCATCAATTTTGTGATCTCTTCATGCCAAGATCTGTGAATGTTGTATTCCTAATGCAGAGGAAAGAAAAATCAAGCAGCAACTCTGGCTTCCATACTACAATCAAAATTAGAATGATAACTAATAAAGTTTTATTAGTCCCCCAGAGGTAGGGCAGGAAGAGACGGCAGTCACTGTTTGCCTAGAAACACCTGCTTCTAATTACYTTTTCCATGGGGAAATGATGCTATAGAAATATTCCTGAAATTTTTAACATTTCTGGCAAAAACAGACAATTCCTCTAGAAGACAAAATTGTATGAAATGAAAGCAATAAGAACTCTTTTACAGTCACAACAGGGTCTCTGTGATTGAAAGCTACAAAGTCACTTCAGTTAACATTTTAGTAATATTTTTAGGTTTCCTCAGCTAAGCGCTTGCCTATCAGTACTCTATCCTAGCAGTAATGCTTTCTGTCACCTCCATCCGGCTAGAAGATTCTGCCACATCGCAGTGGACCATGACCTGGCTGCTATTATTTACACTTGGATTGCTTATTAACGAGGTTAGAAGGATACCGTACACACAGACATTAAACTTTCAACATTTGGGAAATTCTGATGAGCACAGAACACTGCAGCAAATCCCTTTTGCAGCCCCGGGCACTGTGACCCTACCAACATTTTCCTCCGTTTCTGCATTAACATCAGCTAGACAATCAATGAAGTTCAAGGCCGTGGCATTTAGGCTTCTGCAGTGAGTATCTGTGAGGTTTCATCATGTTCTACAGCAAAGAATACTGTCAGCAGTTCTATTTCTCTGTAACTGTGAAAACTCCTACAGTAAGGGGAAAGACTGTCTATAAAGCTTGTAGGACACACTTACTTTCTGGTGCTGCTCTGAAATTGTGAACTTGCCAAGAAAAATGAACTATCAGAAACCTCTCTACCTTCTACTCAAAGGATAATACYGATTTTTTCCACTCTACCTTCCTTATCATTGATATAACATACCTTATAAATATATGTAAATATATAGATACATGTCTATTTAAAACTTAAAAACCAAAAGCTTTCCAGGCTACATATGCTTTTGTGCCTCAGAAAAAGGTTAGAGAGAAATTACACACCACATGAATGCTACTATCACACACACAACACATCGCTAAAAACACTGCTTGAGTGTGCTGATAAGAGTGCAATAAAGAAACTGAACAGGATATTTATATAATTAAATCATGCCTAATTTATTTTTATTTTTGATTTATTCCGGTTTTCTCATATCTTTTTATATTCATATCGTCCCCCTCTTCCATACATCAAATAACTGTTTTTGACACTTAGACTTTTGCAAAGAAATTTACCTATAAATAATATTGTGGGAAATTTACAAAAACATCTGCAGGGTATAAGAAGGCAAATATAAATGCTTTTCAATGAGATTTGGGTCTCTTAAGGCTTTTAAGCAAAGGGGCAAAGATGTGAGAATTTTCAAAAACATCTTGACTTTAAGGACTGAGGCAATAAAGATCAAAACACAGTGATCAGCGGGTCTGACCAGAACAGAGATTCTCACCCAGACATTTCTGAGTGGAGTTTGTAATTTATGGATGAACTAGGACTTCTGGGAAAACAGTCTGTCTAGTTTTAAAACCTCCTAGTGATGAAGAATCTGTCACTTCTCCTGGCAATCTGTTCTCGTGGTTAATTATCCTCATTGCTAAAAATGTCTTCTTTACTACAAGTTTACATTTTTCTGCCAATACACATAAAACCTAAAATAAATCAGGCATACCTCATTTATAATAAGGAGAGCTTTCTCATGTGGGCAGCTTCAACATGCAGTTTCATCTCACACCTTTAAGAAAACAATCATTAATGTGTTGTTCTCTGTAGCTAGGATTTGCAGCTGTCTCAGCAGGGCTGTGTTGTTACTTTAAAGAGCTGATGATTTTCCTTTGGATGTTGTAAGCTGCAATAATGCTTTAGTGAGGAATGGGAAAACAGTCTAGCTCCCTATTGCTCATTTGAATTGGCTTCTCCTAGAGGAAATACATACAGTGAAAGGATGGGTGGTAATTATTCATAGAGTGGCACTTTACATCTATAATATTATTTCCTATTGTTTCCATTGAAAAACCTTAAAATGGCTTTTTGTGATAGGTGCAGCTCAACTTACCAGTAAAGAATGAGGAAAGATTGCCGCCTAGTGCTTGGTCATTCACTGTCATTTCAAGGAATGTGCTGCAGTCGGATATTAATTTTGCAACACAAGGCAAGCAGGAACCTTTGGAATAGTTTAGTCCTATTCACAGGGCTAGTACAAACCATACATAATATTCCAATCTATAAATCCTTAAAGTGATATGCTCAGCAGCACTTTTGAGATTCATTTTCCCAGGCAAAGACCTTTCTTTTTAACAGCTGGTTTATATTTTCTCCAGATGACACTCCTGGTGCTTGGTTCTCTGTTGTCACAGGTGATCATGTCCCATAGTCTCTGTTGCATAACTTCTGTCTTAAAATGAACTAATTAGCTGGAAGTTGTTTGGGTGCTTCTCCCCCAAAACAAAACATTCCAACTCAAATTGTTTCATAATCCTGAAAAACTTCATTCATTGATCAGAACAGAAATGCTGTGAATGAAGGGTCACACGGGCTTAGTTCAGCTGTCTTAACCCTGTGGTTGCTTGGCAGGTGAAAAGGTAATTTTGCTCAAATAGTGGTCAAGAGGCTGTCAAACTTGCCTTCTCTGTCAGTTTCTTTGGCTGGTCCCTTTCGCTTACAGGAGGCTACTGCTCCATCACTTCCCTTTTACTTCTAGAGTAATATACTGCATTAGTTTTTAAGACTGATATTTTTAACACCAGCCAGCRAGGGGAAAACCAGATGTAGAGAGGATTACTGGCCCAGCTACAGAGAAGGGAAAAAGAATAAGGAAAATGAGAAAGCTGGAGTAAAACAAATGGCTCTGTGCAAGACAGTGAAAGAAAGAAATACATCCAGCCCGCAATGATCTTTGTATACGTGTATCTGAAGAGTAGGACAGGCATTATAAAATGCTAACATAGCTGCTTGTCAGCCCTGGTTGCCAGTTAGCTTGTGGGGTGCTGAGTGTACCTTTCTGCCCTCCTTAAAGGTTGAGCATCAGCATCAGCAAGGTGTCAAATGATGATAGTAACAACTGCAAACGCCAAGCTAAGCCTTAGGAGACTTCCCTCAGCAGCACCATTGGCTTAGGAAAATCTAGAGGCAGCCTCACTCCAGCCAAGCTGTTACAGTCTTGGCGAAGACTGGCAGTGTGAGCCAACATGCTGGGTTATCCCTAGCTGTTGTACTGACAAGAAAGGAAAATGACTCACAGGTTTCCACCACCCTGCAGAGTCTCTCTCTGAATTTAGCATCTCCCATGACAACTGCATGCCCTTTCCTGTGAATGATGTCCTCCCAGTGAGTAATAAGGTTTGTGACCTCCAGACAGTGATTTCAGGGTTCCCAAAAGTGACGTAATTACAGATGGAGTTGAAATGAGGAGAGCTTTGTCCAGAAGACTACAAGAACCATCTTTTGACTTTTGACCGGTGAAGAAAGGGCAAAGAATGGAAATATTCTCAGCTTTAATGATTTTCCTTTTTTATATATCATGCATCTCTGTGCATGTTGGAGACATTTTTGGTAAAAAATGCTATATGGTTTGATGCACTYGTTTTGCTTACAAAAGCTTTGGAGTTCCTGCAGATATCCACACTTTCTTGCTGAAAATTAAACAACTGGAATTAGTGAGTGGCTGCAATTTTATTTAAAATAAATCTTCCTCATATAATTCAATTTCCTTTTACCTTGCAGAGAAAATGTCTACAGTAATTTATCTTAATGTCAAGAATCTGTTTTTTAACTTTATTCTGCTTAGGAAATGCAATAGCTAGTCCATATGGATGGCTAGGTACACTATCATGTGTGCGTTCCAGTTTTTGCAGGGAAATAAACTTGAATACTTGATTCACATTGCACCACATTCAGTCATATACACACACGTACATATTTTCTGGCATATAAGCAAGCATTTATACAATTYAGGAAGTAAGGGAAACTGCACCTATACATACTAAACCAGAAACTTCACTATATATCTGCAGTTGATGGTATAYTGGACATCATGAAACATCACTTTATTCTCTTGAAAGGTATTCTCTGTCTTAATTTAAACCCCTTCTTTCATTTCTCAATGCTTTTTTGTGACCTGTGGATTTTGTTGCATCCTTCCTGACTTAGCGTGTGTCTGGATGGAAAAAAGATTGATTTCTGGCAAAGCCTCTTTTAATTTGTGACTTTCCCTGTGTTTCAGATGTACATCACAAGCACAATAAAAACAAAGAGTAGCAGGCTAGCCAAACCTGTGTTGTGTCTGGGTACCCTGTGTGCTGCATTCCTCACCGGGCTAAATCGAGTTTCCGAGTATCGAAACCACTGTTCAGACGTGATCGCAGGCTTCATCTTGGGGAGTGCAGTAGCTTTGTTTCTGGTAAGTCCATCACTCCTTCCTCATTCTTTTTTACAAAATTCCTCAGGTCAAACAAAAACTCTTTTATTATTCTCTTCTTGCCTATCACAAGTTTCCTAAAAGGTAATTCTGGCCCCATCTAATTGGATGTATCATCAGAGAAAATCCTAATATGAAATCAGACTGATTTTAGTTAATAAAGCTAATATGATCACATTCATATATTCACAGGTATTTCAAGACTATTTTAACTACTATTCAGTGCTCTTACTTGGCCTGTCCTGGAAAAATGCTCTGAAGTTGAAATAGATTCGAACTAATGCAACAGGGAACATACATGACACTTACTCCTTGGCATTCCTGTATTGCAAAACTCCACTGGCTGCCTAGTATTGGGTACAAATGTAGGATACAGGATGTTGTCTGAAACGCTAAGCGATGGTCCTCGTTCTCCATTCTGATGATACAGACACAAAGGAAATGCAACAGAAAGGAAAGTCAGGGCAGACTCCCTGGAATACCAAACCACCTCCCTTTGCAACATCTGGAGCTGAGCCAAAATCATTCCCCTTCCCATAAGTCAACCAAATGTATTAAAACATGCCATCCCAAGCCTTCTTACAGACTCTAAGAAGAGTATCTGTGTCAGGAATTTGAATGTTACTTGTCTTAGATGTGTGGACTTTGTATTTTGCTTTTAGGAGGCATCTCTGGCTGTGAGTTTACCCACACAGYGGTCAAGGTGATTCCTGGCCAGTTCACTATTACTGAGAAATCTGCCTGGCTCCATTTAGTCAAAACRTACTGAAAACACATACACTATGTAGCAATGAACAATTTCTTTATCCATGTACACAACTTCCTTAACTTTGGAAAGCTTAAAAATAGTGCAATTCCAATGGGACATCCTTAGCAAATAGTGGAAATAGGGCTGAGAGGAATCTCAGGAGATCACTCAGTCTACCCAGATCCCCTTCACTAAGGAGAAATCTTACATCCGGATTGATCCATCATTGATTTTTTTCTTTTTAATTCTTTATTGGATGCGGGGGGAACCCTGCAGAAATGATCTATTCCACTATTTCCTTTCAGTAAAAGGATATCCCCATCTCTGATGTGGATCTCCTTGTTTTTAATGTATGTTCCTTACTGTTTGCCTGATTCCCATTGGAACAGGCAGTCTAAATCTAGCCCATATAATATAGCAGGCAATCACTCCATACATCTGGTTAGGACAGTTCATATGGTCCCAGCACCTGTTTCCAGCTGTGACAGCCTGCTCACAAATCCATTTCGGCCCTGCAGCTCTTCTGCCACCCTGTAAGCAGCACAAAGCTGAGAAGAAGAGGAGAAGAGGTCCCCCTGGAGCTTGATGCTGGGAGCTGCCTGCTGCTAGCAAAACTCAGCCAGTCTGCAGCCTGCTTCTTGCTCAGGTCTGAAGAGCAGCACAGAGAAAGAGCTAGCAAGGAGCTGGCTGCAGAAATTGCTGTGGCAGTAGATGTGTCACCTCCTATTTGTCTTCTTTCTTCTCTTTTCCTGAGCCCCAAGCAGCGAAGTGCAGAGTTCAGTCTTATTATCGTCACCATGTGCTTGCATACACATGGTACCATATGTGTTCAGTAAGTCTAGTTATGCCTTAGGGAAGTGGATAAACACCACAGAGGTCATGCTAGAGGTATGTGGAGATGTTGCTAACTGAGGTTGATGTCATCCAAATGTGAGGTAAATTTGGCTATTGAATGTGCCTTTTTCACAACTAGGAAATCAGTCAGGGTCTCAAAGGAACATCTAGGTGAGAAATGCAGCAGTGGGGTAGTCCACAGTTCTGTGAGGATGAAGCAGACACCATGACAGCTTCTGCCATGTGTAAAGACCTAACACTGAGAATGGTTGATCACCTCATGTTACATGCCAGATGAACCCATTTACCAAGGCGGTCCACCACTCCCAGCTATATCAGTAAACACATTGTAGCCCAGAGCTGCGACAGATGATGGGCTGAACCAAAACCTTAGGTTCCTTGCATAAACTGGCAGGTTTGAGTTACTAAGTGAGAATGAATGCCTGAGACACCTGGACACCTGATAGGAATTCCAGTGAATTTCTGGGGCTGAAAATGCTGAGCTTCCTTTTTTTTTTTTTTTTCTTTTTCTTTTTTTCTTTATTACATAGGGGATATGTGTTGTGCATAACTTTAAAGGCTCACATGGAACTCCTTCTAAACCGAAGCCTGAAGACCCGCGAGGAATGCCACTAATGGCTTTTCCAAGAGTGGAAAGTCCACTGGAGACATTGAGTGCACAGGTACTGTATATCTCCTCACCTAGGCCATCACCAAGCAAACTGTCCCTTCTGCCAGAGTAAAAACTAGTGTGTGCCTGACTGCGTAGGGGGCTGGTTTCATCCCTAACATTAAATCCAGAGTGAATTTGCATCAGGAGTGAGTCTTTTCAAAAATATATATTCCTTAAAGTCTCCAGTGCTCTAGACCTTCTGCCTCTGTATATGTTCACAGTTAAAGCAGTAGGATTTTACCTACCATGCCTCTGCATATCTTTTGTGGTAATAGACTTTTGCTTAGAAGAGCAGAAAATGGGAAGATAGTATAGGTAATTCTGACTAATTACACTTTGGGATGCTTTGGAGATTTCTTTCCATACTTACTAACATTTGTAATCCAGGGGGAAAAAACATGCCTTTCAGAAAATTATAATAGAAATTAGTTTCTTACCGTTATTACATTTAGTATCTTCTAATAGAAGACAAAATTATACACTGTTTTCTAAGKTGTTAGGAGAGAAGCTAAGAAAACTAAAATTTACAAAAATGAGGCTAGTGGGAACATTTCATTTGATATTATTGATGAACTACTAACTTCCAATGGATTGTTTTGGAATAATGGAAATTTAGCCAGTCTTCACAAAACAAAAAAGCAAATGCTAACTGGCAAGAATTTCTAGGAACAATGTTTGAACTGAAAGTAGTTTATCAGTTCTCTGTAATGTCCTGACATACTTTATTTATGCTTTAAATTTTACTCCATCTTTTATGTGGCCTGTTACTGCTGCTGWGTGTGGTGTGTAGCAGAGTCAGGTCAATCAAACCCTTTCATCAACTGATTGAAAATAAGAATGAAATATATACATATACAAACATATATAAACATATATATATATATATGTCTGTATATGTGTATACACACACACACGCGCACACGTGCGCGCGCACAGAAGAGATGCTGCTTCTAACAACTAGAAATATTTTGCTTAATGGAAAAGTCAATTTTCATTATGAAAAACTTTACTAGAAGACTTTCCATCACTTCTGTAAGATTGTGTGCATGAACTGTTCTAGTGGTTGACTTGCAGTCCTGARTAATAATAATGACCTGTTTATCTATTATTGCATTTTGTATGGCAAAGGGATTGAGCTGGTAAAAATATCCATAGGGTGTGAGAAGAATTTTGCCTTGCTAGCTATTTATAGTTTTTGAACTGTGAAGTGCAGAGATTAAATAAAGCCTGAGCTGCTGGAGTCCACTATAATAAACACGATAATTTTCTCTGGTTCAGTGTATCAGTTTCTAAATGACCATACACCTACCTTCTAGAAGTAGAGTGGAAAAATGTGATTTTACACTAATGCTATTATAAATAAATGAGTGGCAGTGGCTGCTTATTAGTATTTCCTTAGATATGCAAGACACAGCATCCTTACTTGTGTAGATTTCTGCATCCATTCAATCTCCTGCTCTCCCTTAGACCTACACAAATCTGCAGACACAGAATGATCCTTGGAAGACCCAGTGCTGCCACTGAGGTCCTGGACATTGATTTCCAAGAAAGTCAGGTTGACACTGGCTGTTCCAAACCAAAGAGGACTTCTGCATTGCTGTTCACTTGTGGCTCCCTTCTTTCAGGCATTATTACCACACCTTTGTATGGATTCAAGCTTTGTAATTTGCCAAGCATCAAATTATGTGGGTCCTACTGTGCCCTTCGCACGTGTCGCATGAAGTTTACTATTTGAAGCCAAACCATGTTCTTCCAGGCTCTTCATAAATCTATGAAGATATACAGAGATATATATGAGTCTGACGACTGTATGAGGAATTTTGAGCCTGAACTGACATGTCTCTGGGGACAGAATCCAATCTGATTTGAGAGACCCTGGAGAAAAGGTGGCACCTTGTTTTTCAAGCACATTAATGGGCATTCATAGCTCAGAAGCATGGCTTGATTTCAGCGTTTCCCATGTCAGGCTCTTTGCTAAGATCAGAATAAGCCACAGTTACATTTGCAATGACCTCTTTCTATTAAAGCCCTTCATTCATCAGGCAATAGATTTTGTATCTCTACACTTACTGTGAAGACTCTTCTCACCCACTAAGATATGTAAATGACAATATGTATAAAAAAAATATTCATGTGTTTGCATTTTCCTCTTTGTAGAATCATTCTGCCTCGATGACTGAAGTAACCTGAGCTAGAAGACAGGCAGCAGAAGATATTTTTATTACCCTCCTATATAACACTCCAAGACACACAGTTAATAAATGTCAAACTGTGATGACCAGTATTATGTTATGTCTAGTTAGAGGCTGATGTTTTGTACATTTTTTGTATGAGGAAGTGATGTAGCTTGCCCTGATTTTTTGTCAGCTTTAATATTATTATGCCAGAATTTAAAAGCAAAACAGAAATACAAAAAACCCCTTTTCTTGTTAAAAGTGTGCACTGAAGAACTACATCAATGGAATTGTTAATGTTGTTATGTGATATTTGTACACAGATTCTTTTTTCTTCATTT
>NW_028185683.1:1892126-1938616 GCF_003343005.1 Rhea americana | reverse complement strand
TTAAATATGGCTTCAGGAATAGATTATGGGGATTTACAGCCATTGCTGTGGACCTGAGGCTGGGCTTTAAGTGTTTCATAACTTCATCATAGAGTTGTGGGGTAACCAGTAATATTTGTGCAAAGAAAAGTATGGCATTCAGACTGGTGCAGCCAGGAAGCCAGTTCTGCCCAAACAGTTGGCATGGGCACGCTGCTTTCAGTGATGGGCTTTCACAAGTCACAAAAATACACTTGGCACAGTCTGTAGTAGCAGTCTGCTCTTTTGTAAATCCTACCATGCAGAATTTATATTGAAACTGCTATGAAATAAAATGAGAGAACTTTTAGGAGGGGACACACAAGCAGGAATCCATTTGTAATCACTAGAATTGAAGTAAAGGCTTCATTTCGTGGTTTTTCACCCTTTCTAGGATTTTCCTGCATCTCATTCTTCTAGCATGGTGATAAATGCTGTATGTCTCCTTTAAAGAATGGAACCTCTGTCTGTACTTTTACTGGAATGTTTACCTCACATTTCCATGTTGATTATTCTTGGCTTTTTTTGTATTTGTATATTTTTTTTCCAAAACAGATGAAAAAAAATTATCAAAAAAAAAAAAAATCTGTAGTCTGGTCTCTTGTTATTTGTGTGTAAAGAATATTTGGGATGCCTGTATGTTTTGCCTTGCAGGGATTTTTCCAAACTGGTATTTTCTTGTGATTCTGCTAATGTCTGGTTCACTCTTAGGAGCATAAAAAACAGACTTGAGCCATGTAGGCTTTCTATGACCAAGAGGTCTGATTTCCTCACTAGAACTTTGACCCAAAGTCCGTTGGAAACTCTGGGAAAATTTCTGCCAAATGAAATTGGTTTGGAACTAGTCCTACTGCATTAGGAAGAAAATGACATGTTAGGAAGGGTTATTGGCAATCAATACTCCATTCAGGACAATCACTCAACAGGAACTACACCACTCATGCTGCAGTGGGATAGATAGGGGTTGAATTCTAAAATAAAACCCTCACATTCTGTAGTCTGCTCTCTGCAGCTGTAGTCAACAGGGTCGTGTTCCTCCTCAGTGCACTGTTGCCACCATGAAAATCCTGCATTCTTGGTTAATAGCATGAACAGAATTGGCAGGGGCTCTGTGCCCTCTGCTTATCCTCTAGTATTTTGGCATCAGCAATATTTCTGAAGGTGGAAGATGTGGTTTTGAGTTTCCTCCACATCCTCAAGGTTGAAAAGGGGTTTGAATATGGATTTTCCATTTCCTGAATAGCTGCTTTATCCTTTCAGTGTGCTGAGATGCACCTCTCTCTCCACTTTAAAACAAACAAGTGGACCTGGCCCTGCTGTCTGACAAGATGCATAGGGATGCCTCTGCCCAGAGATGTCTCAGGGGTGTGGGTCCACACAGGTGCACATGCTTCCTTGCAGATGCCTGTTGTCTGGATGACTGGTTAGATGAAGAAACACCTATACAGACATGCTCACTGTATTTCCTCTTGGCTAGCTCTGTATGTTTGCTACTGTTTAAGATTTATAGTACACTCAGCCTTTGCCAGTTGCCAGATGACATCTTGAATAGAAGTTTAAATCTGAAAGCACATTTGCTTTTCTCAGGTATCTTTCACTTCAGGAGCAATGTGTGTTCACCTCTTGGAATCTGAGCGCCAGTTAAAGCTCAGTCTTTAGGTAGCTCATGGCTTTTGTCTTCTTAGTTCCTGTTCCGAGGCACATAAATATCCTGTGTACAGCTAGTCTAGTAGGCAGCTAACAATGGCTTCAGGAGCTTAATGTAATGACAGACTGTCTAAAATAAACATGTTGCTGCACATAGATTTTTCATCACAGACTTAGATCAGCTCTCATGTTGGAAGGATGGCTTCTGTGCTYGATGCAGCTTTGTGTACTTCAGGTAGGGACCAGACCTACAAAAAGTGATTGGCAGCAGTGCCCAAACCCCYGCTTATGAAGAAAAGTGACCCAGGCTGGATGGCTGTGACCTCTAACTGCACACTCAGCTGGCTCCTATCTGATAGCGAGGTGGAGACCTCTTTAATGGCTCCTTCTGGTATACGAATTGTGCCTCTTGGTTAGATAAGGCTCTTGGATGTGACTCATAAGATTAGAAAAACCATCTGCCCCTGAATTGAGTACCTGTATGAAAGGCAAAATTGACCCATCTGGCCAAAACCAGAGGTCAGCATTAGAAATACAGCACTAATCTTACTCCAGTCTTGAATGAGCATGCCCTACAAAACAGCTCTGATTGAAAAGTCTCAAGCATCAGTCAGTATTGTAAGATTCAGCCAGCTCAGGTCATGTTTCAGATATATCCAGCGAAGGTCTGCCTGCTTTGCAACCTTGCACCTTTCAGTAAACAAATTATCATTATGGTCACTTGAGCAAAAAACGAAGGCTTGGTAGACATACTGAGCCAAAGCAGAGGGAAGAATAGCATGAAAGCTTAGAAGATCACATACATGTTATAGGTGATGGTCACTGCAATTGCTACAGTCTGAACCGGGTACGACTGGTTTTAGTAATACCTGAAATAGGCCATTAATAGACTTCTGTCCACAAATGGATTGAAGTTATGTTGCCTAGGCATTTATTTTCCTCCATCTGCTACTACCCTACAAAATAAGAAAGGTGTTAGAGGCACTGGAAATGCAATCTGTAATCCTAAGTACAGTGATGCTCCCAGGACATCCATCCACAGCATAGCTCAGAACTCAAGAGCTTATACTAAATGGCTAACATAGCTATTTCCTCCCAATGTAAGCCAGGTATTCACTCAAAACCTATACTGGCTGATCTGTTGGCCAGATATAAAGGTGTTGTGCAAGATACAGCAAAAGGTTTACATCAACAAGAAAATGACTTCTGTGAGAAGGACGAAAGCCTAACTTAAATAAGTAATTATTATTGCATTTGACTGACAGCTCAGTCTAATCTGACACATAGATAGAGGGCTTCATGGAGTTTGTTATCCCAATTTGTATTTCAAAGCTGCCTATCACTTCTCTATGATTTGGATAGCTAAGGGACATCTGTGGTGTGACAAGCAGGTGATAGAGTCAAGTAAGCCAAGATGGTTGTGCAAGGTACTCTTCATCACATTTTATCAGCCACCAGAACAGCTTATCTCTTATCAGATACAAACTGTTTCTCTAAAGCCAGTAATTTTCATTTATGAGGGTGTTGCACCAGATTGTCTCGTTTTGGGAAATGGAACAAACACCCACTGCCCAGCAATGCAGCCTTTTCTCCCGTTCCCCAAGCCAATCATCTGTTCCAAGTCCCCAGTGCYCCTTTTCCACAAGTCAGAGCTGTGAAGGGTCATCGTCAAGGAGAGAGGTCTCAGGATAACTGCAAGTATGATCACTGCAGAAATACACTTTGTAGCAGTTAACAGAGAGATGAGAAAGTGACAATAGAAACAGCAAATGCTTAAATAGAATGGACAAAAGAAAAACAAGAAACATAGGTGAGCCTTATGAGACAAGGAATTCAGCCTGTTTACTACCACTTAACTTTGCTACAGCTAGACACCTCACAGCAGCTGGATGAATAGTCATGCAGAATAGTGAGCACTTTATTAGCGTAAATCTGTGTTTTGCTAGGCTTTTGCAGGAGGCATTAGAAAGGCAGCACTATATGAAGATTGGAAGGGAGACCTGATTGAGAAACTCCAGAAAAACAGAACTCAATTGACTGAAATGAACCAGGTCCTGTAGGAATTCTTTATGATGAAACATGAGGTTCACCTCAAGTTCAGTTCTGCCCTGGAAGACAACACTACTGTCACTTACTAGGACATGGAGTTTTGTTTTAACACAGAACCTGCAGTGACTTTTAAAACATTGTTTTTGATAGGTCTTCTTTTCAACAAGTTAAAAAAAAGGCTCATTTCCCCATTCCTTCCCCAAGTATTTGTTGGCCTAGTCTAGGTCAGGTCTCAGTGCTGCCTCCATAATGAAAATGCACTAACAAATGTCTACTACACAGTGCAGATTAGAAGACAGAAAGTTTACAGGGTGYAGGAAAGACAGAAGAGTTGATCCCCTTTGTTCTTCCCCTACTAGATCCTGTAACTTTTAGGCAGTACAGTACAGGCTGGAAAGCATATGTTATTACCTCTACTGACCACACTGTGTCACTGCTTCATAGCATGAACTTCTGCTCTTTTCAGAATATAATAAATAGAAACAACATCTGAAGACAGACAATTAAATGAACTTTTATTGATGAAATTCGTATTCTTGATTGATATCACAATTATCAATTCTGTCTTAAGAACTCAAGCAAAATAAAGTGATGCTTCATGGTATGAATCACTGTTCCCAGTTAATCTTCAGGTTTGGGGGTAGCTCTGCAGCACATAGTTCATCAAACTTTGATACATCTTTCACAGGTGTGCTGTAGAAATTCAAGACATCCTTAGCACTGCGCATCAAATGGAGCTGAGAATTAGGGACAGTATGACCAAGTTCTGATGCCAGCTGAGCTAGGAGGCGATACTTTAACTTATTTTCTTTTAGAGGTGTTTGTTGCCAATTATCAGGAAGTGAGGGTCCAAAAATCTCCTTGACAAGAAACTCGAGGCTACTCTGTAGATCCTCTGGAGGAAGGTATTTTCTGCTGCGTGGTGGAGGACAGATCAAGCTGGGTTCTTTTTTCTCTCGCTCAACTATTTTCTCTACTTCTAGTTCTTCCTTTTCCTTCCTGTTAATATAAGGCATAAGACTCAATTATATGATTAATATCAGGTAAGACAAGTATTTTCAGTCTTTTGGCTACTTAAGACTGAAGCAGAGCACATTTCAATTCACAATCTTTTAATGTCAGACTCAATTTAGTTTGTAGAGAGTTTACACAATCTGGACAGAGCAGATTTTATTATGCCTGCAAGAAGTGCCTATGCCAGTCCCTTTTTTTTATCCYGAATAGTGCTTGAGATAGAGCTTGTTGATACACAGCGATCAATCACATTGCTTATTTTACTGCTTGGGGAATGAATAGAACTTTAAATCATCTTAACGACCCGTTTTCCTAGTTTCAGATCCATCTGCTATTTTGTTGTRAAACAGGATAACAGAGAAGTAATAACCACTACAGCAGAAAAATTTAGCACATACAGATGAAAAATATAAAGAGTTTAGTCTTTCAAAGCAGAGTTCTAACTGCAAATAGAAAGCAGCAAACCGGCTGATATGGGGAAGGCTATGTCACAGGCTGGCAGCGGCCAACACAAGAAGTATGGCTTCGCCTACAAAGTTACACGATCTTCTCCTTCCCAGCGGAGAGCAGGCCGACAGCCCAGCGCAGACGCCGCGGCCGGTGCCGGGCCCAGCGCGGGCACGCTCGGGTGAAGCAGCGGACAGGGACGACCAACGGCCGGCCGGCCGGTCGCCTCCGGAAGCCTTCCCTCTCACGGCGGTAGCGGAGAGACCCTCCGCCCCCGATTACCTGAAGCCGCCCCACAGCGCCCGGCGCGGCGCGACGCCAAAACCCAGCCGCCACCCCACCGCCAGGACTGCGCCGCCCGCCGCCATCTTGAGGGGACGCCGAGCCGCCTCCCGGCAGCCACCGCGCGGCGGCGGCGGCGGCGGCAGCGCGGGGGAACGGGAAGGGGCGGGGCAGAGACAGCGTTCTCGCGCTGCCTCATGGGAGCTGTAGTTCTCAGCCCGCCCGGCTGGGGGCGCGCGCGCGGGGCTAACGGCCGCGCGAGGGCAGCAACGGTTACGGGAGCTAACGGCCGCGCGGGGCTAACGGCAGCGTGGGGGTATCGGCCGCCGTTCGCGAACTCTCTGGCGCCTCGCTATGGGGCCGCGGGTTTGTGGCCCCTGTGCCAGCTCCCCCTCGTCGCACGCGTGTGTCTGGACAGCCACAAGCCCCTGGCGTGTCCCGGGCGGAGGGAAAGTAGAGGCAGGTTTGCTTCAAGGATAGTCGCACTTCAACAGGGAAAAAGCTGCCTGGTGATCACAGCTGCAGTGTGGGAAGAAGGTTTAGCAGCAGAGTATGTGGGATTAAAACAACATAAGGTATGGACGTATGTCATCACCTGCTGAGATCTTAGTGACTGCTGTGTATTTTTACCAGTGAAAACTCCAGCAGCTATCTTGAGGCTTTCATTACGTCTTTGGGATATAATAGATGCCAGTGTTGTCAGCTCATATGTTTTCACAGTGAGTTCTGCCTGTCGCAGTTTGTGATATGAGCAGGCAAGTATAGGAGAAATTACTTCTCCTGTATTTTTACAGGACTACTCGTTTTTAAAAGTGAGAAATAATGCTTGATATCTGTACCACCAAAAGACGCAGTCTTACTTTGATTTGTGGTTGTACATTTAGTGAACACCTTATGCTGGTCATAAATATCTTTGTCAAAGAGAAAAATAAGGAGCTAGGACATAGCCTCCAGCTGCACCTAGCGCAGTATTTGTGACCAATGTCCAGCAAAGGAGCAGGAATTATTTAACAAAGATACAACTTCCATTTTCTAAAGAGACTTGTTTGTTTGTTTGTTTTGTTTTTTGCCAATTTTGGGGCACTTTTTTCACAATGTTAATTTTAAAAGAAATGTCATACTGATAAATGTAGCACAATAATGAGTAACTTACTGGGAGCAAAGAGTTATTTGAATTCAGATGCACAAAAACCCAGAGGACTGCGACTGTACCAGAAGACAGGTATTCCTGACTCTGTTATCAGCCTCTAGAGCATCTTTTGGAAAGTCTCTTGACTGTCTTTCATGTTTTGTGTCTGGACCAACTCAACATACTCATTAATTACTATGGAATAATGGGATCCATGTATAGGAGTTTAGGTATTTACTGTCTCTGTAAAAGAACAGCTGTTAATGCAAAGAACACTGCAAAGTTACTGAAAAGTGATTATCTCTACTTCGCTTTTCCTTGCTGACAGGAGTAGCGGTGTCAATGGTTGGGAGGAGCAAGGTGCTGAGCGTGCTGGCTCTGGCCATGCAAGCTTGGTCCCAGTCGTCTCTGGAGGTCCTCCATGGCCAGGTGACCCCAACAACAGAGTTGGAGGGATTTTTTGAGGGGGGAGAGCATCTTCCAGACTGCTTAATCTTTACTGATTGGTAGACTGCTCTGACATGGTGCTCATTGATTGATGTAGCAAGTCACTTGGCAAATATTCTTGTATGATTTGGTTCTGCTATTTTTGTAATACATTTTTAACAATATAAATTTGCTTTATTTAGCAAAAGTTACATCCCTAACAAGTATATAGCAACACATTGTAGGTCAACCTATGAGTCTCTGACATCAGTCTAACTATTAGACTTAGGCCAGGTCAGGAGGCTGAGATATCTCCTTGCAGGTGTTATGCTAGTTACTTTGAAGCTTCTACAGTAAAAGCGTTTTTGAAAAATTAGTTAGTCTTTGCACAACACTGCCACAACATATACAGCCTTAACTCGGTGTACATCAGCTGCATTGTGCTAAACAGAAGGCATGCACTTTCCAGAGACATGAAAAGCTTTTGAAGGTATGGTTATTTATCTATAGCTGGAATTTGCACTGCTTGTCATATATGTATTTGAAGTTTTCCCAGTCTGCTTGACTTCAGTTAGCGGGATTAATGTCTTTAGTTTTGTCATTATTGGATTATTTCACTTTGAGCTCCTCAAGGTTCTCCAGCTTACCAGCAGTAATGTTTCATGATTTAATTTGGCCTGCTAAAAATCACAGACAGAGACTGTGAAAGAGACTGACAAGTTTGTACAGAATAAAAATTTGTGAGACAAAGATTAACTTTTGATTATTTTATTCATATGATTAAAGACAGAAGTTTTGTAATTCAGGATTTTGGCAGCAGAATGTGGACAAAGATATGCATCTGAATTGCTACAGAACATGGATTCCTGACTACCACTTGATCTGCCTTCTATTTTGAGGAAGGCGTTTAAACCAAAGGGGTAGTGGGTTAGTGTTTCAATGGCAGTTGTTGCTTATTCTCTGGGAAGCATTCTGTTTGTACAGAATGTGTAGATGAGACAAGAATATTCTATCCCTAAGTCATGGGAGCAAAAGGTGGCAGGGAAGCTAATCTATTTTATTTTCTGTTTTATTTAGGGCAAGGGGTATTAGATTTCTTTGGTTTTCTTTCATTCTGAATATCTCCAGCCTATGAAGAGAGATGGGACAAAAGCAGGTTTCCTGCACTTTCAGTAGGTGTAGCTGGCAGTGAAAAGTGACTGCATGGCAGCTGCATCAGTCTTCCCAGACACGACATACTGTCCTCTGCAAGCTAAACTATTAATCTGAAAAACAAACAAAAAGGAGGGGAAAACAGTTAACTAGGAATAAGAGAGCCAGTTGTAGAAAAACAGTAGGAGCAAACAAAATAAGGCAAAATAAGGGGAAATGGAGACATATTCTTGATTCCCGAGTGACATTTGTGAGCTAAGTCAGTTTTGTGACACTGGCATGGCAATCAGTAGTGGTCCGAAGTTAGAGCTGTTAGATAGTCACTTGCTAATCTGGTGGAAGGGGAAGCATTTTTCTCAGATAGACACACAGTGAATGTAACTCCACATTACCACAGAAGAATAACTAGTTGTCATTAGCTAGTACTTCTGCTTTTTCTTGCATTAGATTTGTATCAGGCCACCCAGAAAAAACATCTTTGGTGAACATCAGGCACCAGGAAGGAAGTGAACAAGAGGAACCTTAAGAAGGTGACAACAGGTCTACTTTTGTACTCAGAGCAAGGCCTTTCTGAACCAAGGGGAAGGGCTTATACCTGTGCCCGCTTGCAGAAGGCTTCTTGTGCAGCCTTCTTATTCTCCGATTTTCCCACCCATGCTGCCAGAGCAGAGGCTTGCAGAGCTCTCCCATATGAAAAAGTCAGTTTCCATGGTTTAGGCAGAGGACACTGATTCATGGCATTTAGGTTGAGAGAAGCCTCCTCTTCACTTTGACCTCCAGACAGGAAGCAGATTCCTGCAATAAGGAGAGGAAGAAGCTGAGTGCTGCAGGCACCACACTCCCTGACCCTTATGTGCCAAAGAATTGAGTGTATCACAGGTAGAAGCAAGGCTAGTGAAAGTGACAATGTGAATACATAGTAGTGGATACATAATAATAAATTGGGAATTACCAGGGACAGCAGCAGGAACAGTGCGGAGGAGAGTAGTGACAGTTGCTATGGCTACATCCTGAGGGGTGTACTTCTTGGGGCAGGAATGCCCAGCCGTCACCATATTGGGTTTCAGCAGTGTCCCTTCCAAGTAGACATGATGATCATTCAAAGCCTTGTAGACAGCAGCCAGAACCTGAGAACAAGAGGATTAAATACAGACCCCATGCTGAGATCTTCACATACTGAGATTCGTCTAATTCTCACCCACAGATTCTTCAACAGTGTGCTCAACCTGTTGTGGAAAGAGAGCTTATTGCTTGAGAGCATAGAAAGAAGATCAAACTAACTTCCATTTCTCTTGAAGTTCATCATGGGGTCAGTAATGCAACCCTGGAGACACCACTGCTTTTGGAATGACTAGGATACCACTCTTCATGTTTATTGGATTTGTCCCTGTGAAAAGGGATACCAAAAGAGAGGTAGATTCTTTTACTCCCAGTGAATATTTCTGAGATGGAGAATGCTTCTAAGAGACGTTTGAATGGACATCAAGAAGCAAAGATCCTAGTCTCACATTTGCTATTAAATCATCTTTTGTGACTAACTCATTTCTGTAGTGCAATTATGAAGAACTTTCTTGGTCAAAAGTCCCTGAGATCTGTGAGTGCAAACTCTGCACAAGATTAACCACTGATTTGTGAAGATGGATATGGAAAGGTTCTCTTACCTTTTCTGTGACATACTGACAACGTTGGAGATCGTGATCTCCATCAGGCAAGATTTCTGGCTCCACAATGGGCACCAATCCATGCTAAGGAAAGAAAAACAGGAAAGTCTTTGCAGATGTGGCAGAAAAACTGTCCTTGCTGTCTACCCCAACATTGATAGTATTCCTCCTTGCTGTATGGCTCTTCTTCTTCATTGTCTCTGAAACCTCTCACAGGGACTGATCTTTCAAAATAGCTGTTATTACAGAAAACAGTAAGAAACAGTAACAGCATCTCAGGAAAGATTAATAGAGGGTAGATACCTGCTGGCAGATGCTGGCGTAGCGTGCTAGTGTGTTAGCATTCTCCTGGATAGCAAGTTGAGAGGGAGTTGTGCTGGTTATCTTCAGCACTGCACGCCATTTGCCAAAGTCAACACCATCTTTCTTGTACTGGGCACAGCGCTCAGCCAGTCCATCCAGTCCTGCAGATGAAAGAACAGTGCTTCACTGACAGCAGTTCTTTATGAGAAGGCTGAACTTAGTGCTTTCAACATGAAATGTAACATGACACCAGCTAAGGCTGTGAACGAGTTTAGTCATTTGATGGCTTTCACTTTACCAATCATAATTATGGCTACTTAGATCTCTCCTTGCCTTGTATGGTAGTTTCTCCATTTGTTCCTGCTAGAGGTGCTGTGCCTTTATCCAACTGTGGAGACAGGAAAAATACATGGAGATCAATCTGTTACTTATCTTGTGATCTATGACTAGTCTGTCTTTGCAAACAAACCGTGGGTAAAGTATTGGACTTAATAGGCTAAAGGGACATATCTGAGAAGTGTTAAAGAAAAGGAGAAAGAAAGGAGTGAACTGGGTAAGAGGATCAGATAATATGCAGGTGGCTGCAGGGAACAGCTCAAGAGTTCTGTCAGACTCAGAAAGGATTTTAGTTTGTGTACTGAGAGAAGAGGTTTAATTTCAGTGTGTGATGTAACATTTGTACAAGGAAGTACATCCTTTGCTGGATGAAAAGGTCCTGGATTCTATGTAAATGCACAAATGTGTCCTGGATATTTGTACAAAAACTATACAGAGAATGGGGGCAGAGATCCTCTAGGTATTTTCAGAAACAAGCAAAATACTGGTCTACAAGGGAGAGTGCAGCCCCTATATTATAGTTCTTATTGGAAATAGTGTTTAGAGTATTGTGCCAGCCAGACACATGTGCAGACACTCACCTTTATTCCCACCACAATGCCTTTTTCTTTGATGATAGATGGGAATGGCTTCCCACTGCTGTCTTTCTGATAGAGAGTCTCGTGGAAGAGGATCACTCCCCCAATGCTCTGATTGATGGAAGCATCAGAAGAGAAGAGGATCTCTCGAAAAGCACGGCGATTCTCCTCTGTGTTCTCCACATTGATCCTCTGCAGCCTGTTCCCCATGGTACCTAGCAAAGAAGCCAAAGGTTGGACAGAAAGGTGTTAGGTTTGGTTGGGCTTTTGGTCGTGGCAGGAAGTAATTTGAAAAATGTAGGACTTCAGTTCAGAGCCTCCCTTCTGAACGCACAGTTCTGTAGCCTTTGTTGCTACAGACCCAACCCTGCCTGGCTGGACCAATTGTTCCCATAAACAGTTTTTAGGTTGTTTTCATTTACTCTACTTATTTTGAAGATTAAGCAAAATGAAGAGAAAAAAACGTGGGTAATGCTAATTGATTGTTATCCAGGACTCACCCACTGATTCATCTGCAGCTAAGATCCCCTTTCCTGAAGCCACAATCCGCTGAGCAATGTCTGAAAGAGCTTTCTTCTGCTCTGGAGACAGCGCTGGGAACTGGTGGGTCATGATGCCTTATCTGTGGAAGAGAATAACTGTTACAAATTGGAAGAGACAGTATGCACAAAATATGAATCAGAGACAGCAGTCTCAAGTATTCCTATTAGAAGCTTCTTTCTTGTGTGATCTATTTCATCACAGGAGCATTACTCAGAAATCTAGTTTGAGGTCTTCCTCATTTGGTGTGTCTGGTGGCACTAAAAGAGAAAAATGCAGAAACCACGTCCTCATACATCCTTTCAGAACCAAAGCGGGAAGGACTCTGCATATTACATCAGTTTGCTCAGAGACTAAAGGGAGGTCAATTTGTCATAAAAACCTGTGGCAAACTGACAAACATACTAGTAACAGATACGCAAACCTCTGTGCAAAGCAGCTATGTTGACTTGGTCCTGATCAGGAGACTGCCAAAATTCTCACATAGCTGACCTTTACACTTCTTCTAACAGTGTAGTCCCATTTCCTAGCCAGTGTTGGCAGTATTTGCTTTGTTTAGTTGCATTTTCATCCCCTCTGTAGTGCCTTACTTCGTAATTCTGTCCTCCCTGTGCTGTTTTCAAACTGTAGCAAGCTGGCTACTCTATACGAAATTGAGGGTGTCAGAAAGGTTCATCATCTATTTCTATTTTTCAGTTCTGGTTTAGGCTTACCAGCTGCAGATACCCAACACCTGAACTTCAAGTTCTGTCTTGCTCTAGCAAAGTGTTTGATCTTAATAAAGTTTTGATTAGATGGGATTAAATTATAGTTTCTCAGATCATCTAAATAGGCCAAGTAATTTTCTTGTGTGTATGAGTCTATTGAACCTCATACAAGGAGACTTTCTGTCCATTGTTCATCACATGGTCTGGCTAGAGGAAGACTTATGTTGTCAGCAGGTGATACATTCATGAGAGGAATCAATAAAAACAACGTGTCAGACCTCCAATTACAAGTTTTCCTCCCAGAGAGAGACAGGCCTCTGTGGAGCAACTTCATGTTCCTTTTCTCAAAACAGMCTTAGAGGGGAGCAAGAACCTATTATCACCTTGTAGTTCCCACCACCCATTTCAATATATGCCAAAGATGGAAGCAAATATGCCTCCCAGCATAAGTATATACACAGTCATGTTCTTCATCCTCTTTCCATGCCCACAAATGCTGTATTGTCAGGGAATCTGTGTCTTGCTCTCTCCACTGAAGGCCATAACGGGGAAGGAGAATCAGGGGGAACTAGCTGCTACTCATGATGTGGCAGATGCCAGCATCTGTAGAGTTTTGTAACTATGCCAGACAGTGCCAAAATTTTCTAGTGACAGTAGTACCACAGTACCTGTCCAGTGCTCTTGTGTCTCTGATTTATAGTTGAAGACACTTTAATATTGGTTATATTATTATTGTGCAAGATTAAAATGACATTGACTAGGACTAGAGACCAATATTACTGAGATATAGTGTCCAGATGTCTGCTTCTCCCTTGCCTGTGTTGCTGGAAGCTAGAAGTGATGCTATGTGATTTGTAAAAGATGAGTCATTCTAGGTTTGCAGAGAGCTTGAGGGAGTGTGTGATGAAGTATATGTCAAATAAAGGAGAATTTCTTTCTCTCCTAATTGCTGAAATACCTTGTGGTCTTGCAAAAGCAGCTTTTGATGAAATCCTCTCTCTCTATCCCAGTTTGTGGTGAGAGCTCTGGGAAACATCCTTCTACTGTCATGACCACAACAGCATCACTCCCAGTTTTTCAAAAAAGAATTTCGAAAGCCATGGCTTATGCTGCATAGCTAATTAAGCTCATCTATAAGCCTGTAACTCTGCTTGTCCTTGCCTGTTTTCTGGGTCTGATACTCTCTTAGAGAACTCTTAAAAATAGGAAACTAACCTGTTATTATGATTATTATAATAATAGTGTTGTAGGCATTTCAGCCAAAACTCTGTCACTGTTACATAAATTGCTATGCAAAATATGGTGAAAAATAACTCCGGTAGTTCACAGTCTAAATGGAAAAGACTGACCAATTGTAGAGAACATGACTTTGTCCAAGGTCAAAGGTAGTTAATTGCTATATCAGTAATGGGATTTCAGAATATCTCTACGTACAGCCTGGAGGTGTGCAATGGAATGAGTAGGTGTATCTAGATAATCTTTAATCCAGCTAGCGGAATTACGACCTCATCAACTCTGATTACATTACTATAGGTTCTCTCCAGCACTTCACTAAGAAATGAGACTAACATCTGTTGTATCTTGCTTGTTTTCTGTGTTTGCGTAAAGATAACAAAAAGAGAGTTACCACCCTAAGTGAACCTGCAAATAAGTAACAGAAATATGGAAATAAGAGGTTTCCGTGGATTGTCCTTTTCAGTGGTCCAACAGTGTAGTATGAGAGACAGAGAAAATACTGTGTAATTCCACAAGGCAGTGATGAATTGGAAGACAGCATGTTAATTTCTGTTTTCATGCATGTATGCCCTTAGCATGAAGGAGGAGGTGGAGACCTGACAAAAACAAACAGCCATTTTGGTGACGTATGCCTTGTTTTTCCTAAGAGATTTGATTATCTAGGCTCCCCAAATGATCTGTGAGTCTTTCCTGGCTGCTCTGCAGAGCTACATGGACTTATAACATGGACAGTGTATCTAACTGGCAAAGAATTGGGGCAAAATAGTGAAGAAGTGAGTGCGAAAGAACAACTGTAAGGCTGATGTTGGTTTCAAAGTCTAGAATGTTCAGGGACCCTTGCTTTAGGGCTCTTTCCTGTGGTCCTTCATTGGGAACATAGTCTCTGAGAATCTTCTCCATTGGATTCAGAAGGGATGTCTCTGCTGTAAAGAACTGCTGTGGATATATAAAGTGGATTGTAGGGGGCTTATAGTTCAATAACACTTTATTACTGTTTTTTTGTAAAGAATAAGCTCCCAAAATATCAAGAGAAACATTAATGTCATCTTAAAGAGCCATTGCAATGTAATTGAATGTGTCACTGTACATCCTGAAGAAAAATGATTATGTCCCTGCCATGGGTACCATGGTACTTATAATCATGTTCATAGTACCTCATTTTAAAAAGCAGAAGAACAAACAAAAAAAAACCTGAACAGAATGCATAGAAAACATCATTATGGCTACTTCCAGTGTTTGTCAGCTTTAAGTACTCCTTAAACAAACAGGATTCTTTGTTCATCCCAATCTGTAACCAGGAGATGGTGGAGGTGGACTAGAAGGGACAACATAATTATAAAAGTAAATATCATACTGCTGAAATCCCACGTTTGTCTCAAGTACCAAAAGGAAGCACTGCAGGGAAAACATCTTCATGGCTATCAGCACAAACATTGCATCCTGTTAATATTAATAGTGTGGACCAAAGGGCAGAGGCAAGATTAACAGCAGAAAGAACAAACTGTTACATTCCACTTCAGGTCATCTTAGAAACATTAATACTTCTTTGACTTCTTTTGTTTTCAAACACCTGAAATGACTGGCATCTTCTAATCTTACAGAAAAAAAAAAAATCACCTGAGTGATTTAGGAGGTAGGAAAAGATCAGATTACAATCATTGTGTTTTTCTGTTGATCTCTTCACTGCCTTCTTTTATACAATTGGTAGCAAAAGTATGGGACAATATTCTCAAAATATGGTATATATGCAATACATATAGTTTGGCTATTCAGCTACTAGTAAACACTGTCCTTCAACCATCTCTTTGATAACTAACATTACAAACCAAATCTGCATGTTGTTGAACTGTGTGCACCACAGGTTCTGCTTCAAAAAAAGTGCATGTCACAGCTTGAAAGAAGCACAAGTTGCATCAGAGACAGATATATGCAATAGCTATGGAGAATGAAATAGCTTAAAATACATGCCAAAATACAGGATCTAATTCTAACTATTCTCCCGCTACAGATGCGTAATGTTAACCGGATTGGATTTGCTCCTCATTTACATTTGTATGTGTGGGAGGTCAGACTCATAGTGTTTTATGCACCTTATATTCTTATTGTAGAGAAAAAGTTTAATTATTTGAACATTGAGCAAAATGATAGATTTAAATGGCTAAATAAGCCCATCTCCACTAGAGGACACAGTATGTGTGGAATACTTCTGTTGCTGAGAAAACTGTTAGTTACAGGACAATATTAATTATTAATAATTATATTGCTGAGAGCAATATTATTTTTTTTATATTTTTAATTATATAATGAATAGAAACTGAGTGTATTATCTGCTATCTCAATTTAAAAGAATGAATCTTTACAAACTGAGTACCAATCAACTGCCTCTGTAGAATCTGAAACAGGCCAGCATATTCGAAGTAATGTGGAGTTTACCCTGACTTTAGCAAGACTTTTGAAACAGTCTCCCATAATATTCCATATACATTTTAGGATGGTCTGGATGGATGGACAAGTGGCTTGTCATTTATCTGGATACCAGTAGTAAGTGAAGTATTGTAGGGTAGCCTGGGACCTGCCCTCTTTAACATCTTTATCAATAACCTGAAGAAGCTGATGGAGCGAGCACCTTCTCGTCTTGTCTGCAGGTGATGCCAAATTGGCAGGACCAGTTGGTATGCTTGACTGCAGGTCTGCCATATAAAAGGACCTGGATAGACAGGAGAAAGGGGCCAGTGAAGCCCCCATGATATTCAGCATTGACAAACACCCAGCTCTGCCTCTGGCAATATAGTGTCCTGGCAGAGATGCCAGCCAGGGTCAGCAGGGCCAGGGTAGGGCTGTCGGCAGGGCTGCTCTGTGGAGAAGTCCTGAAGCCCTGCTGGGCAGTTTGCTGAGCACAGGTCAGAAGTATGCCTGGCAGAAGCAAGGGCTAGCAGCATCCTGGGCTGTGAGAGCAAGGGGGTGGCATGGAGAGCAAGTTGAGGAATTATCTGTCTCTGCTCATCACTTGTTATACTGCATCTAGATACTGTGTCCAGTTTTGACCCTCACTCCAGTACAAGAAAGACATTGACAAATGACCAAATTCAGCAGAAGCCACCAAGAAGGTCAAGGGCTGGAGCACTTGTTCTGTGAGAAGAGGCTGTGGAACCAGGGCTTGTTCAGCTTGGAGAGGAGATAGCTTCAGGGGACCTTACAGCAGCCTCCAGTACCTATGTGGAGGTGATTGAAGAGATGGACCCAAACTCTTCACAGCAGTATATGATGGGAAGGCAAGCAGCAGTGGGCATAAGCTGAAACTAGAGAGATTCAGGCTGGCTATAAGGAATATTTTTACGCTATTAGGACAGTCAAGCAGTGGAGCAGATTGCCCAGTGAGGTTGTGCTGACTCCATCCTTGAAGGTTTTCAAGATTGCCTAGAGCAACCTAGAGTGCTCTAGAGATTTGCTGATATCACTTTCAAGCTGAATTATCCTGTGATCCTGTGAGTGCTTACTTTGGGAAGCTGCAATGAATGCTATGCCTTTTTATGTATGATGATAGGGATATGAGGGAAGAACAGGCCTTTTCTCCCTTAATGTTTGTGGTAGGAATGCTTCACCACTGGGTGCTAAAATGTGAATCAATCATAGAGGAAGAGGGATCTTCAGACTTTTGTTACCTAGAAAAAACATCATATGTTTTTCATTGACATAGTAATTCTTGTGAGAGCTCTCAAAAAGCAGATTTCACCATAATCTAGTTTCACCGTAAGTCTTCGGAGGCATATATGAACTGTGGCATTTCTGACTGTGAATTGCCTGGTAAGTTTTTACTCTTCCTTTTGAGGGACAGAGAGCATGATTTTCCATCCTTTTTCTCTGTCTAGGGACTTTTCTTTGCCACTGTATTGCAAGTGGATGGAAATACGTGAGACTCCCTGTTCCCTGTCCTGATTCTCACATTGACCTCAAAGCTACATTCATAGCTCTGAGCAAATGTACTCCCTCTCCAGTAAGTAAGAAAGGAAACTATATTCTCTGGACCTGGTCTCTGCAGTTGGTGTAAAGCACTCCTGTGCACTCATAAGGGTAGAGATGGCTAGAGGTGGCAAGAAAATGGATTCTTGTAAGTGTAGTTTTTAGTGTGAAGTTCCTTCTCTTTTAGGGCTGAGCTCTTCCTTTCAGATAGGTAGAAAATGTTGCCAGATTTGCTTGAGAGTTCAAGTCTGAAATGACAGCAGAGGAATGTTGGTGTGGTGGTAAGGAGTGATTCAGGTGGAGTGAATAGCTTTGAGTGCCAAATATACAAGATCATTGAGAACTTGATGAAGAATCACAGACTCGGTAAGGAACTGTGTTTATTAACAGGCAATTCCCTGAGGCTAGCTGTTCATACCTTGCAAGGGTAGAGCCTAATGTTAGCACAAAAAGCAGTATTTCCAAACTCCTCTTTCTTCCTTCTTAGTTTCTGCCATTCCAGACTACCTTGCTTCCCCCTGCCGAAAAATCTTGTCAACACGACTGGATTAATACTACAGAGGAAATTACATAGTGAACACGCATAACACTTTTGTCAGCAGAGGCATTTGTCAGGACCAGTTACATTCCCCAGTCATTCTCTCTTCTTACAAAACTTAAATTTATATTCTCCACAAATATAAACAAACACATACAAAATGAAGGCGTAGAAAGCAATGCAATTGCTGTTGCAGTGTAGTTCCTGTACTAGTCTCCTCAGACTATGCACCTACTCTAGGAGTTCTGAGTTACTAAACTAAGTTAGAAAGCCAGTATAAAAAGCAAATGAATCACACTGGAAGATCACTGCAGAATGACTAAATGTTTATTTCTTGTAAGCTTTTCCTGTAAAAAAAACAGAAACAAAAACAACCTTCCCATGCCTGTGCAGTTTAGCTCAACACATTGACTCAGCTACTGATACACATACCACCTTTTCAATTTAGGAATGAAATAGTTATACTTACTTGTTTTAGGTAGTGTCTCTGCTGCTACAAGCTTTTCTAGAGGTGGTTGCAGGCGAAGAGACCTAGTCCCTCTAATCACTAACTTTTATAAATTTTTCTTCTTCTTCTTTTTTTTTTTTTTTACTCCTTTATTCTCCCTCCTCTCTTGTCTGGTTGGAGAGGTGTTATTGCTGAAGATCGTTGATTGGCTGTTGGAAAACAACCATGCATAGCCAATTGGATATATTCTCTCTCTGTGTTCCTTTCCCTCCCCTTTCCTCCTCTCCCCCACTCCGTATACGTGTAAGACAGTTTATGATGAGGTGAAGCTGAGAAGTTTTTCAAATTATTTCTGTGATTTGACAGTATACCTCATCTTTCAAAAACATAGTGAAAACAATTACAAGAGCAACCATGCAAATTGTTCACACAGAACCTGGATGTAACTTTCAGTTTAGGGCTAAATCTTCAGGAAGCTTACATTTAGGAAACTCCAAAGTGTACACAACAGCTGACTAGTAAAGAAGACTAGAAAAAAAACCACAGAAACAATGGGGTAGATTCTTATCTGGCTTGGGTTACTATGGTTGCAGTGACTTCCTTGCTAATGCACTAATTTTATTCACTTGAAAATTTAACCCAGAAACATATTTTCCCTTTCTAGTTCATACTTTGAAAGGCAAAAGCTAATGTTATAATAGTAGGGTTAATGAAGCAGCAAATCCAGATGTCCTTTAGTGCTGTGTGACACATATGGCAATGACATTTATCAGAAGATATATGCTCATATGGAGATGCACAACTTCAAGCCAAACTCTCCACCAAAATCCTATTGAAATAAAATGACATGCAAGCTTCTCAGTTGCTTTATAGATTTTTTCTGTGAAAAAAAAATGTTAATACTCTATAAATGGTATATCCACATTTATTTGGTATCAGATCACACTGCAGCAATGCACCATATCCAGGCATATAGGGCTAATTTTTCTCTTATTTCTTTCTTATTCCAGGTCAGTAGAGAGAAGTACAGTATAGGGACCATATTAGGCAAACATCATACCTTCAGCAACAGCACACTTTATGACCTTGGACGTTAGCATATCTTTACCTCAAAGGCCCAGTGTTTGCTTGGGCAATGACGTATTTTCTCCATTTTTTGGCTCATGTAGTGACACCTTTAGCCTTTACATGAATACAATGAGAAAAGTGATTTCAACTTTCACTGAGCAGCTATAACTTCATTAGGGCACTTCCTGCTAGAGTCTGTCTGTTCTGGAGGTTCATGTCGGTCAATGAATGTAGGAAATCTAATAGTTAATGTTAGTGCCAGCATTAGAACTCTGTGACAATCAGTAAAGCTCTAAGAAACCTGTGGGTTTGGTCTAATTGAATCTAATGGAAGGCCTTGTGCATTTTTTGTTTTATTCTCTATAACTTTCTCCTTTCTGATCCATCCTCTTTTGCTGAAGAATGCTGTGGTACATAACACTAATAGGAAGTCTTCACTGTGTTATGGTGTTTGCTTTATATCCCATACTTTCACCCTAGCAGAAAGATGAACTTAATATCCTATTAAAGTTCCTCCACAAAGGCTTGTGGTATGGAATACAAATCTTTTATATTTTATCTAAGACCCTTTTGGGGCCATGGAGGTGTCATACTGATGGCATCCTTCAGTGCCACAGGAAAAAAAAAATCCTTTTGTCATTCCTGCTGCTACAGGTAAGAAAGTACATGAGGTGTTTTTTTTTTTTTTTTCTTTTTTTTCTTTTTTCCCAGTGTCATCAGTGATGAAGTTTGACTGTGCCTATTAGAAAGAGAAACGCCAGGGGCAGACTTCCTGAAAAATGAGCTTCTGATATTTTGAAAAAACCCCCAGCTTTCTGGTATTTTGAAAATGCTTTAGCTAATCCTGTAGCCCACCCTACGTTCTTATGTTTTGAGAGCTATTTATCTGGGAGGAAGGGTTTGCTTTTTTTTACCTGAGTAAGGGCTAATGTTTGCCTTTCCTTTCCTTCTGAGCTAAAATCCAGGGCTTCTAGATTTACAGGTACCAGCAGATATTCTGGGAATTGAGGAGATGAAAAGTGAATAAACACTATGGCTAATTTTTTCACTTAATTTGGGAATAAGAACTTTTTCTGGTAGGAATGTGAAAGGATTGATCATTGTAGATAACATCACTGTAAGATTTAGTACTAATAATACTTAGAACCAATCAAATAGTTCTGTTTAGAAATCAGTAGTGGTCTACACGCTTGAGTGGCACTAAAAAGACACTGGAAAAAAGGTGATGCATTCATGTTTATAACTCTGTGTACGGATACTTAGCCCCTTTGAAATTTAGGTTAAGAAGATAGGATATATTCTTACAAGGTAAGGGGAATAAGCTTGCATGGTAAGGGGAATTCAGTGTGCTTGCATTAAACCCAGAAGTTAACTTACTATATAACAAACATCAAATTATTATCTGCACTAATTGTTCTATAGCAAAATCAGTGTATTAACCAGACTCTAGACCTATTTCATTGAATTACTGTTTGCATTCGTAGTATTGCCAACTTGATTTTTCCATCTGAAATTGCCACACAAAGGTTGACAGGAGTATTCGTTATATTTAAAAAGTTAAAAAAACACCAAAACCTGACTGTACAGGTGACTTGGGTTGTTAATTTCGTCTTAATTTGTGTTTTGTTGAGTTTGAAAAACCCGATATATTGTCTTAAAAGTAATGAATTTTGATAGCACAAGTTAGCTATCTTTGTTATATCCAGCCTTACTGACAAATGATCTGCCTGTTCTGCGTTACAGTTGAGTGAAAATTGCTGCAAGTACTTCAAAATCCATGGAAAGCCTTGTCTAAAGACAAAAGGTAAAAAATTAGAATTGCTTAAGGTTCTTCAGGTTGGAGATCTTGATTTTGTGTATGTTTCTGGAAATATTCTGATACTGATTTTGGCTTTTAAATGTTCATATTAATTAGTATTTTAAATGAAAAAAAGTAAATGTGAGGAGAGAAGAAAGACAAACTTGAGAGAGGAGGTGAAGGAGAAGAGTGAAGCAGTTGAGTAATTTTAGGGCTTATATGATTGGTCACCAAATGAAAAAATGAAAAATAAAGTAAGGTTAAAGCTTGCCTCTGCAGTTCGGTAAATGAGGTAGTATTAATCTTATCAACACTTCGTGGTCAGGCCTCTAAAAGGGTTTGAAATTGAATGGAAAAAACCACTGGTAGCTGGGAGAATGTTTGAGCATAATGTACATCCACATGCAAAATACCTGCCTCTCTGAGCCCCAAGAGCGTGCTCCCTGCATGATAAGGTTAAAGTACAATCAGAGCAGACTTGAACTGAGTGGAGTCTGCCTTCTTTTCACCTTTTCACGTTGTGCTGGATGTTTCTTGTTTTCTGTACTCTGCAATCTTACTTAACTATCTCAAAGTCCAGCTTGTTCATCCATATCTAATCAGAGGTATTGTTTATTGAAGTACCTTGTTTTCCCCACTTACCTATACTCTTAACCCCCAGTCCAGAGAGCTTGACTTTTAACCTCATCAAGAGAAATCATCTGTGTTTCTGGCTCCACTGTATTCAGCAGTGCCTGCAGACACGTACATGGGGGAGGAGGGTGAGAATGTTGGGTAGGACTGACTTATGTCTGCAAGAGCACCAAGAGGACTGCAACACAGGGAGGATCTGCTTGCTCTTCTCTTGCTCTGGCTTAAAACTAGGCTGCAACATGCATTGTGAAGACTTGGAATGAAATCCAAGCAAACACACATTATTACTGTTATCATAACCCAAAGCTTTATAGTAATTTCAGTAGTGGTGATAGCAAATAAGGATGYGATTTTAAGTTATGCTGTCAGTGATAACATCTCTGGACTTTGCAAAGTAGCTGTTTTATTCCACTCATGTAGTACAGGACATGAAGATAAATGCAGTCATAACACTGATCTCTGTGTTATTTTGTTGACATTTAGTTTTTGAAAGCAAATAGGCAAGGGAATGGCTGATAGAAGAGGAAACACCTTTTTATTAACAATTTATACAAATGGTATGTAGTTCCAGAAAAAACGCTTTCTTGTGTGCTGCATGCTAATCTTGGTTTATACTTTTCAACATATAAAAGACAACAGATGTATGAAGTGGACTCATTTACTGAAAACACTGTTGTGGATGCGATTTCTGCAGTAATGGAGGAAAATTCCTTGCCGTGGCAGAATTTCAAAGAGAAGGTAGGCACAGAACAATGAATTACTGGCCAGAAGCTTATAAATAGTGCAAGAAAATAGAACAGTGCTATTTTTCTTGATTTACAGAACAACTTTAAAATCACCACAGGTTACAGCATGAGGTATGTGTCATTCATAGCTTGCTACACAGAGCAAAGTCTTGGAAACAGACCTCTCTGCCTATAGGTGCATGAGTAAACTAGAATATTCTCCCAAAGCATCAACTGTCATGATAGAAGATAGTTGTGGAAATTAAGGTATTCAAGCAACAGAGATGTGCAAAACTGAACGGAATACCTACCAAGAAATACAGAATTCCTATTGGTATGTGCATTTTGGCAAATATATGTTATACTGAAGATTATTAAGAACTGTGCATTGGACCCTGGCATCTGCCTATTTTGGAAAAGACATCTGTAAAGTTGGTATGGAGGTATACAAAAAGAAAGTATAACTTCTGGAGACAAACCACTAATACCTTAGTTACTACAGCAGTCTTCCACAGTAAATTACCCTTTTAACACAGTGGAAAATGTGCCCTTACCCCATGCAATATTATACTAAAATTAAATTCTGGCAGTTAGAATTTGAATTTATCTCAGCTCCCCATTAAAGCACCTCAATACTTGATGGAGATGGCCCTGAGCAACCTGATCTAACTAGACCTGCTCTGTGTGGATGTTTGGACAAGAGACATTCATAGGTCATTTTAATCTGAGTTATTCTAAGAATGATGATATTGCCTATGCAGATGCATGAAACCATCAAACACAGAAATACTTTTCTTCACTCAAATGCGGTAATGAAAGTCATGCATCTGCTAGTAAGGAAAACTAACAATAGCACACAAAATGAAAAAACTATAGTGTTATAATAAGAAGCTTGTTTATTTTGTATGGAGTGTACTTGTAAATTTCTTTAGAAAGAAAGTCTAGACTTTAAACAGAAGCATGCTGAGTCCTGTCATATTGCTGCTAAAATAGCCAGTTTTATCATTCACAACTCCTCACAACTGAGAGGAAGTCTTTTTCTTCTCTCTTCAGATGCACTGCCTTCTCACTAAGACATTGATACCTACTGTGGTTTTAAAATCCTCTTGGGCTTCTAATCAGATAGAGAATTACCAGTTTATGCTTTGTGTTCTGTCAGGAATCAAAATTATGTTGGACATAATTTGGAACGTAAGTTGGAAACAAAGGCAATTTTTGTTTAATATGAGTATTTCCTCCAAATTATTTTGGACAGTAGCATCCGGAGTCGTGCTGCCTGACCAATGAAAACGGATCCTTTTGTGCAAGCTGTAGTTGTTATGTTAAGAAATAGTCTTGGAGTCCTTGGAAATGAACCAACACTTGAGAAAATACATGTTGTTTATTTTAAAAAATTGTCAGACTTGTTTTAATACAGATAAAACTATATCTTAAAACCATGTTTGAAAGTTTGAGAGTTAATGTTAGCCCTTGATCTTCTGTAGCCTGAGATACAACAGTTCATCTGCGTCTCCCTGGCACAACAGAAAGGTAAGATTTGTTTGTATGAAACTACATTTTTAGCCTAGACTGTGGAACAGAATGCTACCCTCCCTTTTTTGGTACAATGGACAAAGAACACGTCTCTAACTTGTAATTTCTGATAAAACACATAGCACAAAAGACAGAAACAGAAATAAACAGACTTTTCAAAGTCCAGATGTGGAAGAAGGAAAGAATCATGTACTATGAATGTTACTCCTGATGCTGAATGCTTGCCTGAYGTCACAGTGGTAGGCATTGAATATGTAAGTACTTGAAAACTCAGAAGTAGCTGCCGGCTGCTTGAGTAGAAAGAGCTAGCTCTGTTGTAAAGATGAACTGGGCACTTAGGATAATAATTCCAGAAAGACCTTATGAATTTATTAACCTGATGCTAGCAAGCAGGACAACTATTGTTTGCACGAAATAATTCTTTTTTTGATGAGTATATCAGAAACTTTCAATAGCAGGTTAAAGTTTTAGCATCTCTAGGTATTGTTTGGAAATGATTCAGCTACCCTTTCTTGTCTCTTACGCCCTGAAAATTGTCTTTTAGTTTAGGATAGATGCCTGAAGTTCATGTTTTTAATTTTCAGGTATAAAATCTTATCTATGCTTAGGAAAATTATCGAGGAAACTGTTTAACATCTGTGATAACAAATTAGATACTACTGTGCAAAAAGAAAAATAACACAGAAACATGTTAAATCATTTCCCACATCAAAAAATTTATTAATTGCATGTTGTCAATTGATTGCTTTTTTTCCTAAGCTTTTCTCTTTATTTCATTCTTATAAAATGAGTAGTTTATTGCACACTTCTGTGAGATTTTCTTTGCAAAAATGAGAATGGATACTCATGAAAACAACAGAATGTTCTTCTAAACTTATACAGTACAAATGTTTTTTTTTTAATACACCACACTGAAACATTCAGCAATTAAAGAAGGATAAACAAACAAATTGTATTTCCTCACATGCACAGGCACTTAGTGGAATAAATATACGATGACACCCAGATCCTGCCATTTTACTATGTTACAGTACAAACTGAAAATTGGTTTGCCCACCTGCCGCTGATGTTTCTGTGTTACCATTCTGTGGTATCTTTGAGGTTTTCAGCAGGTAAGAATAAATGGTATATTTCCTGGATTTTGCTCTTTAAAGGACAGAATCCACAAGCAAGGCAGTCTTCTCACATCCAATTTCCCGAGATGCTATCAAAGTACCCTAGCTGAGCTAGTGAGAGGGTGAAGTTCACTTACCTAAGCATGCAACAGGTTCACCATGCTGTGAACTCATTTATAATTGGCTAACTTGCATTATGCAAGTATATTGCTTATTTGTACAGGCTGGATACCAATCATGGGCAGACAGCTAGAGGTTTGCAATTACTTTCTTTAGTTTCATCTCTCACGAGTTCTAACTCTTTCCATCTCTGACTGGACTTGTTATTAGTTTAAGGCTTAAATCACCTAGGAGAGAATGGAGAATAGAAGATAGAGCTCTTTCCTTATGAGAAACAAAGAAACAAAGAAATCCCCAACCAAAACTCAGTGAAACTTGGTTTGTTCTGAAACTAGAGAAATGGTTTCAAATATGGTTCAACCAATCTCCATCTATAAGTGGAGATGATTCAAAGCCCATGAAGGTCAAGATAGTCTAATAAAAACATTAGACATAAACATTTTGGTAGCAGTTTTGATTCTTTAAGAGGTATCTGTGTACATACTCTCCAGATTTTTTGTGTTTAGCTGTGCAGACAGCTGTGCTGCAAAGTACCAATCCTGAATGCCTAACAACCGGAATACACTAAGTTAAAGGATCCATGTAGGAGTGATCCATCTTATATTGTGTTATTGTTGCTTGTTCTAATCAACAGTCAGCTTTGTTTCTCAGGGCCATTGTGTTTGGTGCTAGAAACATCAAATGAACCGCTAGCCAGAGCTGTGAATTATGGTTCTAAGAAAGAAGGATCCTGCACAATGGCAGCACCCTGATGAAATCTTTCCTATTCTTCTGTGCTGATAGGAAATCAAAGTCAAATTAGCAACTTGTAAGACCTATTTTAAGGATCTGTGTCAACTAAGAGTAATGGTGATACTGCCATGGTAGTTACCCTGTGTTGTTTAGGATATCTAGAAATGTATTAATGAAAACATGCATTTGTGGCCTGGCTGTGTAACATTAAAGACTGTTGATCTGTTTACTATTTCTATCTTCAGAGGTGACCTTTACTGAACCAGCAGAAGCTTTGTTTTTTAAGAGCCTCTATTCCAAAAAGGAGGAGTGGGAAAAGTGGAGATCCAGCTAGGATCTGTAGGAGTAAGCAATAACAAAGAGAAGATCAGTAAAATTTGGAGAATCTGTGTGAAATGTGAGGGAAAGGTCTTATTACACAGATGCTGCTTTTGAAAGGTCTGCTCAAAAATGTGCCTTTGAAATTGAGAAATTCAGAGATCAAAACTTGCCAAGGACAGGAAAATAAGGGCTTTTCCTCCTCACTGGCTTATGTTTGAAGCATTCACTTTGTCTGGCATTTCTGTTGCCTTAAGGTCAGGATTTCTGTAACTACTGTTAAGGAAAGTAGGCCATGCATCTCTTTATATCTTTGAAGGAGCTCTTTTCTTAGAATGATTAAGTAGAGTAGATAATCCAAACCTTCAGCTGAAAGCCCCCACTTCCCTCCCACAGAGTGTGTGGTGATTAGTTCAAGGTATTTATTAAATAGGACCTGGACATACACAAATTTATTTTTTAACAAACTTTTTTTTTAAGAGAATTTCACTTGAAGGCATAGCACATTCTGTATGAGTGGCACATCATCAGAATTCGTACACTGCCTCTCTGCCCAGCGCCAAAGTTTTCCTAGCCTTGTGTCTAGAAGGGCATGGACAGATCACAACAGTTTCGGGTTGTCATTTAACCGAAGACTGGAATACAAGCCTACATGCCGGACTAGATTGGGTTCCACCACGTAAGCATTTTCCCCCTTAGTTTGTAGCAGTGAGTAGAGCGCAATATCCTTAGCAAAACCCTGGCGGCAGTGAAGCCCCTTCAGGTAACTTAAGGCACGGTGGGCAGAAGAAGCAGAGAACAGCATGGCTGGTGTGCAGCATTCAGTGACGGGCACAATATTATAGAGTGTGGGAGCCAGTCGACGCAGCTCCAGCATGTAATGGCGTCCCACCAGCTCTGACAAAGCCATACTGTACAAAGCAAAGAACAAGACAATTGACCAGCTGAGGCTTGGGCGGCCAGTTACCCAGGAGTAGACACAGTTCAGCATTGGCCCTAGAAACATTCCCAAACCTAGCCACTCCAGAATTCTCATGGGCTCAGGGTTGAAATAGCGTTGAAGCCTCTCAGGGTGGTAAAGCTTGAAGTAGAGTGCGTCTCTGAGGTATGGCTTGGAAAACCGGGCCAGTAAGAGGTGCTGCAAAACAGGGAATATTTCTTCCTCTGGCACAGCATCATCTTCCACTATCAGGATGTATTCTGGGTTGTAGACCAACAGTGACTGCTCAAGGCAGAAGACATAGTCCTGCTTCTCCTTCTCAAACTGGTTAATTCTAGGGTCAGAGTCCTCCTTGTTTTTGTCACGACTAACCATAGGAAAGAAACTGCTAAGCAGCCTGACATCCTGGTGGCTATTGGGGTCTGGCTCCACATTACAGAGGAGGATACGGTGGCTTTGGCAGTTTACGCCACATTGCTGGAGGAGATGATGGAAGCGAGAGGCCACTTGCAGGACATAGTGGAAATCACTCCGTCTCTGCACAGTAATGATGGTGACCAGCAGCAAGGGCTGGAAGACCTCACTGCCAGATACCTCAGAAGTGTTTACTCTCTGCAGTTCCTTGAAATAACGGAGGGCAGCATGGCCCTCTTGTCGGTTCTGTTCCAGGAACTCTTGGCTCATGGGATTCAGGTGCCAGCGCCGCAAGTAGAAATAGGAGTGGAGGAGCCGCTGGCAAATCAGAGGAGCCAGCACACCAAATGTCACAACAGTCAGTGTGAGGAGATGGATGAAAGGGCTGGACCAACGGCACCATCTCCCATAGAGCTGCCAGCCTTGATGTAACATGGCTACTGGTGAAGGCAGGCACTCCTGCTGTATTCATGACCTCATTCCTTCACTTCTGCATCTGCTTTGGATGGTAAGATATCATTAGGGCAGTGGGTACCAAATCTGCACAATTTGGTCAAGCCTAGAAAGAAAGAGAAAAGATGGTTAATGTAATATGAACTGGCAGAACAGGAAGACCATGATTTGAGATCATGGAAGGCTGAAGGCTGATCACTGAGTAAGCCGAAGAAAAAGGTCTCTGATGATCACCTTGCTCTGAGAGCAACACAAAATTGTCATGAAATATTGTTCGCTCGAGTGTTTCCTGCAACGTGCCCATGAGGCTTTTTCAGCACACAGGAGCTGTGATCTGACCTAGCTGAGACAGGACCTTGCTGTCTTTGTTACTGTGCTCACAACTTGTAATAGGGAGATCACATAGGTGCAGGAGGTGTAGATAAAACAATCCTTTTCTGTTAAAGGAAGAGAATTTAGGCATTACCATTCAGTCATAGTCATACAGTAAGATTTAGGTCATAGCCAAGAACCAAAGGCAGCTCCCCCTGCCTTAGCTAGCATGTCCTTGGGAAACAAGTTTTTGCCTTTGTGGAGTGACAAATTTCCTTTCTGTCACTCACACACTTCCAAAAGCATACATGTGTTTATACTTTGCTTCCCAGAGTGTGAAGCAAGTTAACAAAGGTAACGATCTACTTCACAAAGGGCACATGTATGCTAGGTGTAGTGTATATCTCTCTGAGATAATCTCCTCCTCTCTAGACCCTGTGAAATACACAGTAGCAGAATGAACAATTTGTTTTGGAGCCATTTAGTCATTTACAAGTAAAAAGTTTATGACATTAATTTGAAACTGAAATATTAATATTGCTCATTTATTATATATACACACATTTTAAGTAAGCACCCACCTTCCCCCAAATTAGGATATGCCAAATTCGTTTTTTTCTGACCTATTTCTGGGTTCACATTATCTCACACCTAACAACCTGGCTATCAGTAGCTTTTCACAAAATTAGGACAATTAGGCTGTTCATGTGACCTCTCTAGTGCCATCAATTTGCTTTTAATCTACTGTTTGCCTGTCCTTTATACTTTACATCCCTTCTCATAGTCTTAACTCTCTAATGTCCCCCAGCTGACTGACTCTCTGTACTCCTTTCAGTGGACAGTTCTTTCTGTTTTTAAGCTTCTATCCTCACCAAGTTCTAGATATCAAATTGTGGTCTCTAACCAAGAAGTTGCCCTTTTTGTACAGTTCTCTCCAGAGCATTCTGAACAATGATATATGGCTGGAAGGGAATCAGGCTGCTGGTGTTTCCTTTCTGTCTCAGATAAATGTGTCATATAGAAGAAATGATTCAGAGGACACTGAGCTGGGTCTAAATCTGGGACCTCTTCAAATTTGCATTCATTGCTGTAGTCACAGAGTTGCTGGATTTACCATTAGGGGAACTGCCTCCTATTGCCATATGACAATTTGGCAATCTTACATGAAAAGCATTTTATTAGAATTAATGAAAAATACAAGAGAGTTACTTCAAGTCTTTGCTAGAGACCAGGCCCTTTCATGTTGTGAAAAATCACAATTGTGATCAAATTGTACTTCTTGGATAGACTGTAACATCAGTGTTGTGCTTTCCCACAATTCATGAAAGCACAAGATTCACAAGATCTGTTGTTCACAAGATCTGTTAAATAGTAATAACATGAAATTTGCACATTGATGCATGAGATTCTGCAGCGTCTTTGCAAATAGTTCTTTCATTACTGATAATAAGATACTGTTTCACTGACACTTCATTGTATTGCATCAATCCACTTTTTAAAAGCACTGATGGTTGCTTTTCAGCCACCAGATCCAAGCTATCTTGATTCAAGTTACGAAAACCTGAAATCTACCAAAAAGGAAGACCTTGGATGTAAGTGCACTTACTCAAAACCCAAGGCTTTCCCTTTTCTCATCTTCTGCTAATGAAACACAAGCACTAAAGGAACACACAAATGCAGGTTCTTCAAATCCAAACTCCAAATCCACTCCAAACAGTGGCATGCCTCTGAACCTCCCTTTGATATAAGCTGCACTCTGGCATGTTGACAGTTTGCAGAATAAGGCTCCACACTTTTTTTTAAAAAAGGATCACAGTAGGAAAATTTAAGGGGATGAAGAAAAACTTGGAAATAGTTTATTTCTCAGGTAATAATTACTTTCTACCTGCCAGTTATGCTAGAGATCTGAGGTAGATGAAATATAGGTCTTCACTGAACTCTGTAGCTTTCAGGATATACAGTCATATACCATTAGAAATTAGAAAGAGCTCTTGTACTGTGTCTTGCGTTTGATGCCTCAGAGTCAATTCTCTTCTGGTTCTGGCTGCTTAGACAGCTGTGTTCTGTCTCCCCCTACTGGTGTCCTGCTTCGTGGAGTAGCTGGGCACAGCACTCCCTGGAGGCTGCAAGTTGATAACAAGTAGCTAACTCTGAAGACGTGTGCATGACTGGAAGACAGACGTGCATGTCACAGCGTCATATTTGCCAACGTTCCTAACTTAACTTTGGTTTTGGCTCATCAATAACAAAATTCAAAATCCAACAGGTCTTGCTCTGATCTTGCAACTCTGCAGCTTAAGTAAAGCAACCATCTCAGCCTGCTTTTGCCAGGCTGAGAGCAGCCACACTGGTTGCCAAGATCTCTATCAGTTTCCCCGCAGAGGAAAAAGCTGTTGTCATTGGGTAGCAGAATAACCACAGAGTCTAAAAACTGTCAGAAGAATATGAAAGTGTAACAAATACTCTAGCTCATGCCAAAACAAGCTCCAGGATACAAAAAAGAGGAGAAGCAGAGACACTGATTTCCTGCAAACTTTTTGGCTGTAAATCTAGCATCTTGAGAGTTTCAAATGTAGATCAAACTTTTTTGCTGTTTACAGAACTGAAGATTTATCCCATACACAGAATTTGAATCCAGAGTTTAAACTGTTTTCTACTCATCAGGATGTTTCTAATATTACTAATGTTTTCAGAAGCTGTCAGTAGTGTCATTTTCATTTTTTCTGCCTTTTTAGAAGTTCTGTTTGTTCCTCTTTGAATACTTAAGGAACATTTTTGACTGAAAAATAAATTTGAGGAAGAAAGATAAGAACCAAAATTGGATTTTGTAGTGGGTTAAGAAAACCTGCATAAATCATTAATAGTAACTACTTTGCTACCATGCAGTAGAGGCCATTTTATACATGTTCTGTGTAGACCTGTGTGAGCAATTGCTTAAATTTTTTTTGGAAGTTGTAGTTATATGAAGTTGTGTATTCAGCTTGTTTCTGTATTTAGACCCTCAGTCACGTGATTTGGCATCCTTTTAGGAATAGTGGGTTTGCATCGAAATCTTTATTAGCTTCCTAATTACTGGGCTGAATTATACTGTTTAGGAAACAGTGACTTCGGTATTCACTTAGGGAGGGTAGAAAAAAGTGCAGCTTCCTCTTTAGGATGCAAAACACTCTCTCCAATGCTAGCGATTTAAAGGAGAAGTTTTTTTGTCTGCTCAAAACTGTTCTCCACAGAGGGATTCCTAAGGGCAAGTGTTCCTGGAACAAAGTCTCCTACATATTTCAAAGCTGTGAAATGCAAGGAGGCTTCTGGACAGATACAGTATATTGGGAGAGGTCTCTCCCTCTTCCACTGCCTCCTCTGTGAGACAAGGCAATAATTATTCCTTTATGATTACAATATTAAGTGATACTCTCTGACTAACTAAATTTCTCTTTAGTGTTAATGGGAGAAGCCCATCCTTTCCTGGCATAAAAAAACAGGTGGTTGAAATCATGTAGTCAGGTCCCATGGAGTCATCACTGTGAGAACAAGAATTTGGCTCTTAGAAAAAGCCATAAATAGACCAACTGTTAGAATTTGTTGCTGTGAGTCCCTAGCTCAGTAATGGTAGTAGTAATGATGTTCACACTGAGTAATAGTTTTGACTTGTGTGTTGATCCTGCAATGGCATCCCAAGTGGAAACCCACGTGTGAAACATCAATAGCCCCCAACTAGCACTGTACAGACAGGCTGCATTCTCAGGGCCAAGTTCCTGTAATGATTTACTTCCCTGGGCAGAAGCAAGACCTTTGTCTTGAGAGTGATGTTAGTATACCAATTAAATTCAACTGAAATACAAAAGAAGTTTAAAAGCAAACAATCCTGCTTGAATCAGAGGAAACTGCTGACAGACCTGCTTGACAAAATCTTAAATAGGCATATAAATCTCTTCCCATTTCATATATGCATGCTGTTAGTTCACTGTGCTGTACAGATGCTCTCATCTTCTGAAAAGGGAGGTCCCTACCATGAGCTGATCCATATTACTGGACCAGATGGCCAGCTTTTCTCATATGGCATATGGCAATTCCTGTCCTCTTTTCTGACAGCTTTGAGTAGATCAGGTGTTAGATAATGTTTCTGCAATGAACAGACTCTCACTGAATACAGTATTGTCCAGCAGAAGCCAAGCCTGCACAGGTCTGACCATTAAATTTAGATAACAGACTGAGAGTTGAGCTCTCTAGAAAACACATACCATTCTGGCAAGAGCTCTGCTCCTAAAGGCATTCAGCAGAATATTAAATGATAACAGCTCAGCAGTTGTTTTTAGAGTTTGTTTTATTAAGAGGCACCAAATATATCTGCTATATCAACTTCAAGCAGTGCTCAAAGCATTTGTCATGTTGTGTAGAGAAACCCATATAATGCCAGCATCAACAGTTGGCCAGGGTGGGTAATAGCCCGTGATGAACACAGTGAAATTTACAGTGAAGCAGCCATTTTCTATGGAAGCTATTCAAGGCCTTGTTTTGCCTTTATTTCCTGTCACACAGTGAATTTCAAATCAGCCAACTGTTTCATTTAAACTTGCATTTTAAATGGTCCCTGCTATGGCAAAGACCAGCATTGCTGGTGATGCACTCAGTTGCCCAGATCTCCCCAAGAACTTTATAGTTGTTTGGTTACAGTCTTTTTTTTTTTTTTTTTTTTTTTTTGAACTGAAGGCCTAACAGTGCTATAGTCTAACAGTTAGGTTAGTGATAACTTGAGATATGAGATGGAGAGGGCTTGAAGTAGGTCACCTGCAGGAGTTACATGGTTGTTAGAAGTAGAAATCAATGGCATGCAGAGTCTATTTTGATTCACCATTTCACAGAGCCTATCAAGGAAGATACATTCGTTTTCTTGTCCAAGGGGCTGTAATTTAAGCACTACCAGAAAAATGGTAATACAGATATATAGGCAGTGCTTTTTAACCCTGTCCAATTACCAAATCCCAGAAACTGCAAATTTGCATCTTGAAAGTAGACTTACTGATAGACTGGCTCACTTTTCTCATTTGACTGTAATGGGCCTCTTACAGGTTGTTCATAAATCCCTAGGAATACATGGATCACAGTTTGGAAGCTACTAAACTAAGAGGTGAAGTACCTCTCAATGTGGCAACTGGAAGACAGTTTCTTCATTTGTCCTAAATTAAGATAATAAAGCTATGCCACCAGTGAAACAGACTATGAACTGAAATTTAAATTAATTACTGTTTTTTTCTTCTGTCTTGCTTCTCAAGTGGATCAACTTTCTGCTGGCATGTCCAGGTAAATGGAGCTCACTGCTGACATCTAGCTGCCTCCCTACTGTGCACAGACACCATGGGAAAGCAGTCAACTGTTCAGTCAGACTAGTCAGACTATTTCTGTCAGTCAGTACTAAGATCAAAGAGGAGCAGAACTCTGGAGCAAGGAGTCCTGCAAAATAATAGATTCACACAGAGACTTAGGGCAAGGAGTTCTGGGAGGAGTTGACTTTTGGAAGATGGCACAAAAGGTCTGTATAGCTTTAAAATAAATTATGCAACTTGCATCTGTCTAAATTCACATTTCCTCCTGTGCCAGAGGGAACAAAAATGGCATGCTATTACAGAGTTAGATAATGATCTATATAAAAAATGCTGCACATTTTCACAGAGATCTGCGTGAAGCCCTCCAAAATCTGAAAAGGAACTTTTGGTTTGAGCCTGCTTCTGCTTTGTTGTAAAACTTGCATCTGTATTTGTTAAAAAAGAAAGACCATTTTAGACAAAGCAGATGATATCAACTAGTACTTTTGGTGTCTGCTGTTGGTATCTCAGAGCTAAATGTGCTTTGACTCATTAGAGGTGCTATAGATAATTTGTATTTGAACTCTTTGTGTCACAGTCTTTGTTAAAGTAAGACCAAGGCCTTATGCAAGGTCCTATACATAAATATAGGAGACTCTTTCTGCCTCAATGGATCTTCAGTCTAAGAATATAAGAAGTAGGAGCAAATCTGTTTTTCCTGATACACAACAAATCAAAGTGGATTTGTTTGTCATGAACAACTGGCACTTTGTAGGTTAGTCATATTGTAAGCAAGCCACACGGTTACCTAAAATAGTTATTGAAAAAGCAATCAAATGTGGTATTCTGAAGTAAAGGCAATTATTTGCAAATTAAAATAATATGAACAGATCAGGAAAAATAAATCTTAACCCTGGAAAAGTGTGTCCAGAAGAAGCTATTCCAGTACAGCCATTAATGAGATATCCCATTACAACTGTTCCAGAATAGCTCCTTCTGCCATAGCTTTTCCTATTCAATTTCTATATGTAGATGTGCCAGTGGGGCTTGCTAAGAAACCAGTCACTGCATAGTCTCTGAAAGAGAAGCATGTAGATTAGATAAGTTTTCTGAGCAATTGGGATTTGGGTAGGCCTAGAGGTGTGGGTATATGAAATGGGGGAGAGAGAAAGAAAGGGAAACAGGCGTGGTGATTGCTGTTCAACTCAGAAAATTTTGTAGCTTTGTTGTAGTTCATTTATGACTGCAAAGTATTTTAAAAAAGTAATAAGGAAATGTAATACTACTTTTGTGAGCAAAGGCGTTTGCAGATAAAGCTGCAAGTTTTCAGTTGGAATAGGTCACTGGAATAATAAAATATATAACTGTAGCAAGTGCCAATCAGAATGAGTCTAGCCAGGGTGCAAAGACAAAAACATTTAGTCATACTGATAAGCAGCATTTCTGCAAACATTAAACTATTACAACCTTTTTCTCCGTACTCACTTACTTGGAAGGATTCAGTCTTCCTCTTTCCCCCTCCATGTTATAATAGACAACTTATCCTGGGTAAGGCATGGTAAACAGAATGTCCTGATTCTCAGGTGTATTGGTGATTTGTTTGAGCCCCAAGGGAAGAAAATGAGATAAATACAGTAGCTGAAAAATAGTAGGTTATATAAATCATACTACTACATAGCTCTTATTGGGCAGAAAAGAAAGGAGCAGGTTTCACATGTGCAAGGTATTTTTCTGTGGTTTCTTGTGCTAGGAAATGCTTGCTGAACTAATGTGTCTTTATGACAGCCCATTGAACCTAAAATCACTTTTTCAGTGACCACATGAGAAAAAGCAAGCCTATGAACCTGTAGTTTGCTATTGTTATATTTCATGTTTTGCTCCACCATCAGCTCAGCTGTTAATTTCCTCCACAACCTATGATTTTAAGTATCACTGACTTCAGCCCTTACACTTCTTAGGTACTCCTCTTTTCTTTTGGGAGAGCTGCCAGGTAGCATAAGGTGACCCTTAAAGCGCTGGGATTAATAGCAGTTACCTTAGAGATAATAGTCAAAGAGAAGGGGGCGTTAGGTAAGCAAAGCTGATCCCCCCTCTGCTTTCTCCCCTCACAAGACAGCAGAGGCACAAATTGCATTTCAGTGTGCACAKCCCTGAATGTCCTTGCCCAGATTTTCAAACAGAAATTCTAGCTATGCTGATTTTGGCTGAGGTTTAGGACAACATCATGCACAGGGAGGAAGCTGGCTATTCTTTGTTATTTCCTTAAAATTGTTTTTCTCTTCCCCCAGGGGCACTGTTTCTCTAGGCCCAGTCGGTCTCTGGCCACCCCCTCTTCTGCTTGTCACCATGTAGTCACATTCTCAGAGCAAGCACAAAACGTTTCTCACTCGTTCCCACGGGGCTTTTCGTTTTCTCCTTTCTCAAATGCCTTAGTTACTGGAGCTAATTGCAGCTGGCTTCCAGAGAGCATGCCCTTCTCCACTGCTAATACAGTCACTAACTTTGTGCCTCCCCTCACCCAGCCCTCCAAAGGCTTGAAGCAGCTGGCAGAACAGAAATACCTCCCGTCCAGCCCATGGAGTGCCTGGGGGGGATCTCCAAAGCCTCGCCACATGCGCACAATCCCATGTCTTCTGGGTCCCCACTGGAAAGTCACGAATCAGACCCACTAGGATAGCCCAAGCCGTAAAGAAATGGCAGCAACGTGAGATGAAAAATGCAGCGTGAAGAAAATTACCCTTTTCTGTTCAGTAGCCTCGCCTTGTGAGTCAGGAGACATCCTGGAGCCTGCAGGAGCCCCTGGCTCTCGTAAATCCTGTGTGTCTCTTGCTTCCTTTTCCCTGCTCTCTGACAGTGCAGGCAATACACCACTCAGGCTTCCTGATTCCGTCGGAGGGAATCCATGCAGCTCTGTTTTCTGTTTTATCTTGCCACTCTGCTTGTTGCTTACTTCTCTCCTGCAAATTTTTCTCCTCCCTCTGGCAGTGAGGGTGGGATTAAAAGCATCTAAGCCTAAACATGTGACTACACTAACAGGGAGATGGTTAGAAAGAGGAACAGACAAACTGACAAGAGTGAGAAAGAGGAAATCGAGAGAGCAAGAAGGTGTATGAAAGACAGTTAAGAAACAAAAAGCAAATTGTCAGAAACAGAAGAACTTTCCAGGGCAGAGATCCCCAGCACAGCTGGAGTCCCTGATTTCTGCTGTCCTCCCTGAATGCTCTCGATTAGGAGTAGTGAGATGTTAACCCGATTAGTGCTGGAGAGCTTTGTGGTCCTCCACAGCTGCATAAACCTGACCAAAACCCTACCCTAGCTAGGAATTCAACGCAGGCATGGCTCAGCTTTATTTTTTAATTTCTCTGACTACGCCCTTATGACACAGCCCTGTCTTGCTTGTTCTGTCATCACTATGMTCTTTCTGATTTCTCCAGGTGATTTATGTTCAAAACTACTTGTCTCAGGCCATACACCTTGCTGGCTCTTTGCCAGCTGTCAAAGTCATGATTCTTCTGTGGCTAGAAAGATCACTCCCACGTTGTAAGTTAGTGCTTCAGAATCATCAGGAAATTGTATTACCTATACATAAACTATGATAGACAGAAATAATAGCACTGCCACTGATAGCATATTCATCAAAGTAAGTGAGGAGGCTTATCAGCTACACCAGGTTGCTGAGAATCCAAAAATCATATCCAAATGGTTGAAGAATCCTTTTAACCCGTTCATTTCCCCCTGCCATTTTTCTCTGCATTCTAATTACCTGTTTTTCTTCTCTGTATGTATTTTTAACTGTTGCCCTAATTCTCAATTCTACAAATTATTTCTAGCTACAGCGTATCTGAAAGATGACACAGACTGTGGAAATTGTTATTTCTGTGCGTGCAACTCCAGAAAACTTGAGTGCCTGTTATCAGGCTTTAACCTCTCCTCAATTAAAAGATCTGAAATAAAGCAATAAGGGGCAGGGGAGAGAGARAAAAAAAAAAATCCCTCACACTATCTGTTACAGGGTTCTGTCAAACACAGCTGGAATTTTGCTAGAGCCCAGTCCTGTGATTAGAAGCTTCTAGCATGATGCACATTCTTATTTATTTGTTTATTTATTTTTATTTTAATGTCTTAATTTATATTGCTTCCTGTAATAAACATTATGGACAAAAAATATTAGTTATGTCTGTCTGTGAACCTCAATTCTTACAACTGACAGAAATTATCATTCAGTTATGGCTTCTTACAGTTGAGGTAGTGTTGATGAGGAACTGTGGAAAATAACACAAGGAACAGTAATGCTCAGAATGAATACACAATCAAGAAGCCTCAGGTTTTGGTTCCTACAGAGACTTTCTCTCCCAGAAAAAGGTCCTCTCCCCTGGAAGATCCACCATGTGTGCCCGGAGAGGCATCTTACCCTGTTACTCTATGAAAGTATAATGAAACACAATAGGAGAAAGCTTAGTTTCTCAGGTGATTTCTTTTCCAGTATCTTCTTTGCTGACCACTTCTCCTCTTTTTCTGCCAGTTTTTAATGACAATGATTCCTCCCACTCAGATTCGTCCCTCTACAACCCACTCAGATGTTCTTAAGGCCTCCAAACATTGCTGTACTAGAAAAAAGACAGATCATGGGACAAAACAAAGGCAAAAGACTATATGTCAATAGCAGATATGAGAGACTGTATTTCTGAGAGGTCTGTTAGCATGTTCTTTTCATGAAAAATAAAAAATAGAATGATATCTTTTTTTTCCTCATGATGTGGCAATATGTGTGTGGGAGAGCTATTGAATGACATCACCAGAAACATGTGACATTGCATCTCATATTACATTTCAGATGGGCTTTCAGCAGCAGAGCTATTTGGCAGTAACAAAGTAGCAAGAATGGCAAATGATCAGGCCAAATGTTTCAGTAATTGTAATTTTGTGAAGAGCCTGTATTTATGTCTTCTCTGCCTCTATGTCTCTTAGTTGCCTACATTTCAGGGAACACTGACTGCTCACCCATAAAAACTTACCCCTTTAAAACAAATCCTGTTAGACCAAGGGTGAAAAGTCACTACTAATTTGGGGAAATGGCACAGTTTAAACAATATTCCTGCCATCCCCGACTGCTCATTCTTATCATTAAGTTTGCCCCTACTGTATGCTAACGTAAGGGAGACTGGTCTGGCAAGAAGGTTGCATACTTGAGTTGATCTTGAGCTGTGTGTGCTGATTATTCATCTGACAAATCAAACACACAAATACCTGTTTACTATATGTAGAAACCTTTCACTCTGTTAGATGGAGATGTGGGTCTTTGTTCTCTATGCAGACTCTGCATGAAATATATAGCAGGAAACTTAAATTTGAGACTTCTCTTTCATCCAGTTAAAATAAAATTTGACAAATGTATTCAGAAGTTATGAGAGGCACAGAGGAAGTAGTGAAAATCCAGAGAAAATGATTCTGTAAACCTTGTATCCTTAGGAAAACATCCGAAGGGACTGCATTCTAGCAGGAGGAGTGAACAGTATGTTTAGCACAACACGTACTACTGGTATGTGTAATGATCAGTAGTTTAAGGGCTGTGCCTCCTCTGCAAATACTTTGGAAAGTTCTTAGTGTAATGATTGTATTATTTCTTTACCTTCGGCTACCAGATGATAATAATTATCTAGTTCCTTCTGCTCCTTCAGCTCCACAATTGGTACCTTCTCCCTGCAGATTTTTGCTGCTGTCTTCAAAAGTTGTTTTAATATTTTCTTCTCTTGCTAATTATTTGAAGAACAAAATATACAGAGAAAATCACTAATCCCACTTTCATTCTTTTAAGAATTTCTTCTAAGATGTGGCAGACATTTCTGATGGCTATTTTAAAAAATGAAATGCAATATTGATGAAAACCAAACTACATGAAATAGCTTGCTCTGTTTTTATTTCAGACTCAGTATTGATCACTGGGACAAAAAGTGTTCAAAGTCCTTTGTTTACTAGAAGCACAGTAAGCTCACATGTCACGACTATTGTGTTTGACTGTAGAACAACAGTGGTGAGATAAAATACAGCTCCAAAGGGGATGAATTCATGCTAACATGCTACCATAGACTGCTAACTATGGCAGTCTAAGGTACACAAATGTTCTGTGAAGGGCTAGAATCTTTTGATTTCTTCTTCATGCTGGTTTGTACACTGGATTACCTGTTTAGGACCAAACACTCCTCATATACCTCCCAAGCCTTCCCTCTATGCAGTCTGTTATGTACAACTGCACTCCAGATTTTTCAAATTTATTCTGATAACTCATATATTCAGATTTTAGATATACTCTGATATACTGTTCCTGAAAGGTCTTCCAGCTTGGCTGTAGACATCTGGTAATTGTAATCCAGTTCTTTTTAGAGACTATTGCATGTTGCTTGCATGTTGCTTGCACGCACACACATACAAAGGTTTTCCATGCTTCCTTTGTTTCTCTGATTGAATTATTAGGTGAGCTGATTATAGCAAAAAAAAAAAAAAAAAAAAAAAGTTAGACAGCAGCAATGCATTAAACCATGACAGAATTTCAACTGTGGTAACTGTGGTAGCACTCAGAGAAATAGATGTATCTTATGTGTTAATCGTATATGTTCTAGTGATCTGACTTACTAGCTGTCTTGCTCCATCATTCTGAACTCTTGCAGTTCATGAAGTGAGTATTTCAAGGACAGGGACAAAGGTGTTTGTTTATAAATGGCATCAACTGGCTCTCCAAACTATCTGCTAAAATACATTGGTTCTCAGATACTTGTTGATGCTATTTTTTTAGATAGGAGAATAATCTGGAAAGTTGTACTTTTTGCGAGTGCTAATTAAGAGAATCAGAGGCAAAACACCAGACTGACAACTTGAGGACAGGAATTCCCCCAGGGTCTGCTGGAGAGCTTTTAATTTTCCATTACAGAATGAAGTAAGGTTTATTTTGTATGATTGCTGGGCACATTTCACTCAAATTCTGTGCCTGTGTGAGAAGCACAAAGAGTTAAGTCATTTCTCTTGGTGTCTTTCATTGCAGATTTTTAAGTATGGGGTTCCTAGAACTAAAGGTCTGCTACGGAGAAAAGATATTTAGCTTGTACAGCCGGAAATCGGGAGTACCAACAATGGGAGGTTTAACTATACAAAGACTCAGGAAAAATCTCCGCATTATGTCTTTTTTTAAACTGTTTGAAATTGCTAGAAGACAAAATTATTCAAAATTTTAAATGGTTTTAATTCAATTTAGCTGAATGTTCTTTGAACGTGAAAGAAGCAGAATAATTAAGGCTTTTCCATTCTAAATGACAGTGGCTGTACAAGATGGAACACAGAGACTAAATAGTTTACTTTTAATTCATATTTTTTAATTAACTCAGATTAATTTTCTTGAGTATTTCAGTTGAGACAAGGCTCCCAACTACGGTCACTGGCTTTACTTAAGAAGGATATAAATGTGTCATCTAGGGACAAAAATGTCCCATCTAGATCTAGAAGGACACTTTACAATAACAACTAAGGCTGCATTGGCTAGAGTAAAAATGCAAGTGATTTCTCTATAGATTATTACTTTTGTAAATTTCATTGCTGATAAGTAATGAACCTGTTCAGAGAAATCACACCTTCTTTGTCCTGTCTTAAAATGCAACAATATAGAGCTCACCAAGATACAAAATAAGTTGTGAATAACAGTTCTTAAAGTGCTTTATAGCTATGGTTGGTAAATTTAGGCTTATTTTGAAGAAACCAGTCATAGCACTGTTTCCAGAATCATATGCTCACAAGACCCCTCCATACACAGACAGTAAATTAAGTGGATGTATGGTCCCCAGCAGACAGAAACAGCAAGAAAACACTCAGACCCTTGCTCCATTTGCTGATGCTTTTATCTTTCATGATCGTTATTGGAACTGAGTAGTTAGATAGGAAAGCCATAACTAGTAATCCTGTTGGTTCTATTCAGTCTCTAGATCTGCTCTCTGATTGGAGTCTTTCATTCTTCTTTCTTCAGATTGCTTGCCAGGATGTTTTGGGATTCCCGAGAGAGAGAGAGAGAGAGCTCTCTTCTGTGTGACTTTTAATTGAGGTGCTTCCAGCATTTCCTTTTTGTAGCTCTGGGGCTGTTTGATTCTTCATGCATTCCCATGGTGAGTGGTGTGGGCAAACAGCCTGTGGATTATTATGGAAGGTCCTATTTATGAGCCACTGAACTGTGCAAAAGCTACTGTTAGAACTGTAAGAACAATAATATTCAAAACTTATTTTGAGAGAAAAGCATGGAGGGCCATCTTTGTGAGTTAACAAATGGGAGAAGTAAGTAGTATGGTGTGTTTCATGGACCTTATAATTTCATAAAATACAACAACATAATCATCTCCTGCATTCAAACTTGTATTCTCCTTTTGGCTTATAGCATCAAGTATTTCTTTACAGCAGGAGGACAATTTTGGAAGTCATGTCTGCAAGACAAAAACAAATATGAATTTCTGTGCAGATTATAAGATCTACTTTTACATTTTATCCCATTCAGTTCAAATCAGGTAAAAATGAAATTTCATTACCAAACCAAAGTAGAATATAATTCAAATGCCCCTTCTTATGTGTGTGTGCTAAGTATTAATGCCCTAGAGCTGCATGCTACTATGGTGAGCACAAATAAGCAATAATTAAAAAAAAAAGTAATAAAATTTCTTCCTATACAGTAGGAACACATTTAGTAAGTCTAAATGCATTGGCTATGAAGTTCCACATCTTCATTTTATTCACTCTGCTTTTCTGTGTCTTTTAAGGTACTAGTATTTCTATTTTTGCTTCAAGAAGCACATGATCAAACTAAGAATAAGATAAAATAATCTTGGAACTAGTAGTAGATGATTCAGGAAATAAAGGGCAGTAGGGAGTTCAGTTTAACCTGATAAGTTTATATGTATTTATTGTGGTTGTTTTTCCAAGGAGAAAGCTACATTTCATTGAAACTTCAGACTTGCATACACAGATCTGGCACTTTCTTTTGGAGGTAAATTGCACTAATGAGCATCTTCCTTTTTCTTTTCTTGTTATTCTGTTTTTTCTGGAGACTTTCCCTACTCTTCCTGTCAACTCTGTGATCTGATCTAGTAGGCCTTTGGGCTTATGTGTAAACTACCATAGAAAACAAGGGTTGTGTTTCATACCTGATATTCTAAGATAACTGCTTGTCTGCCTGCCCTGTATTAAATATGTAAGAGGAGAACATTGTGCTAAAGGCTAAGCAACCTTGTAATGCAAGATAAAATCAGTATGTTCTCATGAAGTAACTCATTTGTTTTCAATTCACATTTTAGCTAATGAAATACTAACTTGCATGCTCACACAAAAAGAGACTTTTTCCACATAAAAATCTATAGCAAGGCCTTAGCTCCATTTAGTTGTCGGCTTTGGTAAGCTCTTTTAGGGCAGTCAGTCTGCAGTTCTGGACACTATTCTGCTTTGGCCTTTCACAGCATTTGCTGTGAAACATATAGCTTATTATCTCAGGCCAGCTGCTACTTACGAGGCCTTAGTCCTCACTTCTACTTCTTTGACCTCTTTCCTTGTATATGTAGTTTACAATCCCCTTGTCCATCTTCCACTGCAGCATCAGGAGCTGACTAGTTGAAGTGTTTCTGATCCCACCATTGGGATACCTCTTTCTTCTGTTACTCACTTAGCAATTCCAGGGCACACAGCCTTTTTGCAAAATAGAGGATTTTCTCAGCCATCTAGGGCAAAGCCTTCTGTTAGCCATGTTCTCTGACTCAGTTTCACTAACAGGATTTTATTAGGATCAGCTATCAACATCATGCTGTCTCTTATGTGGCAATTTCTCCCGAGCAGCACAATTTGCTGGATGAAGGATCTTTTCAGATACTCTCCTGAGTGTTTCAGATTTCTGAATTTAACTGTATCTGCATGCTGCCTGTCCAGACACACCTGGATAGAGTCATTGAGTCTCATCACCTTAGTTTACTTAAGAGGAGCATTTCAAGCCAATTTCTAGGACTTCCGCACCAAACATTTATTTTTCTTTCTGGAATGTGTATATGCTACTCCCCTCACAATTCAAGGGACAGACAGTATTTTGGCCATCATAGGTCCTTTTGATTTGGGATTGAGATTGTTTTGGCAAGAGGTTCAGGCAATCTCAGCACAATTCTGGTTACGAGACGATACAGAGTCTTGTTTACATGGGCAAAACTACTCAAATCTGAGAGCTCTTTGTGATCCCAGCTGTAGCATATTACTACTAGGAGCTCAGAAGTGTTCCCTTAGGCTGTTCCTTACACAACTTTTATTTAGTTTATCTCTAAGTTTGGGGTCATGTGTTTCTTCAAATCATTCTCCTTTCTGCTCATATTCAAACATGTACAGATGCTTTTCCAGAAGTCCTCTGCCTCAATAATTCCAATTCCTGAGCAGCTGTAGCTCTGAATGAAGTATATGCTTAACTCTGCTAGTGCTAGTGCAATTGAAGGGCCATGGCTAAACCTGCCAGTTTCAACAAGGAGCAACACTGCTTATAGCATTCCTAACAGACTGAAAGTACTTCCAGATTGCTCCTGTACACCTTGTAGTTCCTGTTCAGTGAGATGAGATTGCTGAGTTGCCCACTTTCTTCACACAAGTATCTCAGGTATTAATACTGTCTCTCTTTCTTTCTCTCTCTTTAGCCCCCTTATCAGTGTTTGGATTTCAGTGATAGTTGCCTTACCTATAAACATCATCAGAGGAACTACATATTCCTTCTAAAGAAGAGGAGCAAGAATCTCACTGCTCAGAGAACGATTACGTGCTTTTCAGGAGTTTTACAAGATTGGAGTGATAAAGGACAGGAGGAAGAGGGCAATTTTTCTGTTTTCAGTTTGTAGACTGTGTGCAAATGTACCCAGGTATCTTGAAGTATATGCTTGCATATAGCCTTTATTAGCAATGCAGTCTGGCTGGTTAAAGGAACTTTCCCTTTTAACCTCCTTTTATGGCAAGCCCAAACAGGATGTAGTATGCACTGGGTAAAAGATCTAAGATCAGTTTGGATACCTATCTAAAACATAGTAGTTAGCACAGATGCTGAAGAGAATGTGCTGAGTAGGAAGGTGTTTTGCACGAAAAGTTTGTTTTTTGTTTTTCCTCTCTGTGAGGGAAATGCCAAGCTATGCAGAGATGGAAGAAACAGAAGATTAAATAAAAGTTCGTGACTGTCCATACAGTTAAAGTTTTCCAGACATGATGTAAGGCTAACCTTTTTTCTAGTCTACACAAGATGAGTACCCAAGAAAAAAAGAATAGAGGAGAAAAACAGCATAAAGGAGGGGATAAAGGTGGAGAAAACAGGAAGATTGAAAACTACACTGATTTGAAGACTTAATTTTCAGTTCACTCAGTTCAACAGAAAAGCATGTTTTGGTTTCAAAGATTTTTGTCAATCGCTTGCAGCAACTATCAGTGAGTTCCCTTACCTTTTATTCTCAGCAAAGAGGTCTTCAGCTGAGAAAGGCTGTGGGAGAAAAAATGCATTAGTAGATATTTTTTACTTAGCAGAGGCTTGAATGCAATTTTTAAAAATTCCCTGAGGTAGTATTCACCTTTTTAGTTCTATTACATGAAGTATTTTCTACTGTGCTACACTGTAAACATAGACTTCAACCAAGCTGGTAAATCATCTTTACATCAAGGAATCAACTCTAGAGTAGGCAAAAGAACCTGTGGAACCACATGGAAAGCTTTCGGTTCCTTATAATGCAAACCTATTTCGAACTGACAGATAGAACATGCTGATCATGTGAAGAACACATTGTCAGAGCTAGGCCTGAGTCAACGTGTATGTTTACGTGTATTTACATACATAAGTACCATAAATTGACTTCATTGTCAAAATGGGTGCACAGAGCTGCCCGAGATTCGGGAAGCAGAACTCAGGGTCCTTCCGACGCCCGACACCTCCCGCCGCCTCCCCGGCAGAGGGCCACATCCGTCCCCACCGGGGCGGTTGGTCTCGGCCCGCAGCGCCAGCGCCCAGCTCTCAGCCCCCCGCCCGGGCCGCCTCGCTCACAGCCCGCTCCGCGACGGCGGCTCGCCCGCACTGCGCCGGAGGGCGAGGGAGGCGGCYTCCGACGCGTCCGCAGCGCCATGGCAACGGCAGCCATGTCGGGCGGCGGGGCCGCCATGACGGGTGAGGGCGAGATGGCGGCTCGCGGAGCTGGGGCGGGATTGGGCGGGAGGCGGCGGCCGTCACTTCCGGCCGGCCGCGGGGAAGCGGTGAGTGCGTGGGGCGGCCCCGGGCCCGGGGGCTGCGTGTGTGTGTTGGGGAAAGGGGAGTCGCTGGTATCGGCCTCGCGGTGCGCGTGTTGGGCGAAGGCTTGAGGCGGGGGTCGGGCGCGGGGCCTGGGCGAGGGGCCGGTGCACGAGGCGGGTCGGGCGGGATCCCTGCAGCGAGGGCGGCTGGACTGACTCCGCGGCCTCCCAGAGAGAGGCAGGAGCAGCGGTGTGCGTGCGGGAGCGGGCAGCTGTCCGGCCTCGGTCAGCGCGGTCTGTTGGGGGGGGGGG